>NC_134476.1:33716027-33818869 GCF_964194025.1 Convolutriloba macropyga
AACTTGTTGAATGACTTTCATTTTCACTAGGGTTTATGTCTAATATGTATTGTTACTCTTCAGCGCAGTTGTCTCATTTTTTGTTTAACTGTGATCCTTATACCTCAAGATCGCAGTTTTTTTGCCAATAATCGTGTGACCTGGAAAAAGTGCCGAATATTTTAAGTGCTTTAGCTCCTAGGAACTTAAAGTTAGGACCCAAAAGGGGGTTTGGCACAAATCCCAGTTAATATACTACTATTTGTGTTACTTTTAATCTCTACAGTTTTCCAAAGCTTTTCAACTTAGTCTTTTCTTTTTCTTTTCTCGAATTTTTAAACTAATTTTTGTCGTTTATTCGTTTAATTTCCTATCCTATTGTATATTTAACTCTTTAAATGATTCGAGCGGAGTAAAGTTCATGCCAGTTTTTGATATATGGGCGATTTCATACATTCAATTCGAGTTAAAATTCAATTCAGTTAAAAACAAAATTTTGTTGATATTTAAGCAATAAATTACGTGTTTCCCGTTTTAAATGTCACTTAAATGCCAGATATTAAGTCGGAAACGTTTATGTAAATTCTGTTGAACTTGCAAATATTGCGCCATTTTGTGATGGTTGAAATTTCAATTCCTTAATATTTTCATAGACAAAGTGTGGTTAAGTTGTTATTTACTTTTTAAAGTGCTACTTAAACAGATCATATCCTTGTACGGAATACTTCCTTAATTGGCAAATATCGTTTATTAAAAGATCATCGCAAAAATCATACGAAACTGTAGTCGAGAGAAGTTTTTAAAGCATCATATCATCGCAAAAATCATATGAAACTGTAGTCAAGAGAAGTTCCTAAAGATCATATCGCAAAAATCATACGAAACTGTAGTCAAGAGAAGTTTCTAGAGCATTAAATGAAACAGAGCGTGTGTAAAGACATTTCTTTTTTTTTTCACTATCAATATCAGACGTGGATCAACTTCTGATCCGTAATCTACTCGGACATATTAAAAGATAATTTTTGTTGAGATTTAGTGTCAAAAAGATCAAGAAAACAAGATCTCAGAAACCAGTTTTCTTTACACAAAGATATCCTATTCTATTCAGCAAGGCCCGTAAAGTGTCTGAGCAATCTTCGGACATGGTTATACTGAATCAAAAGTATGATACACTCAAAAGAAAGAGAAGAACTGAGTTAGATTGAAGAACTGAGTTAGATCTTTCTCGAGTTAGATCTGGTTTTGACGCGTACTTCGAAGAAGAAGGCCAATTACTCAACTTGTTTGACAGAGCAGAAGCTAGACGGGGTAGAACTGGTTGCTTTGAAGTAACAGAGATGTGAATTGACTACAGAAGTTGCCTAATGGCACAAAGGCTACCTTCTGAATCTTTTCGATCGCAAGGAACGAGCACCATCAAACAGTAGAATAGTTTCCGTTGGCGAATTTTCAATATATGATTTCATGACAATGCAGCAGTTCTAACGGACAGTATACCTCAGGATAATGCGTAAACCTTGTGAGCAGTGGCGACGTTGGGCAATTTTCAATATACACTTTCACTACAATGCAGCAGTTCTAACGGACAGTACTCCTCAGGATAGTGGCGTAAACCTTGTGAGCAGAAAGAGAAAAACGACAGTCCGTCTCTTCTCTAAAAGCAAGTCAAGGGAGTAAATCTGATATTGAAGAAAAAGTTGCAACAGATCAGGCGAAAAGAATGGAAAAACTTCAGAAAACTGAAGAACAACAAGAGAAATCCAAAAAGAAGACTGACTTTGAGTCCAAGAAACTTCAGATGGAGTTTGAAAGAACGCAAAGAGAAAACGAGGAAGAGATGAGGCAAGTAAAGGAAAAGATGCAAGCTGAACTAGAAGGTTCTTCTGGAGAGACATCTGATGCTTCCAGACCATCTACTGAAACCGAGTCTGATGAAGAGGAGTCCCTCAAAGAATCAACACATCTTCAGGAGGATTACGATGAGTACGCAGAAAGCCCCAGAGTTCATCTAACGGAGGTTTCTCAGCCCTCACAAAATTTGAGAAGGAGAGGTAATTCAGTCTTTTAACGAAGTATCGACATCAATACAGTTCAGAACAATTTACGAAAAACCCGTTTGAACAACAAACAAGAATTCAAGGTACCCCTTTGGGAGAAACAGACAGACAATTTTTCAACGGTCGAATCTCATATACAAGCAAAGTTAAGTCTGCAAGGACCGCAGTGGTAATGCATGTTCAGCACCATTAACCAGTAACAGTCACAAAGTTTTACCAAAACTGAAACTTCGTGATTTTGAAGGTAATCCATTGGATTGGCCTGTGGAGTGGAAGGTTTCTGGCTACTGTTAACAACAGTAGTATTAGTCGCGATGAGAAAATGTGCCATTTGAAGATACTGCTGGTTGAAAAAGCCGAATGAGCCGTCAACGAAATGGGTTACTCTAGAACGATGTATGATCAGGCTTGGATTACACTGCAACGAAAATTTGGCCAGTCTCATCAAATTGTACCTTCACAGCTTGCCAAAATTCAGAACTTCCCACAGGTTAGATTTAACGATTTGTCATTTTTGATTGAGTTGGCGGATACGATATCAATGTTTGTGAAAATTCTACAGCAGTTTTGTGTAATCGAACAATTTGTTTTTTTCCCAGTAACCATGATATTGAGGTCAGTAAGTTTCCGCTAGATTCGAAAAGTCGAAGGTTTGAGTTTATAATGTCCCCAAACAGAGCAAGTCCAATACCAAGTTTGGTAGAGGTCAAAAACTGGTTACAAGAAGAAGCGCAAAGGCACGAGCGCTTGCTTTACTTTCCACCAACAACGTCGAAATTTGAGCCAGGTTAGTTAAAGTGTGGAAAGAAGCCACACTTCAAGAAATCTTCGAAGAAAGACTCTTCGTTCAGTTCAAACGATAGCCAGCAGCGAAATGTCCTCTACGGTTTTGATCACAGCATTTGAAACTGCGCGAAGTTCAAAGGTACGAAGATTGATGAAAGATACAATACTGCTAAAAAACTGTTTGTTTTTCTGTTTTCTTGGAGACAAATATCCAGCAATGGATTGTCCAAGAAGGCGCAATTATGGCATTGATGGTTGTGAGAAGACACACAACAGGTTTGTGCATTACGCAAAAAACCAGAGATCAAAAGGTCACTACCAAGACAGAGGGAACCCACTTACGAGTAATTCTGAGTCAATTCGAGGACTGATGCAGGTAGACAGAGTAGAAATTTTGGACGATAAGGACAATTCGAGGATATTTTGGCTGTTTGTGATTAGTATTCCACTCAGACATGGGTGGATTATGACTTGCAAGATAACTACGTGGAGAACCAGGTGTCATTAAATGTGATTAGAAATCAAGGCACACAAACTAAAACATGCAGAGCGGTTCAGGCTTTAATTAGGCCGTCTCATTGTATGCAAGACAGAAGCAATCCACTCACAGTTCGTAGTCAAAATAACATGGATATTGGCACATGTGTCCACAAGGTCCAAGAATTGAAAGAAAAGTATCCGTATTTGAAGTGTGTTGGTTTTCATCAGATTGATTTGAAGAAAGTTATGATCATTCTAATCCTGAATGCCTATGAACTTGTCCGACCTGTCAAATAACAAAATGGTGATGAGAATAAACTGTGGGCGATCAAGTTATCATTTTGGTGGACACTCAGTGGTCCAGTACCAGTCAGTGAGTTGCGGGTTAGTGCAGCATGTCATGTTTCTAATGAATATGATGTCAAATTAGCCGAGGTTGTCAAGAAGTGGTAGGATATGGAGTCCTATGAAAAGGTAACGCTAGCTGAAAAGCGAACAAAAGAAGATAAGTTGAGGAGCGCTATTCTTAAATCTACGCTTAAGTTCAACGGCGATCGATACGAAGTCAGTTTGATTTGGAATGGAGAGCAAACAAATTTTCCGACAATTTTTCGTCATCTCTTCGACAACTTCGATGTCTGAAACGTCGTCTAAGTGCAGATGAGTTGCTAAAGCTGAAATATAGTGACACAATTGCTTCACACTTGAAGAAGTGATATGTTTTTACTCTTTCAACAGATGAATCAGCTGAAACATCGAACTAACCGATGTGGTATGTGCCGCATCACCCAATTTTGAACCCTCGTAAACCAGACAAAGTGAGCAGAATGTGTAACGCCGCCAGCAAGTTTTGCGGTTACTCACTCAACGACATGCTTCTAGCAGGACTAGAGTTACTAGCCAGTTTGATTGGGATATTGGCAAGATTCCTAGAACAGAAACAGGCACTAAGAACCGATATTGAAGAAACGTTTCTTCAAGTTGAAGTCAAACCCGAAGATTGACAGTTTCTACGGTTTTTGTGCTTTAAGAAGAAGGAACATAATCGTTATTGTAACTTACCAGTATATTCATCACAAATTTGGAGCAAAATTGTCTCCAACCTGTGTCAAATTCGCGCTACAAAGGTCTGCTTTGGAAAATGCAAACGGTTCAGAGCGAGCGAGCCACATTGCATGTCACAACTTCTACATGGATGACTTGCTAGCGTCATTTAACAGACCTGAGGAATTGTCTGAGAAGAAAAAAGTTTTAACAGCGCTCCTGGTCGAGGGAGGTTTCAAGCTGACCACGTGGGCGACGAACTTCGAAGCGATTGAGGTCCACGACAAAGCCCTGACTGGAATGGAACAATAAAACCGATACCCAGAAAGTGTGCCGAGGCATGAAGTTTGAACCCGAAAGCGGTTAGAGCCAACGTAACGTTTTTTCAGCTGGTTCCAGCGTCGTTGTTCCATAGGGTCCTAGAGCCCTTTGTCATTCGTGGACGAACAATACTCAAAGGAATATGGCAAACAAAAAGACAACAATGTAATTCTTACATCGAGGGTGGCTTGAATGGTCAGTTCTCAGACTGGATTGCAGAATTCTATGCCGCGGAAGCATTTGATGTTCAGAGATGGTGTCAGACTTCAAACAAAAGCGTTCAAAACGAGTTACACGTTTTCGAGGATGCATCCGAAGACGCGTATTGTGCAGTTGCGTATGTCGTAACCGAAAAAAAATCAAGATAGAAAGATTTCTTTCATCATGGGTAAAGACAGAGTCACACCAGTTAGACGTCATACAATTTCGATTTTTGAGTTGATGGCAGCTATAAATGGGAATTGGTTGAAGGACTCAATTATGAAAGAACATTTGATTAACTTCCACAGAGTCTATTTGTGGACTGATTCTACAACTGTTTTCCAATTGATCAGAGCGAGCAACGTAAAGCAGCCAGCGTTTGTTGCCAACACATTCAGCAACTGTGGTTGAATGGCATTGTGTTGCAGGTGCAAATAACGCAACCGATTCCGGTCAGGAGCCCTCATTTTTGATGACATAGCTGACAGTAATTGGATCAAGTGTCCAGATCAACCGCAACGACCGATCTTCTTGAAAGAAGATACCCAACTACCACAAAAGCAAGATATGAATATTCAAGTTTATGTGGCAAATGAAGCAGTTTATCTATTCAATCGGGAACGATTCAGCCAATACAGTCGATTGAGGGAAACAGTTGCTTGGATCTGAACGGTAGCCAAATAGAACTCTGATGTAATTTTACTACTTGTAGAAGCAGAGCTTATGATTTGGAAACTTGTTCAACAAGAATCGTATGTTAAAGAAATCGCGGACTTAAAATCCAAGAAAACAGTTTCTTCAAACAACAAAATTGTTTGCCTGTCTCCATTCATTGACCCTAAAGGTGTCCTGAGAGCAAGAAGACAAATGAGAAGAGCTAATTTATCACTTTAAAAGGAAACATCCGATCATTCTTTATACCAAACATAAAGCAGTTGTGTTGTTTTCTGTTTACCAACACAAAATTTCTCATCAAGAATGTATGGAGTACATTAGAAACGAAGTTCAGAAAAAATTTGGATTTTTGGTTTGAGAAACGCAATGAGAGCATTGAAACACAATTGTGCAGATGAGTGATTTACAAGTAGAAAGAGTGACGAAAAATGTGCGACTTCACAAACACTGGTGCTGAATACTTCGGATCGTTTGTAATAATAATGCGTTCAGACGCACTGTAAAAAAGTACGTAAGACTCTCCAATTGATTAAGTGTTAGAGTTGTTCATCTGAAACTGGTTGACAGCCTGGACACCGAAGCTTGCATTGAGGAAGTTCAAATGTTAATTGCAAGAACAGGTCAACCTCAGACAACAATCTCTGAGAGTGGAACAAAATTTGTCGGAGCGGCTAGAGAGTTCAAGGAAACTTTCCAGGAGCTTCGCAAAGACAAAATAGCAAGTGGACTGGCGGAGTAGGGCATCAAGTGGAACCTCATCTTGCCTGAAGTTCCTCAATTTGGAGCTGTGTGGGAACGCCTTGTGAAATCTTGCAAAAAAGCTTCGAACAATGTTCTTGGCAACCAAAGCTTGACTGAAGTCCGACTTCGCACAGTACTCTGTATAGTTCAGCATTTTATGAACAAACGACCACTTACGGATGTTAGTGGAGATGTCAAAAACTAACAGCCACTGACACCAAACCATTTTCTGATAGGTCAAATTAGCATTAATTGTCCAAATGCGTTGTTTTCGTTTTCTGGAACAACTGCGAGCTGCAGAAAGTTGTTCTAGGATTAACATAATGTCTTAGTTTCTGCTTAAAACGGTTGGATGTCTGCGTATTTACAAAGCCTACGTTAAAGGAAGAAGTGGGCTAAGGAAGAACTTTTTGAGCCGAAAACTGGAGATCTGGTTTAGATCGCCGATAGAAACCGCCGATAAGAATTGAAGAGGTATATGAGAGTGAAGACAACGTCATCAGATCAACCCTTGCAAAAAATGCAGCTGGTGGCTTCAAGTGATCTATTGTGAAGTTGATTGCTGTAAATATTGACCGCAAATGTTGTTATTTTCAGATTCGTTATCAAAAACTGGGCCGGCTATGTTGCGGTCAAAATTCAAAATTGTTTAAATTTTGTATAAAGTTGTCAGATTTTTTCATAATCAGTATATAGATATGCCATCCATCTGCAAATATCATCTATTAGGAACCATGAAAATGGTTCAACTGTGATCAATGTAGGTTTTCTCTACTTATATCAGTCATAAAAAGGAAACAATTTTTTGCTTGCGAAGTGGTTTCATTGCCTACTTTTATTGCGTAGTTTGCCACATGCAATTTTTTACTTTTTTTACCCTGGTGCCCACAAAAGGCAGAAGTTTTTTGCAATTGGAGGCGGGCGTTCGGGAGGATGATTTTGGTATGTAATTCGTAGTCGACCAGTCGGCAGAGCGGGTGCTTGCAGGGTATTGAAATAAGCTTACGCTGTTTTGTGTTGAGCTTGAATTTGGGGTAGTTTTCTCATACCAAGGCCCAGGTTCTTTGCTAGTTCGACTATCTTCCTGTGATCTACCGTTTCCTAACATTTTGTTTTGTATTTCTGGATCTATCAGAATTGTTATGAATGCATTTCTGATATTTGTCTCTTCCTTGTGTTCGAAGTCACAATTCTTTTTAGTTTCGCGTAGAAGTGTTCCATCGTTTCACATCTCAGTTGTTTTGTTATCAAGAAAAAAGGTCTATCGGCTGTTATGTTTCTTGACCTGATAATAACTTTCTCCACCAGGGCTCAGAAATCTGATCACGATAGTACCCACCGTGCAGTGCGTGTTCTTGCTATTGAATATCTGCCTGCCTTCAAATCCAAAACTCATACTTAATATGAGGACAGCCTTTTGATCCCCGAGTGGCTAAGATCTGTCACCACATATTCATTCATTTTCTATCAGACGCTGGCACTTATTTTGACAACTGTTCTTTGTAGTGCATTCCTTGCGTTTCTCTCTTGTTCAGATTAAACTGACGCACCAAATATTGTTTCCTCATAAATTCTTCCCAGTGGTAACTCCACTTTTTCGGTTTTAGGGGCAAGTAGGTAACCCTAAGATTTTTTTTTTGCAATGAACCCTCCATTTCCACCGAAGAAGGGGTGGATCTGGAGTTGGTTTGTCTAAGAACGCATGAATTGCCAAGATAACGCGTTGTTTGCTGACTGCGCCATGTCTTGCTTTATTTAATGGGCAAAGTGTTTTGATGACGGCCTATTAGCTTGAATTGATAATGCTTGGAAAGAAACTAATTTACATAAGCTTTGGGGCGAGAGAATCAAGAGAAAAATTGATGAACTGAAGTCAGAGCTCAAATTATAAGTTAACGAATTCTCAAGAACCTGACAACAAAACGAAATATCTGTTCAAATTTTAAATCATGACGCTCGATGTAATATGTAAGATCACACCTTAGATCAATACATGGGGAATAAAATAGTTTGAATCAGGAAGAGGATCAAAATTTATCAAAATAGTTGGCAAATAAACTTGAACTAAATGATGCAATATGTTACTTTTATTGCACTAAATTAGAATTGACTGATATATGTATGACATCTGATTAGTTGATTCCCTGGGTTGACATTTACTATGTCAATAGCAGGGTAGGATTGCACGAGATACTTTGGATAGCACTGGAGTTTATGAGCGTTCGCAGACATTTTTGGCGAGGAAATGGATTTTTTGTAACAGTTTTTGATAGTAAACGAGATTTTGACAGTCATAACCTGTTTGAAAGATTTTAAAAAACCCTAATCGCAAACAATAAACCTAGTTTTTTACTGGAATGCTTTCAATATAAGTTTTTGCTCACTTCCACCTATTAAGCTTGTCTTTAATTTCTATTTAAGACAATATTGAGAATAACATGAATTAGAAATTGAGAGTTATTTATATTGGAGTGAATTAAGTAGTTGCGCACATCAATATTCAACCTAAAGCCTTTATAAGATAAGTAGGATCTTTTCTGATTTTTCCTTAAGTTATAAAAGTATTAGTTCTCCTTGCGCGGGCAAAAAAGCCATGATTTTAGTTTTGGCCCCTATGCTCAATTTGTTAGTTCCAGCAGTTTTTCAGCTGCTGGAGTACAATTTCTATTCATTAGATTGTATCATCGTGGAATTAGAAAAAAAATGTTTCTACTTTCTACCTCAAAATTACTGCTTTTTATGTTGATGGTTCACACAACTGGCCAGTTGCTATATTCTAATCGTTTGATGCACTATTTGGACATATACTAAGGAAATGTCACCGTAGTACTGCATCAGACGGATCAAAAAGCACTAGAAATTTAAGACTTTTGTATTGAAATTAGCATTACTGCTTTTTATACCATTTTTGAGAACTCGGTGATTTTTATATTTGCGATTATGAGATCTTCTATGTTCTGTTTTCTTTTTTAATTGTGTAGCATCCAGTTATGTTAATTGTTTGTTGTTAACATATGCGCTTCGTCAATATCTCAATAATTTAAGAAAACAATGTGTGGGCCAAAACTGCTTCAAATAAAAACTGTTTTTGAAAACAAATTTTTTCAAAGAACTTGCTTTAGCGTTTTCATTGAAAATGAATATATCTGTCTGATGACTTGAACATCGAAATCCTGAATCAGAAAAGTTCCTTTTGATCAAAAACATTGCTTAAAATGCAGTCTCCTGATGACATAAAAGAAACGAAAGTGTTGTAATAATTGGCAAAGGGAATTAATTCCGAAAACATTAACGTGTCAGGTCATTGTTGCTTGGCGCTCCAGTCCTTAGAGTAAAGAAACTTGCGGGTGTTGAAATTTTGAGTGGGAAGCAATTAGTTAGCTGGAGTTACAACAATCCAAAAAAGCGAATAGGTGAATGCATCACAGAAGTAAGTTAACATTAATGAAAAATTTCATCTCACTGCTAGAGGAAAATATTTTTTTCTTAAGCCAACGCGCGCAACTCAACTTTTGTTAATTGCAGCTGTTTCTCTTCAGCTGGACTTCAGTTGCCACTCCAGTGAGTGATTTTTGTCCTCGCAGAATTGGAAAAAGTGATTCTAATAGCAGTTTATTGGTTTTTTTATAATTATGGATTAAATTCATTGCCAGTTGTTTTTTATCTGATTGGTTGATTCGGTGTGTTGTCTTTTTCTAAGGCAATAGCAGCGTAGGATTTCATGAAAAAGGTCAGATAGCGGTAAAATGATATGAATTTTGTGTCTTATCTAGCGTTTCGATATCTTACCCAAACTTTCGAAAAAGAAAAGTTTTGAGTTTGTGATTTTGAGATCTTCTATGGTTGATGCATCTCAAAAGAAAGATTTTTTTTGTCGTTTTCAGATAAAAAATATTATGTCCGACCGACGAATTAATAATCGCTGTCGGAAATTGTAAAAGTATTAACTACTTATAAAAAACATTTACAATACAAAAGTTGGAAAGCGCGGAAACAATCAACGATGGAAATTCAGAGATTTAACACGAGATTTTGTTGATGCTCATCAGATTTTAGAATAACGATGGGGATTTTGAGATTCTGCAATGGAAAACAGTTCTCCATTACACTAATTACTATCCGGTAAAGCGCAAAAATTTATAAGTCGCAAGTAAACAAATAAGCTAGGTATTAAAGTAAACACAATAGCTTAAATTTTTTCAATCTCACTCATATGAGTTTAGTGTTGAGGCGGTTATTCCTCTGTTATGGTGTTTGTTTACCAGCCAATGTTTTGCATCATCGCTGAGTTGGTATCGGGAAAATAGTATTATTAACAATTGACTGATTTTTATTGATGGTTTACATGGTTGCCCGTTGGCCAATTATAATCGGCAGTCTTATTTGGCCAACGTTCGAAAATTCGAGTTTACATAGTCAATTCTTTTTGGGAATGTTTACGTCCATTTTTCGTGAATAAAGTTGCAAGTGTTTCTAGAAACTAGTTACCTTAGTCTCACTCAAAATTGGATATAGGTGCACTCAGTATTCATAAACGGTGATTTTTGAGTCTATCGTGAGCATTTTGGGCACCGTTTGGCACTAATTTCTATGTTATAAACCAACAGCTTCTATACAAAGTAATTCTTCGCAATTGAAATGTGACCAAAATGCAAAAAAAAGTCCAATTGATGATTAATGTCAGCAGTTTCTCTCTCGATAATAATGGCAGATAAGGAAGGCCATCGGCAGTCTTGCCATTGTACTTATAATTTTTCGCAAAAACAACTAAATCTTTTAATTGGGTCTCAAGTAATTACAATTAAAAATCGGGCAAATAAGTTTTTGGTTAATAACAATTTTATATTTGTGGAAATGGGTTGCTTTTGTACGTGAGTAGTCGTTACAAATTGTATGTCGTCTTTTCAACAACATTTTACCTATTTGCACTGTCACTTTTTGCATAACGATATCCCATCGTTGAAAATTGTAAATTAAATTTAAAAACTATGACAGAGTTTTGTCACTGGATTCCACAAAGCGCAAAAATTACTGCCTGTTGTATATCGACATATACTAAGATAATAAATAGCACAATAGGATTGCGTCAGATAAATCAGACAGCACTAAAAATGTAACACTACTCCAGTCACAAGTGCAAGTATGTTTACTCGCCTAAGAAAACGGTTTAGTAAATGGCGTTTTTTTTCATCCATTGAACTTCTCTCTAGACTGCCTACATATTGGAACAAAAGAACTACGTTATAGATAACGCCGGAAAGCAGTAACTTTAACGCTAAGGAAAATACTTCAATTCTTAAGTTACTGTTTCTCAAGATAACATCGATTTTCAATTTATTCTATACTTATAATATTACGTCAGAATGCTTGATGTGGGCCATATCTATTCAGCCCCCATTTATTACTGACACATTACGAATGGCATCATGAGTCGTGGAGCATCTAAGCTGAGGGCTAAATTAGGAAAAACTAATTTCTAAGCATGATGCCAAAAACAGAACTCAAGTGGCCTATTCGATCTCATTCATGTAATTATTCAGTGATATCTCTCTCGATTGTTTTGTTGTTTGCAATTCTTTATTTCGCGAACAAAACTTGGAAGTTAAACTCGCCTCGACGACTTTATTTGCCAACAACCAAAACACTCGATCTGGGCACTGCAACATCGGGAAAAGTTTTTCAGGGACTAAAAATTAGATCGTTTCCCCGACAAGAAATCAAGTTCGCAGAAAATGATAATCTAAACAGGCGGGGGAAGATTTTTAAAAGTAGACCCAGCTGGGCTCATCAACGACTGGAATGTAGGAAATGGAGCGTAATTTTGAACGATTTTCATGTGCCAGATGCTATCAAAAATCAAATTACCTTACCCGCTGATTGGTGCATTGTCATTGTGGGTGATATGGGGGGACCCGATAAGTACCCCTTCAATGAAGGAAAGCAAGGACGTGTTATTTATCTCAACGCTCGGGATCAGGTACAACTTGCAGCGGAGGGGGTTAAACTCAGTGAAACTCTACCTTGGAACCATTATGGTAGGAAAAACGTCGGTTATTTGTATGCAACTGCAAGCGGTGCTCAACTTATATGGGATTTTGACAGCAATAACTATCTCCTATCAACTCCTGCAAAAGTATTCGAGCCCAATTTGACAGGTAACTCAAGTGAAACAATTGTTCTGCAAGCCACCCCAAAAGGAAAACAAGTGACTTGCAGCTCATTTAACCCTATGTCAATTATGAGTGTTGGTAAGTCGCCTTCTTGGCTCAGAGGTCTTCCTTTAGATGACATAAAAGCCGAAGAGTGCCAAAGAGATGCGTACATAATCAAAGAAACAGCAATTCTGGAAAGAAAAATAGCAGTTTATCAGTCTTTACCTATCCAGGACCAGGATGTTAATGCTACTTCCAGTTTCAACCAAAAGCTGTCAGTTAACTTCAAACATGATCCAGAGAGACTACCACTTATGGTTCCCGACGACGCTTTTGCTCCTTTCAACTCTCAAGCAACCCTCTTCACCTATGAGGCATTCTTCATGTTGTTTTTGCCCGTGACAGTACACGCCAGAGTCTCCGATGTTTGGAGATCTTATCTTGGGCAAAAACTTTTAAAAGACTGTGGTTATAGTATAGTTTTTACACCTGGAAAATTTGTTCAAAATCGCAACGTGCTCAATATTTCGGCCGATTTTAACTCTGAAAAAGATCTGAACGTGAAAAGTGGAAAATTAATACAATTTTTGAAATACAATTGGACTTCAAATTGCGAAAAATCACTCGAATGCCACTTTGAATCCTTGGTTGTAAACCTCTATGAACACGACTATATCCAACTTAGCGATGTTTACCACTTTCAGACTTGGATCAAATCTTTACATGATTATGGTTATATCTTTCCTCAGATGGAAGAAAAGGTTGCTAAATTACAACCTGACAAAAATGCCCCTCATGCTGAAGACGTTGAACCAAAATGGCCAGATTTGATGCTGTTTGTACCCGCTTTCCCTGGTGGCGAGCATGATTTGAACAACTATTTACTGCGAAGCTTGAAATTTTTCTGGCCCAAATCTTACCTAAGGTTAATGGTCGTGTTAGACGGGGAATTAAAGCGTTCAATGAGGGACCGTTTTGCAAGACGAATAAAAAACTCAATGAAAGAATACTCAAATTCTACTCAAGTGGTGTTTAACTATATTCCGAAAGAAGTTTACAACGGTGTTGGTCATGATAGACAGCAATTAATTATGTTTTGGGCTGATAACTTCACCAACGCCGAGTATGTGGGTTTTTTGGACGATGACAGCATGGTCACCAACTATGTTCTATATGAGGATCTTTTTGATCAACAAGGTCGACCTCATGTTATGGGAAGGTCTCCTCAATCGGATAACATAGGCTGGCAAAAAGCTTCGAACACAACTCGCTGGACCGATAATTCAAGCGCTGAAATTATGCGGACAATGAACTATTTCCCTGTAATTGTGAAAACCTCTCACTTGAAAGTTGTTCGTGAAAGCGTTTTAAAACACCTACCACAATTTTCGGACTTTGATGATTTTTACAGACGTGGTGTCATTGAAGCCAACAGAAAGTATAGCCAATTTAACATAATTCACCAGCATTTATGGAAACTGAAGAAAGATGAGTACAACTGGCATCTTCAACCCCTTTTTGCAGAAGACTATCATTTTAAAATGATGAAGAGAGTAACTGAGGAAATGACAAATCCAAAACCACGATGCGTTCTTCATGTTACATCTGACGGAAGACAGAATTCGTCCTATTATGTCGAGGATGTTTTCCAGCAGGGCTTTTGCTACTCTCTATCGAAAGCAGAGTTTGACGCCGGTGGGGAATACAGCCAGTTGTGTAATAATGCTGGGTACAGTTGGGATGTCGTATCTAATGTACCAAATACCAATCAATGGGTATTCGATTGGTTGGATTGGCGATGGGATAACCGGACAATTGAATCAAACAGAAAGCGTGTCACTATGAATCGCGCTCGACCTGACTGGAACGAAAAAGAGGTCAAACGAATTTTTGCCAAACGGAAAAACGCTTTTAGTAAATCTGGAAAATTTTTTGAATAAACATTTAAAGTGATTTACTAGAGACAAGCCAAAATACGTCAGTGCAATGTAAATTTAAATGTGAAAGAATGAAACTTCTTTTTCCATTTACAGTCTCTGTTTATTCTACTTTTTTTGATCAATGTAATAAAAAGTTTTTTGGTATGTTTGTAAGACAAAACATTTGAGAATTGATCTGAATGCCTTTCGAGTTCAGATTTAAACAAATTTTTTCAGACTACTGGATATAGGATATAATTACCTCATGTCACGATTGGAATGTCAATTTGCCACTCTGATTTTTCCATGTTTGAATTTATATTGATTTTTTTCCTGAAAATCACTGGCATATCTGCTGATGCATAATATTCTTTCAAATATCGATGATGGCCTCAGATTTGCATCCAATCATTGTAAATACGCATTGTTTTTGCAGCATCAGATTGAAGCAGTTCAGTCAGTCTGAAAGCATACAAAGAACAACCTAAGAAAAACCCACTAAGGACAGACAGCCTACATATATCAAAAAGACGGCTGGCTCAAAACTGTGCGTAGCACATAATATTCCAGCATGCTTGACAAGTTTGTCAAAATCTTCTATTTTTTTATGAGTCGAGAAGTTCAAATATTTCAGTTTTCAAATCGCCTGGTTATAATTTTTATTTCACGTATTTTTAAAATGCACACATTTTCTAACTCTAAATCGGAAGTGACCCTAGAAAAACTATAATATCATAATGTATAACAAAGGTAATTTTATATAAAAACAAGGAGGCTTGGTAATGTACGGAGAAAGAAATCTTTTTAAAATTCAGAAATTGTTCAAAAATAATTGGCCTGTGAATAAAAAATTGCTTCCAGCTCAAATCACTCAGAAAATAAACAATACCACATTAGTTGGCCGATGATAACTGCCATTATTAAGACTATGAGACAAGACAAACAAAAACCACATCCGAACCCTAATGTCTATTTTCTTTTTAATAAAATTACATGATACCAAAGTCCAAATATATTCAAACACGTAAACTAAACAAAATATATTTTGTACATCACTAGCAAAACACAGAACCAATCCCGAATGAGACTCGGTAACAAGCAGACAAAAAAGAACAAAAAGGGGCAAAGTTAAAAATACGCTTTTGATAACAAATAGTTTTAATAAATGAAAACTATTAGATATCAATTGAAATCTTTAAATAGGGGTATGTTCATTCATACTTCAAATCATGTAGACATTGGACCTCTAATTATTCGAAAAAGGTCGTACAGCTACAAAAACAAACAACAAATTCAGAAAAAAAACAAAAAATTTTGCAAGAAAACGGTGTTGCAATCTTTAAAACCATAATCTTCTCCAGAAAAAATAATTAATTACACCTACCATGAACACCAATGCAACCAGTAGACAAAGGAACAGCAAAATGAAAACTTCTATATAGTTTTTCAAAACCTTTGAATTCGCTTCAACTATCAACTGACATCAGGTTCCGTTTTTATCCATAGGAAGCCGCAAAGACTGCACTTATTCAGAAGTTATCATACGACTACGATAAGAAAAACAAAAAAAGATAAAAAGCATAAATTTCTATTAAATTCTACTAGAAACGGTGTCGAAGCAGCTAAAACTATAATCTATTCACTGAAATACCGATATGTTCAGCAGTTCTTTATTTTCATGCGCCAATAATGCAATAGCCGACCTGTAAATATTTTGAAAAGACAAGGAAAAGAATCTCAAAGATTGAAACACGCCCCAAACTTAGTTTTTTTTTGTAAAAATACGTAGCAGAAAAACCATTGTTTAAAACGTAAAACAGCCATAGATATTAAATTCTGTTCCAATACAAAGACGACGGGAACTGTCTATGTTGACTGTAAGCTACAAATGGACCAAAATAACCAAATTTCTTCGAAAACCAATAAGACTTCGCATTCATTTTTTTCAGTAATTTGCGTAAAAACAATAGAAAAGTCAAATTATTTTTTTAAAAAATCATTGATTTCATTCCGATTTTCTGGAACTTTAAAAAATAATTATCAGACCTGATCTAGCCTCGCTATTGCCATCAGTCCAGTAGGAACATATAATTGTTCTGAATATTATGGATAGCGATAATTTGACAAAAAGGTCAATATATTAAAAACAGATGATGCCTTTGCATGATTACAGAGTTAAATTAGCAAAAAACGGCAAACTGTTAATGCAAGAACAGTCGCAAAGGATGTGAAACTTAAACTACTCTTTCTTTGAGTCAACAAAGATTGTGTAAGCAGTTTTTGGTTGTGCTTGTCCGGCAATTTTCCATTAACATTGAAAAATTTTAGCCGAAATATCGAAAAAAGTAGCAAAATTTTAGCCAAAAAATTGGATCAAACAGTTCAGCAACACTCTTCTATTTTTAACAGTAAAATTGACCCTACCGTTGTCAAGTTTCAGTAACAATTTGAAAATAATTTTTGCAAAATTTGCAAAAAATTGCTTAAATATACGGAAAATTTGGAACAATAACAACGAAAATCGTGAACAAATTTTAACAAAACCTTAAACCTCAAAACCTTAAACCTCTAAAATCTAAATCCAAAAAACTCTTGTTTGTTCTATATTCTACGCTGGACGGGTTTTCTGATGACACCTCTCACAACCCTCTACGATGAATATCTCGATCAGCAAAAATTGACTGAACAAAACAACTCCTTTGAGTATATAGTTCCTCCCCACCACTAAAGTGAGTCGGAACAATGAAAACACTGATGAACTTTAAAGAGGTTGAAAAATTACAGAAATTTCCATTCTTAACCCTGCACTATCACGAAGCGTCTCTTTATCATCTTTAGCTAATAATCTGAAATCCTCCACGATGTTTCAAATTTTTAAAGAGCTTTGTTGTTTTAGTTACTTTCTCTGTGGCTTTCGATCCTATGTTGAACTTCTTGTGCTCTCCTGAGAAATTGAATGGTGATGCAACTTGATAAGACATGCATTACAGCGATATAATTAGCAAACTTTTTGCAAATTAATTTGCAATACTCTGTTTCCTGATAACTGTTTTAAAAAATGCGATTAATGAGGTAAAATCATTGAAGAAAAGAAACGTTCGTCACGTTCGTTACATAATGCTGCAATAATAGGTGAAAGGATTGATTTATGTAAAAAGTACACCACAAAAAATAGGAAGTAGTTTGAACTGAGGTAAGAGAAAATTGCATTTTTTAGCATTCAACGGCATTTGCTCCAGTTCTCTTATCGCTCAATTCACAAGTTGCAAACAATGAGTTCTTACAAGAAATTCAGTTCTTAGAAAGAAACTTTTCAACCACATTCAAAGCTGGAATTTTTTGGCGCTAATACTTCGGCTAGGTATTAAAAAAAATTGAAACACCGCCTACCCAAGTTCAAAATTCAAATTTACAAATTACAATTGTTGTTTTTTTGGAAAATTATCAAACTTTTAGATCAATTGGCTGAATTATCCACAAATTTGCGTCACAAAACTTACCTCGCGTCCTATGCTACCAAAAAAGTTGTAGATTGTGGCAAGGTGATTGATTAATTGAGCCCGCTTGTCTGCTATATAAACAAACCACTTCCTCATTATTTGCTGCCCTTC
This sequence comes from Convolutriloba macropyga, assembly GCF_964194025.1. Lineage (NCBI taxonomy): Eukaryota > Metazoa > Xenacoelomorpha > Acoela > Convolutidae > Convolutriloba > Convolutriloba macropyga. Next base: position 33,733,994 of record NC_134476.1, read on the forward strand.
GTTTGATGTTTGTCAAAATATAATATTTGTCAAAATAATTGATCTTAAAATCATAAAATACCTTCACTGATCAATGCCAGTTCAAATAATTGGCGCCATTTTCTAACTCACGCCACAAAATTTTTAATATTGGCAGCAAATCTAACTAATTACTTTTAATAACAACAACCTCCCTGAAGCTCACCGCTGAAAGTTCATTTCTAATCTACCTGTTTTGAAAACTTGAACTATATGCTTTCTCAATTCTTGCTAATTTTTTTTTTTGAAGATTTGTAAGTATCAATTCTCAAGATTTTAGTTTCAAGGGGTTTTTATTGAGTATGGTTTCTTAAGATAAAAAATTCTGATATTTTTAGAAAAGCTCCCAATTCTTTTGATTTGGAAGGATGGGGGATTAATTGAGCCCATTTTTTTTCTGCTATGTAATTAAACCACTACCACAATAATTGTTCCTTTTTGTTTGATGTTTGTCAAAATAGAATATTTGTCAAAACAATTGATCTTAAAATAATGAACTGCCTTCATTGATCAATGCATGTTCAAATAATTGGTGCGATTTTCTAACTCATGCCACGGCATAAATTCACTATTGGAAGCAGAGCTAGAATCCTACTTTTAATTACAGCAACATCCCTGAAACTTACCGCTGAAAGTTCGTTTCTAAACTACCTGCTTTGAAAATTTGAACTCAAATTCGGCTTCAATTCTTATTTGAAGCTTTGAATGTTTTTATTATTTGAGAACGTATTTGAAGACTCGTAAGTAATAATTCAAAAGTTTTGCGTTTCAAGTGGTCTGCTTCAAGTATGTTTTCCTGAGCAGTAGAAGAATAACATTTTTGGAAAAGCTCCCAATGTTTTTGTTTTCTGCCGCGATGAAATTGAAATACGTGTTCATTTACACAAACAGGAAAACCTAAGCGAATTCTAAGTTGGTTCCGTTGTACTGCTTTTTGGCAGTTTGGTCTTTATTCATGATCAAACATCCATATCAAAAAAACGCTACCCTGTTTTATTATGTTGCGATTAATATCAAATTTGATTGCTTTTCTGTGTCGCGAAAGACGTGATAAAAAATCCAAAGAAATCAACTCTTGAGAAGAATTTATTTTGTACTCGTACAACGGCATCGAAAGTGTACCGATTGAAACCAAGAAGAAAACCGGTCCAGTGTAGAATATCTAACAATTTTTTTGTCCTCTTTCTTTTACGGAGTTATCGTGGTTTAGAATTTTATGAACTTTTAACTCATTTTCGTTGATGAACAATTTTGATGAACAATTTGCTAAAATCAGTAAATAATATTGGTGATATATTCGCAGATCTTTTTGATCCAACCTTCGGCTAAAATTGTTGGTACATTTTAGCCTTCTTTTCATCAAAATTGCTGTCTATTTTCAGCAGGCAGAAACTCTCTAACTCTCCTTTCTAGAAAATTAAGTGTAATCTATTTATCTTTTCATCAAAATTGTCACGACATAACCTTTTTAGTTCAATTTGTTTGCATTTGCCGGATTAACACACGCAGAAACTGCTGACAAAATCTCTCTTAACACCAAAAAAGGCAAGTAATACCTGTGCATTCTTTGAGAGTGTCAATGAATTTAAATTTTGCTGAACTTTTGATAACTTAACTGAATAATTATGCAAATGGCGTCATTTTTTTTCGATATATTGAAGTTTTTGAACAAATAATGGAAAAAATACAAGCTACTAATTAACAAACGCAAAGACAAGGCTAGTTTTTTGTGTAATCGCTGTTTTCTGATAGCCCAAAAGAAATTTAATCACCAATTAAGTTCATCCATTAGTCGTCGATAACCCTTGAAATCTGCCATCAATAAAAAAAAATTGATAGAAGGTTAAAAAGTACAGAAAAGATTAACCAAACTCAGAGATGTAGTGAAATCATCGGAAAAACAAAAAACTGCTCCAGAGAAAAAAAGGAAGCAGTTTGAAATGAGATCAGGAAACACTGCTTTTTGGTATTCAATGGCATTTGCTCCAATTCTTTCATCATCTCTGTCACAATTTGGAGGCAATGAATCTTTTTTACCACTTTTAAAGCTGGAAATTTTGGGCGCTGTTAGTTTGGTTTGGTATGAAAAATTTCGAAACACCGTCTAATCTAGATGATACCACAATTTTTCTGATATTCTTTGAAAATTTATCAAACTCTGAGATCCAGAGGCTGAATTATCCTCAATTTATTACCTTGCGTTTTATATTGCCAAAAATGATTTGGATGTTGTAAAGATCAATAATTAATTGAGCCATTTCTTTTTCTGCTAAATAATTAAAACACTAGCTCAATATTTGTTGCCTTTTGTTTGATGTTTGTCAAAATAGAATGTTTGTCAAAATAATTGACCGTAAAATGATAAAAAGCCTTCACTGATCAATGCCAGTTCAATTAATTGGTGCCATTTTCTAACTCATGTCACAACATATATTACTATTGGAAGCAAAGCTAACAACTTATTTTTAGTATCAGCATCTCCCTGAAGCGCACCACTGAAAGTTCACTTCTAAACTAACTGTTTTGAAAACTTGAACTAACTTCAGCTTCATTTTCTTAAAGATTTGAAAGCATTTATTATTTGAATAAAAACTATGAAAATTCGTAAGTATTAATTCAAAAGGATTGCATTTCAAATGGTTTGCTTCGATTATGTTTTTTTTTAAGCAGAAAAAGAATTACCTTTCTTGAAAAGCTCCCAAAATTTCTGATTTTCTGCCTGGAGGATATCGAAATACCCGTTTAATTTAACAAAAGAAAAACTAAAGTGATCTTAAAGTGGTTCCCTTGTACTGCTTTTTAGCAGTTTGCTCTTTATGTATGATCAAACATCCATACTAAAAAACTCTACCCTAATTTAGCATTTTGTTATTTGTATCATATTCGATCGCTTTTCTTTGTCTTGAAAGACAGGATGAGATCATCCGAAACAAAAAACAACTCTTGAGAGGAATTTATTTTTTTCTCGTACAACGGCATCGAACATGTACCGATTCAACTAGAAAGCCATTACAGTTTAGAATATTTAACATTTTTTTATTTTTGTTTATTTAACGGAATTATTGAAGTTCATATTTTTGTGAACGCTTAACTGATTTTCGTAGTAATTGTTCACAATTTCCGCAATTTTTGCCGTTTTTGCTGAAAAGGTTTCTAAAAACTGTAAAAAAATAATATTGTTTTAGAAATGTTTGATCCAATTTAAGGCTAAATTTGTTGATACACTTTAGCCTTCTTTTGATCAGAAGTGGCGCAATATAAGCTTTTTAGTCCAAATTGTTTGCATTTTTCAAATTAACAAACGCACAAATTGCTGAAAAAATCTTTGTTAACTACAAAGAAGGCAAGTGTTACCTGTGCATTCTGTGAGAGTGTCATTGAACTTGAAATTTGCTGGTTTTTTGCTAAATTAACTGTAAAATTATGCAGAATGTGTCACTTCTTCTTGTTATATTGATATTTTCGGTCAAATAATGGGAATATTAGTAGTAACGTTTACACCATGGAAGATCGGGGGGAGGATTGTCATCCCATGTAAGAGATAGGGTTGTCCTGAGGACAACCCTACCTTTAGCATTGGGATAGACAACCCAACCCGATACATGCGCTATGACAACCCAACCGTTTGCATGGGATAGGACAACCCAACCTTTTACATGCAGGGGCAACATAACTTTTTACAAGTAACAGCCGAATTATTATCCAAACCTTTTACCCCTTTATTGAGGGAGACTTGACAAAGTGATTAAGGGGATTGGGTTACTGTCTAGAAATTACCATTTCTGAAATAGTGCGCGATGACAACAATTGCTACGGTGGATTTGGATAGGATTCATGAGATATACAAGAAAGTGAAAAAAGAATATTCGCAATACGGTGAAAGATTTTTGTATTTTTTAGCAACTTGCTTGTATTTGGATCCTGACCTCGATTTGGAAATTGCATTGAAATTGAGACCGTATGGTGGAGTGATTGGGATTGACAATTCTTCGTTAGACGTTTATTTCAAAAATTTTAAAATTTTAAGACTACATGCAATTCTTCATGACGCTTGTGGTTTTGTTTATGAGTACAGTGAAAAGGGACCCGGTTATTCATACGTTTTACCCCGTCCAGTCACAAATGAATATGTGGGTCATGTGACTGGTATTGCTTTTTGTTTTTACTTAAAGACTTTCAAAAACCGTTTATTCAATCGATTGGAATGTTGACTGCAAGAGTGGTTGTTCTTGACTTTGAAGGCTTTCGAAGCAAAAAATCTGATTTTATTGTGAAAGAGCTAGCCATAACTTGCAATAACTACACGGATACAATTTCATTCTCACCTCCGCACTCATTCAATTCTCTTACATTGAGTGAACAAAAATCTTATCAGTGGGTTTCAAAATACCTTCATGGTTTGGATTGGGAAAAGGGAGATTACCCATATTGCTATTTACAACCAGTTCTTCAGAGTGTAGTGCTTCGATTTCCTCTATCAGATTTCTATGCGAAGGGTGTAGAGAAAACTGATACGTTGCAAAAATTGCTTCAGAGAAAAGTTACAAACCTTGAGGATTTGTTATGCCCCAAAATTGAACATTTGAGTTTCTACCGGGAGACCCCAATTTGTGACTTGCATTCAACAACTTGCCCAAAGCGACAGAAAAAGAAACATTGTGCGAGGAAAAAGGCCCAATTGTTCTACTACTGGCTGATCCATGAACAACCGTCGATTAGAAAAGACAGCACCGTCTGTACTCCAAGTGAATTTGTCTCCAAATTTGATCGTTTACAGTTGCTTAACGGCTGAAAATCAATTGACTGTTACACTAGTCAAGGAGGAAAAAATTGACAGTCGGGGACAAACTGTATTGAGGAAACAGCAAGTTGTTTGCACTGGAGCCGAAATAGAATCCTTCAAAAAATATCTTTCACTCTTAGAATATTTTCAACTGTATCATGTCTATGAAAGAGAAAATGCAAAGAATGAATCTAACCCCTTTACCTATGCCAAGCGGTCAGTTCCAGTGCAAGTGCCTCTGAACGATGACAATCTGCCTAAGGAAATTAAGCAGCTTGTAGAACAAGGATGTGTGGATTCAGTTACGTATTACGGGATGGAGTATGGCATGAAAGCTAGCTACACAGTTGTTTACAGAAAAGAGGGCAAAAACTCTCATTATACAACTTATGAATTTTTTATAGTAGACTAACAATATTCATGTTGATTTTTAAATTTAATTATTTTGTTTGAATTCATTTTTGAAAAAAAAACGTTTTCTCCATGAGTTCAACTGCGGATCAGTTAGATTCGGGAGGTGGCATAACCGATTTGGTTTTTGATGAGAATCAACAGGAAAGGAGATCTTGGAGATTTTGCAATTCTAGAGTACCACGATCAGAAGTTGTTTATTTCACTCAAATTTTTATTATAGTTTTTCTTATTACAGTATCTTTTATCAGGTTGGTATTTTTTCAATTGGATTGCGAGGAGTCAACATTCTGGTTTTTGCTCCTCTCTTGCACAGTCGGCTACGCACTTCCAAACCCAAAGCTATGAATAAAATTATTTCAACGAGCGATCGACTCTTTATGGCAGTGTCTGGTCCATCTTGCTGTGGAAAAACTGAGCTGATTTTCAAAATGTTTCTTCAAAACACTTTTTCACCAAAATTTCAATCCATTTTTTATTTCTATCAGCATGAACAACCAAAATTTGAGTCTTTATAGAGAAAATTGAATATACAGTTTAAAAAATTTACAAGTTTTGAAATTATCTCAGAGTTAGAAGACTGTCTTCTTGTTTTTGATGATATTTTTCGAAGAAATTTTTAACGATAAAGAGTTTTCAAAACTTGCGACTGCAGGTCGTCACAAAAATATGAGTGTTATTTACGTTAAGCACAATTTATTCCAACAAAGCAAGTGGTCGAGAACAATCGACTTGAATACAACACACATTATTTTATTCAAATCACCACGTGACGTTCAACAAATTGGTTGAATTGGTCGACAGCTCAACAAAACACAATTTCTTAAAGAAAGCTACGAGCTAGCTACCAAACAGCCTTTTGGTCATTTATTAATTGATTCAGACCCAAAGACGTCGGACGTTTTGCGATATTGCTCAAACATTGTGCCTCCAGGACCATCAATTTTCTACTTACCGTCTGCGAAAGCTGTAATAACAAATCTAACAAATGAAACAGAGAGAACTATGTATACTGCGGCAAATGCTTCAGTCAAGCGACATCAACTTAAAAAAACTGATAAAGACAGCTTCTAAAAACTTTATTCGATTTCTCTGCGAGTGTTTTCTCAACGTAGTCAACGGTAATGTTGAAATTAATAAAAAACTTATCGAAAATCACGAAAAATCATTTCGAAAAATATTATCCAAACAAACAGGTTTGAGGGAAAAGAAAAGAATTCTTGGCAGAGAATCAGAACTGTTAAAAATCGTTGGTCTTTCCTTTTATTTCTACTTGATGAAATCATAAAGCGTACAGAACAGCTCATTTTAATTCCAAAACGAATGTTTATAACAAAGCAACCCCAAAAGAGCGAAATTATTGAAAACCCACAATATAAAAACAAAGCTATTCAGTTATCACTTATGCAACGAAACAAGCTAAGGGAAGATATAGAAAAAACGGACAGAGTGATCCAAACAGATCCAACAAATATTGAACGAGATGTAGATAAAGCAGATAGAGTGGTCCAAACAGATCCAACAGTTTTTAACGAGGAAGAAAAAATGGAGGCTTCTAGTGATGATAGTGAAATGGATCCAACTGTTACAAAAAAAGCCTACAGTTGAATCATTTGAGTCGAATATGAAAAACTTTAAATTAAATGAAGCTCACAAAGTCAAACGTGCAGAAATAGTACTTGATTTTATTCTCCAATCAAACCAAATCACTATTGGGGAAGAGAGCCAACTAATTTACATTGACAATAAACCCACGGATGTACAAGTTTCATCTTTTTTGTATGATTTGCAACAACCAACCAAGAAAATTGATCAAGAGGCATATTCAAGAATCTTGTTAGTTCTTCGACTTGAGCCTGATCTCGTCTCAAACCCTTACGCCAAGCAAATATTGGAAAGCTATGAGAGCGAACAAGAATTTTTACCAACGCAACAAAGTCCGCAAACAGGACGCGGTACTTCAAAACGAACCACAACAGAAAAAGAGAAAACAAACGAAACGACAAAGCAAAAAAAGGCCAATCAGAAAAAGTGGTCTCGTTTCGTCTTCTGAGAGAAAAACTTTAGAACACGTACTCCTGCATCGTTTGGAAGCTCAAAGCGATTACAAAAACACAGCAAAATGTCATTAGCAAAAGTCAAGTCTTATTTAGATACCAAGCCGTCCTTCACAAAATACCGCTCGCATCGAATGCAATTTCCCAGACTAAAAGTGATTGTGAAAGATATCAATGAAATTTGGTCATTGATTTAAAATATGTTGACAACCTTGCAAAATACAATCGCGATGTTAAGTACCTTTTGGTAGCAGTTGATTGTCTGTCACGGTACCTTAGAGTAGAGCCAATGAAGACAAAATATGCAACAGAAGCAGCTAATGCATTCAAAAAAATGATCAAACATAATCAACCCGAGAAAGTGTGGGTTGATGATGGAACAGAATTTCTCGGAGCTTTCAAAAGACTGTGCAACTCACGAGCAATTCATTTGTATAGCACTTTTAGTGAAAAAAAGTCTGTTTTTGCCGAACGGAATATTTGTTCACTGAAAAATATCATTCATAGGTACCTTGAAGAAAAATGGACATATTCGTACATTGACAAATTAGAAGACTTTGTGAAAACAATAAATTCGCGTGTTAATCGGATAACTAAGCTTGCACCAAACAAAGTTACAAAAAAAGACGTACCACGGCTTGTGTCCTTGAGCGCTGAAACAACTGTTTCCCAAAAACCTCGTTTCTTTGTTGGAGATTTTGTCAGAATTGTCAAAAAAGACAAAGCTTTCAGAAAGGGCTACGAACAATCGTTTACTGACGAAGTTTTTGAGATAACAGATATTCCGACATTATTTCCGCCATCATATTCCCTCATTGATGCAAACAAAGAACAAATAGAAGAAAAATTTTATCAATCAGAATTGCAGCTTGTTCGTGTAAAGGAAAATGAGTAGAAATCGTTTTGACGATGAGTTCACTGTGCATATTATTTCATCCGCTTCTATGCAAATATTTGGGTCAAACACTCTGGCCTCTTTTCGCAATTTTTTCAATGATGAAATTCAACTCTCTGGTGACTGGAGGGTGGCTCTTAGTGAAATAATTTTTCCGACAAAAATTGAGCACGTCGTGAATGGAGATTTAATAGCATACAGTCTTAAGGGATACGAAGACTCGCAAATAATTTCGTCTGATGCTAGTGTCTTTTCTCGGCCTTACAATGGAGAAAAAATTGTCCTTCATGACTGGTAATTTTGACAATATTAATCAACTTCTGGGTACTATCAAGCGAACAGTTGGATTACCCAATTTTTCGTTTCGAGAAATCAAGAGTACTGGAAAAAACGAAATATTTTTGGTAAATATGAAGGAATCACTTTTTCTAGTGAGGAAATACCTAGCATTGTGGGCTTTACCGGATTTCCAGATGGACGCGGTGTACATATTGGTTAAAAAATGGATTCAGTTACATCAAATAGATTAATGAAGAGTGATGAGACAAAAGCATACTTTGGAGAATTTCCTGCTGATCTTTGCGCGGGAAAGCACCTAATATTCATTTACACAAACATTATTGAGTATCAGTATGTGGTGACGCAAAAGCTTCGTTATTGCGTGTCATTGATTCAAAACAACGTCTGAAAAACGGTAGCGTGTGCGAACTTGAACCAACACATCGAATTGTTTTTTCAAATTTAGACTATAAAAAACTGTTATCAAACACTATGCAATCAATTTCAATTGAGCTTCGCACTGAGACAGGACAATTGGTTCCTTTTTCGGGAACAGGTAAAGTTATTTTAACTTTACAATTCAAGAAGTTTTCTGACTAGTATGGATTCCAATTATGCTAATCAGGTAACAGCATTGCCGCACTTCTCCGGACACTATAGACAAAGGGGAAGTGGGTTTGGGGCTTTAGCAGCGGGAATTGGACGCGTTGCTTTACCATTGGCTCGACAATTTATTTTGCCGTCTGCAAAACGTATCGGGAGAAAGCTTTTAAAACAGGGTGTTCCCCAACTTGTAGATGTAGTCCCAAAGAAAAAGTCACCAAAACAAGCCTTGAAAAACACAGTCTCAAACACTATCAAAAAACAAACAGGTGGACGAGCGCGACAACAACGACCAAGGAAACAAATTGGAAACCGTTCAAACAAGTTAACAAAACAGCGTAAAACCTCGTTCATTTCAAAGTCAAGAGCTCCAAAAAGAAGTCGATCAGATTTTTTTTCAGAGGTGAAAGATGATCGCTAATTTATTACCATCCGAGGCAACTCACAGTTCCCTCGCTCTGTTCGAGAAACCATCCCTCTTAGTAACACTTGATGGAAGTTTTTGTCAAAAACTGGGCCCGGTGTATAGCCCCAATGGTCCAATGTTGGAAGTTGAAGTTGCTGGCGATAGAAACAACTTTTTTGATTTACAAAAAATATTTTTCGAAGTCAAATGTAAAATTGTTCAGTCGTCCGAAGCAAATTTAAAATATGACGGTACAGCTGCTGCAGATGTGACTAAAACTGACGCTCCCTACTTTTGCAATAATGTGCTGCATTCACTGTTCTCTGACTGCACACTGTCAGCCAACGGACTAAAAATAGCGAATGCAAATGGAAATTATGCTCACAAAAGTTTTATTGAGACTGAGTTTTCACACAACAAAGACGCAAAAAACACTTGGTTAGCTTGTCAAGGCTACTCGTATGAGGAAAATCCGGGAGCCTTATCAACTACTGAAGTAAATAGAAGAAAAGCTTTAGTCAGACAGTCAAATGAATGCACGTTTTACGGAAAGGTTGCAGTCGACTTTTTCACATGTGACAGGCATCTAATGAGTGGTGTAACTCTTCGGATTGCTTTTCGAAGATCAATTGATGACTTTGTTATTATGTCAGATGATGCCGCTAAGCATTATAAAGTGAAAATTCTCGAGGCAAATTTGTATGTGCGCAAGATGACTTTGAACGATGACGTCGTGTCGGCCATTGAAAAAACCTTGCTTTCCAGCCCGGCTTCCTATCCGTACCTTGAAACCCTAACAAAAACATTTTTGGCTTCTACTGGTCTGCACAGTTGGAAACAAGAAGACATATTTGCCAGGGAACCAATCCGAAGACTAGCTTTATGTCTGAACACAAACGAAGTTTTTCTCGGTAACAACAGACAGAATCCATTTCATTTCCGAAAATTTGAATTGGAACAGATTTATATCTATCGAAATGGAATGCCAGTCGCTGATAGTCCAATATCAACAAATGATGACAAACGGCTTTACTTCAATACAATATCAGACTTAGCCTATATTGACAATGGTCATGGCATAAGTTTGACGGACTACCCGAACCATTTTATTATGGTTTTTGACTTGACCAGAACTCAACAAGCTTCTCACGATTTTATTCATCCCGAGCTAACAAATTGCTCAATTTCGATCGAGCTGAAATTTTCGGCTGCCTTGCCCAACAATATTGAAATGTTCATTGTTGGCGAAAAAGCTAGCATAATTTTTGTGGATTCTGCGCGCCGGGTTTCAAAAAATCACATTTTAACCAACTAATGGATGAAGATGACATCAATGACCTAATTCAGAAATGTAGAAAACTGAAATACAAATTTTTACAACCTTGGTACACACTGGCTTCTTCTATGTAATCGAAACAAAAAAATTATTTTTGCGGACCCTTTGGGACAATCGATTATTGCCTATAGAGACTTATATCGCAGACTCTCTGACACTAATGCACTAATATGTCAATTTCTCGAACATCAACCAATTCAGAGTCAAAACTCAGAACTGTGTGGACTTTTTTGTATTCATATTGCGCATGTTATATTTAGTAAAAGACAAATTGTAAAAATTAATGATGTTCAATTGCTTCGCTTTGCACTTCATATGATGTTTTAATATCTATTGAATATGATTTTTTTTTTCAAAATTTTATTTTTTCTTCAAATACAAGACGAACAAATAGTAACTCAGAATCAATATCTAATTTTCCATAACCACTCACAAATATGTCCATAACTTTACAAAAAGCACCAAAATGAGGACCACTTAAGGTGTTTTCAACTCGTTTTAAAGTTTCTGCACAAATTTGATCAGTTTGAGTTTGTTCATGGCCGGTTTCTGCTGAGATGGTATTGTGGATTGTTTTCTGTGCGATTCCTGTAGTTTTTGTGGCCATCGTTTTTGTCGTCGTCAACATCTTTGCTGTGTTTGAAATTGGAAGACGCTTGTGAACCGTTGCTGGGTCAATTTTTTCTCCTGTTTTGTCATTGAAGTCAACGGCTAACTTCAACTTTGTAAATACTTCTCCATTCGTTTCCAGTTTTGAAGAATTTGAAAATAGGTGTTTGAAAGTTGTGAAAAGACAGGGGACAGCAAAAGATTTGTTTTGCTTTGTACAGCCAATATTAGTTGAACTAACAATCAAAAGGTGAAAATGGTTAGTTGCTATTTGGCAAAACTCAGACTCAAAATGAGGACAAACTGCATAATTATTCAAACTCGTAATGTCTGTTGGCTTTTGATCAACAATTTTGAATCCAAATTGTTTCTGAAATTGTTTGAAATAACTCGGAGAAAGTTCATACATTGCTTCCACCATCCTTGCTCTCGAGCTTAGGCCTTTTATTTGGTGGCGGTTTTGTTGAACAGTCTTTTGATGATTGTTCTTCTGATTCAAGTAACTTCTCTGCCGTATTGACCAAACTCCCAAGTTCTTGCAGAGTTAACGAAATTCTCTGTTCAAACTCGTATTCTTCTGCTGCTTTTTTAAACAGTTTCAGAAACACATACGTTCCTGTCTTTTCATAAGTTTTCAGCGTTGCACTTATTAAACGCTTATCAGTTTTGGAAATATCAAAATAACAATCTCCAAATTCTGTATCTTTAGTGGAAATGAGAGGCATAGTGTGCAACTTGTTTTTATCACTTTCAGGTACTCTAATGTGTAAAGATTCAAACTAATGGCGGCGGCAAGTTGGGATGAAACCAGTGTAGTCATTTTGTCTAGTTAAATCCAGCTGACATGTGAATGCAGAGTCAAGTACGCCTATGGCGTACTTGACTCTTTCTCTTGCATTCACATTGGATTGCATAATTAATTTCAGATGTGACCTTAGATAAGGTTTCCCTACTGAAATGGTTTTTGGTACCACAAAAACGGAAACAGATGTGACCCTAGGTGTGACGACCACAGGTTGAATTTAGCGTGAACGTACAGAAAATTCAAAACAGATGTTAACCTAGATAAGAATTGAAACCAATATAATTCAACTGGTTATAACGTTACAACACATGAAAATTAAAAACAGAAGTGACCCTAGTTGTGACGTGAATAAAACGTTGAATTTAGTGGGAACGTACAGTATTAGTAATTCAAAACAGTTGTTAACCTAGATAAGAAATGCAATGCAAAGTTAACTTGGTTTCTACGTTATATTAATTAAAAATTAAAAACAAATGTGATCCTAGATAAGCGGTGTGTTAAAAACGTATTTGCACCACTAAAATTATTGCGTTCATTTCTTTTGGTTCTTCTTGCTAAACAGTCAATCTCTACTTGAAACCTTTTGGTTCCTCTTGCTAAACATTTTCACTCTCTACTTGAAACTAGTGTTATATTTGGATCGTTATAATGTCTGTAAAAAATCTTTCTGAATCTGCAATTTCCCGAGAACGAACTCTTGTTTTTCAGACATTGTACGAAAACTTTGTCGTCTTGATTCAACAGAAAAAAATGGCGATGTTTGGACAGTATACCAGCATTGTCTAATTCCAAAACTCTTTATCAATGCAATTGCAGCTCTACCTAACAAAACGGAGCCTTCTGAGAGCAGCATTATTACTTCGGGTGGGTTATTGCCTCCCAAAACTAGGCCTGCTTTCGAAAATCACGATGTTGATACCTTGACAGACGAAGTGCGGAGGATATTCTATCGCTACGGTTGTGAGTGTGTTCCACTTTGTGAAAATCAACTCGGAGTTTATCGAGCATGCGACAAATTAGCAGATATGTGGGGACTCAAGTCTGCGCCCGATTCTCCCACCAGTCTCAAAAGTGTGCCAGTGACGCCTGCAGTGGACCCTAGTCCTACAGTTACACCGACTCCTAGCCCATCCCTGTTTGCGGAAATCAGTAAAAGTTATGAAGAAAAGTTTTGCAACGGAAATCAAGATTTCGACTTGAACATTTTATCCGGGACAAGCTTTCATACCCCACAGCAATCGAATTCAACCCTATTTGAAACGCCGGAAAGCGGTGAGACACCGCAAGTTTGTGCTGCTCCTAAAAAACGAAGACCAGAAAGGAACCTGATGGATATATTTGATATTTAAAACTAAAACTATAAATATATGCGTGCTTTAAATTGCTCAATAGTTGTGTATATGACATTCATTCAATTGTGTATCTGACATTTATTCAATTGTGTTGATTGCCTTTGTACAATTTTTGATATAGACTTAATAAAGATCTTCAACCTTTTCATAAGGAATTGAACAAGTTCAATCATGTCCCAAAAGAACACTGCACTTTGAGGAAATTGTATTTGGTTGAGCAAGGTCATTAAACAAAAAAAATAGATTTCTACCGCTCTTTAGTTATTAGACTTGTCTATTTAATGTTTTAAGGTTTGTTCAAATCATAGTTCAAAAAATGAAATTTTTTGAAATATTTCAAAAAAATGAAGAATTTACGAAAACGATAAATAATAAGAGAAAGAACGATAATTATTCAGGAAACCGAAGAATACCTTTGCTTCAATTAGGTTTGCAGTGAAAAGCTCTTGTTTGGAGGAAAAGTTTGCAAAAAAACTTTGAATATTAAGAGCGAATCTAAAGTTCAACAAAAAGTGGTTAACAACTGAAATTGTCATTCTGGTGATTTTGTGGTAAAAGAAGGAGCTTTTGCCAGCAATGAAATTCCAGTGAGATTGGTCCAGTGTTTGTTCTTTTACTGTTTTCACTAAACAAAAGATTAAAACTTTCAAATTTGTATTCTTTGCATAAAAATTTTAACCGTTTTTCTTGAATTCAAAAAAATTTTTTTTTGCTTTATATCAGCTGAAACTCATAATCATTCAAAACGAGAGTGACTTAAAGATGATTTCAATGAGTAGTATGCTATTGATCGCTGTAACAGGCACCATCTTGCTATCAAAAACAGTCTTTTTTTCAACAAATTTTATAAAAATAACAAAATATTTTTTGTAATGATCCGAAAGCAAAGAAAAGTTTATCTCAAATGAACGGGGATAGGCTCATAAGATGGACAGTTGTCCCCGCTATCCAATATCTCAGAAGTTTCAGGTTAAAAATGTTACTGCAACATGGTTTTTTTGGCATTTTTTCTTTTGTTATTTTAGTTAATCCCTCTTAATCCCTAAAAGTGACAAAAGGCCATTTTTTAACATGAAGGAGACATTTTTACTCTTACTAAACAGAAGTTTTTCTGTAATGGGAACCTGTTAAAGAGCTGATGAAGTAACAAACGTATAACGTTTTTCTTTATTTTTGGAGAAAAAGCCTAATCCCCTTAATCCTTTTGATCAAAAAAATTGAAAAATTTAAAAAAAGTGATGTTTTCTTTCAATTGTTTACACAAAAGTTTCATATAGGAACACTCCATCAGAATGGAGGTCCTCCTGTCCTTCTCAGTCATATTTGCCAACACATGAACCCCTGGTAAAGTCCTTTATTTAGAGGTTAAAGTCTTCCGAAAAAACTCGGCTTTCGATGCAGTTTCAACTGATGTTTCCTGATAGCCTTGGTGACTCCAGGACTTGTTTTCATGTATGATATACCTTAATATAGACCCTTAGTGTAGGTGCCTTTATATGCTCCTTAGCATGCATGCTTCCGCGACATGTAACAAGAACTTTATCAATTTCGATATTTTCAACTTTTAGTGAAGTTATTTTTAATAATATATTAAAACCATAAAAATGGAAGGTACATTCAATCTGCATGATTTTTTAAACCATTTTTTTGGATGTTTAGCTTCTGTCTCTGCTTTGACTGAGTGATAGTCATTTTTAAGTTTGAATTTGATTTTTGGCGCGCTTTCAAGTTTACTTCAATTTGATTGGCTATTTTCAAATTCAAATTTGCGCGCGCAAACTTTCAAACTTTGCACAGCATAACAGTGAGCTAAGATTGAAATCAGCCATATTTGAGAACTCTTGCATTGAGAAACCGTTTGTTCAAAATTATCTTGAAAATGCCAGAAAAGTGTAACTTTGGGACAACGTTTACAGCAACAAAAGTAACCGTGCTCGTCATGAACGCACTGTTCATGCTGACGAGAAAGGTATACCCGTATACCGCTGTTCAATTTGTCCAGTTACTCGCCGTCAATTATCTGAAATTCAAAGTCACCTCTCTGACTGCCATCGCAGATTTACAAATCTTTGTCATTATTGTAATCTTGCTTTCAACGACAAAAACTCGTTTAACGAACACATCAGAAAACACCACGTGTTACCTCTTCTTGACAACTCGAGAGTTGTCAATCCAATTGTGCATCAACAGAGACAACAACAACAACAACAACAACAACAACAACAACAACAACAACAACAACAACAACGAGGTACCCTCACAGAGTCAGCCTTTAGAAAGAGTCTCAAGTCTTATCGTATTGTAGATAGTAACAACACCGTTGGCCTTCTCGATTTCATGACTGCTCAGAGAGGTGAAATCAGTGACATTATAGAACAAAAAACATTGAACGAAGGTACACAAAAAGTTCAATTTAGTGCGAAACTATCACTTCATAAAGAAGCGCGCGACAACGGAGAAGCATCGGATATTGATATCTACGCCAATTCTGAAAAGACACCTGTTCATCATCGATTGTCTAACGAAACGTTTTTTCAAATGGTGGAAAAGATGCTTACTGTCCTCTTCGTGTTCGCATCTAATGGAAGTGGTTGGATTCTTCAAAAAATTCTGTGGGTTGATTTAAAATTCGCTAAATTTTTGCCAATACGTGGTTCATCTTTTATTGAGCTGCCCCTCTGTCTTCGCAATCAACGGTATTTACTGAATATACGCAACCATGATGATTTCGAATGTTTCAACTACTGCTACACCACATGGTACTACGAACTGCACGGACCAAACGTAGCTGACCCTTCCCGAGACATCAGAACACAATTGACTAACCCGGCTACATATAGGAAACCTGAGGCTACCAAACCCCGTGGTGAGTTTTCTATGCCCATGGGCTTTCACGATATACATCAGTTCGAAATCATGAATGACGTGCAGGCCAACGTATTTCATTTTTCAAAAGGAGATCTCCTTCCTATGTACGTTTCTAATAACATAAACATCGAACCAACGATGGATCTTCTACTCCTGTTTAACGAAGATGTACATCATTATGTTCCTATCAATAACTTCATTAAACTGGTATGCACTGTGAAAGAAAAACAGTTCACAAACAGCTTGCGTCTGTGCAGGTACTGTTTTGCTTTTTCCCACTCTGAAGAGCAACATCTAGTTCACGATGATGCATGTCGAAACCATGCACCAGCAACAATAAAGATACCCGGCGATGATAAAAATTCTTTCCGGTTCAGAAATTTTAAGTCCCGATGGTTTGCTCCATTTACTATTTACTTCGACTTTGAGTCGTTTCTAATCCCAGTCTCATCTTGTCCAGCTAATCCGGACGCGTCTTCAACTGAAGTTATCGAACAACACATACCCTCCGGCTTTGCTCTAACTTTGATTGAGAACGGTTTTTCAACACCAAAAGAATTCGTTATCGACAGCTCCAAAAACTGCATGACAAATTTCATTAAAAAACTACATGAGATGGCGCGAGAAGTATACTATGCAAAGAGACGCTTTCCGATATATTTGGGACAACAAGTACCAAATCGAAGTAGTATAGTTGACTGTTGGATATGTGAAGAACCTTTCGGACCCGAAGATACAAAAGTGTTGGACCATTGCCACCACCGCGGGGATTTCCTTGGTTTTGCACATGAAAAGTGCAACTGGATAAGACGCACAATCAATTTCACTCTCGTAATTGGTCACAACATCGCTAACTACGACCTTCACAACGTATGCTTGGCACTTCGAGAAATTGAGCCATCAACAACAATAAACGTCATCCCATCTACAAATGAGAAGTACATATCGATGACGTTCGGTGTCCTAATCAAAACAGTCACGGGGAGAGATGGAAAAGTCAGAAAAATTTACGAATATTTACGTTTCATCGATTCTTTCAAGTTTTTAACTACATCCCTTGAAAAGTTAGTTGCTAACCTACCCGCTTCGGCTTTCGCAATTTTCGATTCAATGTTCGATAGCGATCAGTCAGTTGATGCTCTAAGTTCGATTAAAGAGAAAGGAATATACCCCTATTCTTACATGACTGACCGTTCAAATTTCGCAGAAACAGAACTTCCCCAACTTGAAATGTGGAAAAACAGTTTAGACAATGGAAAATTGCAAATTACAGAGAAAGAAATACAAAAAGCAAAAACTGTTTTCGAGACTTTCCAATGTCGTAACCTTGAAGACTACCATAACTTATATCTGAAGTGCGATACACTTTTGCTTGCGTGCGTGTTTGAAGAATTTCGGAGACTGTGTATGAGCACCTATGGACTGGACTGTGCACATCACTACAGTGCCTCAAACCTCGCTGGTGATGCATTTCTCAAAATTTGCCGGGCCAATATTCAATTCTTGACAAATCGAGAACATCTGGAAATTGTTGAAAATATGATTAGAGGAGGTCTCGCCTCGGTGTACGATGAACGTTACTTCAAGGCGAACAACAAGTACATGGAGAATTATAACAGTGCGCTCGAGTCTACTTTTGGTTTCATGGTAGATGCTAACAACCTGTATGGTGGCATCATGAAAACAGAACATCTACCTGTTGGTGACTTTTTGCTGGTGGAAGTCCCACTCGAGCAGGTACTCAATACACCGACTGATTCTCCCATAGGTTACATCCTTGAAGTAGATTTGACGTACCCACACAATATACGAGACCTCCATCGTGATTTCCCTCTCGCGCCAACAAAGGAAATAGTACCCGATGAGTGGTTGAGCACTTACCAGAGATTTGAAGTTCAATGTCAACATGCCGCGGTCATCTGTCCCCAAGTTACTACAAACCGTTACGGACAAAAAGCGGTACACGCTCCATTACCGGAATCTTCAACTTTATGTACAACTCGGTCTGGTTGTTGACAGAGTACATCGAGTGCTCCAATTTTCACAAGAAAACTGGATGGAGCCATATATCAGATTAAACACGGAAAAAAGACAGACCGCGCGGAACAAATTCGAAGAAAATTTGTTCAAACTTATGAACAATAGCGCTTATGGTAAAACCTGTGAGTCAAAAAGAAGGAGAATGAAACTTACCTTAGCGCAGAATGCAGATCAAGTGCTCCAGAATGTCTCACGCTTTACCTTCAAGACATTCAAAATTTTCGGCGAAAATTTAGCTGCTATTACGCACGACCCAAAGAGAATCTTTTGGGATGAGCCAACAATTGTTGGCGCGACAATTCTAGAATTAGCTAAATTTCAAATGTATAGGTTTCACTATAATATAATGAAGCCGCATTTTGATTGTCGCCTGCTATATTCTGACACAGACAGTCTTTTATATAAAATTCGATCTGACGATTTCTACAAGGAATTAGCAGCAAAACCCAATATTTTGTCGGAGTTTGATTTTTCAAATTACCCTAAGGAGCATCAACTTTTCAACAACAACAACAAACTCGTCGTTCTCAATTACAAAGATGAATTCGCCGGAAAACTCATCGACGAGTTTATTTCGCTGAAGCCGAAGTTATATTCGATAACTTCAACAGGTAAAACAGATTTATGTTCATTTATAACTGTGGTGTTATTATGGTTAGTCATTATCACACATACATCACACTAAACTTTAAGAGAAGCCAGCAAGCATTTCTTTGAAAAACTTTCTGAGGACAAATTGATAAAACTTCTCGCAACTTTTTTGTATTTAGATTCCCAAAAAATCTCTGCAAAAGGTGTTACCAGAGCTGCCAGGGAACAATTAACGCACCAGAAATACAAAGACGCTCTGTTCCTCTCATCTACACTACGAACACCGAACAACAGAATTGTGTCAGACCGTCACGTTCTACAGACTGTTTCAAATAATAAACTGTCCCTGAGTCCCTTCGATGACAAACGTTTCATTCTTGAGGGCGGTATAAAAACTTTGCCGTACGGTCATGCCGACGCAATTGAAGCCACTGATCTTGAAAGTGATCCAGAGTGGGATGCACCGACGCAAGATGAAATCGAGGATCTCTTTGGGGAAGAATGGGAAACGGATAATGAGTCGGACAGCACGCTCCCTGCTTCTACTGAATGTTGGCAGCCACCCGAACCTGCCCTTGAAAGTTGGGAGCCACCTGATCCCGGATTCAACAGAATAATAAACGAATCGGACTTGGATAGTGACGATAATGTCGATTTCGAGGCAGTAATTGACGAAGAATCTCCAATCAATTGTCCATTCATAGATTATGAAGCTGTTGAATCTGAGGACGGAAGAGAAATAACCGATTCGGAGGAGGAAGAAGCAATACCACCGCGTAAAAGGGGTCGACGCACATAAAAAACAGCAATTTTCAGCCTTATTTTTACTTCTGTAATTGTTAAGATTTATAATTTATATTTTAAATTTATATTTTATATTTTATGTTTTATAATTTATGTTTTATAATTTATATTTTAATTAATACTGTTTAACCTACTCTATTTTATCCCCATTTGTATATATTTTCCCTATGACACTTCAAAAGATTTAAATATTTGCATTTTTTCCTTCATTTCGTGCTAATTTTGTTGTAATTTTTCGTTAAAAATGGCTCAATTTGTGTTCAAAACCCATTTCAAAACTCTAACCTACCCGTGCTTAACACTGGTTTCAGTAACAACGCGTTTTGTCGTGACTTGTAGCCTTTCGATTGTACAGATTTTGTGTTCAGTTTTGGTTCAATTTCTCAACCCAAGTTTGTGTTGTTTAGCTAAATTTCAATTATTAGATTTGAGCAAATTGCGTGGTTTGGTTCTACAGTAAATTCACAGTTTATATCCAGTCTTTCTGATAAGTCTAAATATTTCACTCTTTGATAAGAATAAATAATTCCCTCAAAGGAGGGGGGAAATGTTTGGATAATAATTCGGCATAAACTGAATAATTCCCTCAAAAGCGGGAAATGGAGGGGTAATAGGTTTGGATAATAATTCGGCCGGAAGGGAGCTGTCCCTGCATGTAAAAGGTTGGGTTGTCCTATCCCATGCAGAAGGTTGGGTTGTCATAGCGCATGTATCGGGTTGGGTTGTCCTTCCCAAAGCAAAAGGTAGGGTTGTCCTCAAGACAACCCTATCTCTTACATGGGATGACAACCCACCCCCGATCTTCCATGGTGTAAACGTTACTACTAATATTACCTGTTCTTAATGAAAAAAACGCAAAGGCAAGGCTAGTTTTGGTGTAATTGCTGTTTTTTAATAGCCCCAAGAACTTGGGACTTTAATCAGTCGACTCTTTTAAAAAATATCAAGCAATCTTTGTGATTGAAGAAAAGGCAACTTTGTGATTGAAGAAAAAATTAATCGAACATAAGTTTTTTCTGTGCATTGTATATTGTTCTAACGGCTTCGATCATTGTTTTAAGGTAAAAATCAATCTGTTTATTTTTAATTTTGACTATTTACCGTTGTTTTTGTTCACGTTCGAATAGTGAGTGATCTAAAAGGAGAAATAAAAGAGCTTACTCAATGATTTCAGTTCACTTTAATACTTAATGTTTCTGAAATATTTGTTTTCGAAAACAAAAATGTATTTTTTAATAATTATTGTTACATAGTCTTTTTTTCAAAAGTCAATTATCTCATTATTGGCGCTCATATAAGGCCCAATTGATTATTTATTAAATTTTACGGGATTATTCATGTCTTTAACGGCTTCGACACCGTTTTCTTGCAAAATTTATCGCAATTTTTGTTTTTGTCTTCTGAATTTGTTGCTTGCTTTTGTAGACGTACTTTATTATGGGTATTGAAAGGTCTCAATGTCTTCATATTGAGGTATGAAGGAGCATAAACCTATTCAATTGATATGTAATGGTTATCATTATCTCAATTTATTTGTTTTCAATAAAACATAAACGTATTTCTCTTTAAATCAGCCCTTTTTTTATAAGGGACTGATCCAATGTTTTATTCAGTGAAGTACAAACTAAATTATTTGTTTATTTACGTTTTTAAGAACCTAGTTTGACTTCCTTATTATGTGTTTTTTTTTCAAAAAACAAACATTGAGTTTTGGATGTAAACGTTTGTTGTTGCTATTCATTTTTTTTGTTTCTCTTGTCTTGGAGTCCTAAAAATGGAAAGTCTCATCGGTCCACGAATGTGGCGTTTTTTACCTTTTCAATTGTTTTTTAGTCGGAATCATTTTTTTTATTCTTAGACCAAATATTTTGATCTCTTCCTAATTTGGTAGACAATTAAGCAAAAATTGCAGATAAGTTGGGTTGGAACATTATCTGCGAACACACATTACTGAGCCTCCTTGTATTTTAAATAATTTCTTTATTACCCCCAGGTGTGGGTAAGTTCATTCCCTGACAATAATATATTTTGCCACTCAAACTTCAATAACCTATTCTAAAGGTTTATTCTTACTCAGTACTTGGTTTAGGTACCAAAATTGAGCTGAAGAACTTCAATTATTCCTCATGGAAATAAATGCTCGCCTTTCAGGTTGGCTGAAAAAGTATGCAATGTGATTGTTAAACAACCCGGGTCGAGGTTTTTGGGTGAATTTTTGCAAGAAATGCGGTGAATGCGATGAAAACAAAGATTTCACCGCATTTCTTACATAAATTCACCGCAAAATTCCCCGCATTTCTTACAAAAATTCACCGCATCAACTGCTGTGGCAAAAAAAAGTAAGAAATGCGGTGGATGCGGTGAATGCGGTGAAAGGAAAATAGTTCACCGCATTTCACCGCATTTCTTTCAAAAATTCACTGCGAAACTCACCGCATTTCTTACCAAAATTCACCGCATTTGTTTTCGAACGTTTACTCAATCTGGTGTTAATTCACAGGAAATATCAAGGGAGTAATTGACAGTTGGCGCAGTGGTTTAATGAGTTGACGGCATGCAGGAGGGCAGAGGTTCGAACCCGTGTAAGGACTATTCTTTTTCGTAAGAATACCGAGAACGCGGTGAAAATAAATAATTCACCCGTGATTCACCGCGTTCACCGCAAAAAGATGTAAGAAATACCCGGTGAAAATTTTTTTTCACCGCATTTCACCGCATTTCTTACGAATATTCACCGCCAAACCTCGACCCGGGAAACGAGAGGGCACATCTGTCCTAGATGCACGTGGATTCCTATACATATCTGAGAACATGCAAAGAAATAACGATTCCTACAGTGTACCCCAATCGGATTCCTGAAGAAACGTCTATTTGATTGCTTTAAGACGCATAGTTTGAAACTAGTTTTTGTGAAAACCATATTTAAATGAATATGAATTTCGTAGGTTATGCTTTTCAGTATGTTATTTTGGATCATCAACATCTCAAGTTTTTGTCGATTTCGAGTTATAACTTGATAGTTTTAGATTTGTTTTTCATTTGTAAAGCTTGACTCTTTCCAGATTTCAAAATTTGTTAGAACCAAAGTGCTTGTTTTTTTGCTGTTTCTTGTGATTTTTTCTTAGCTTATCAGCATTTTCACTTCGCAGCTGATATCTCCAAGCTGTTAAATACTTCTTATGTTAATTCATTGTTTTATACCGCTATTCTTGTTTCCCGCTTGTTTTCAGCCCTCTTGTTGATCGTATTGCAGCAGGTGAAATCCATCATGTGAATTTCCCAGCCAATCACAAACTGAGAAGATTCTTTTCTCTTTTAAATAAGGACTTCATGCTAATCTCAACCAGTCTATTACATCTATAATACCCTGTGTTTGTATTTCACTCCGGTTATGTATTTATACATTGTCGTTACAATTGAAGATTACCTTCATACTTTTACAGAGTCTGTTAGTCAGAGAGATTTAGGTAAATTTACTTCGCGCGCAGAAATTAGTAGCTCTATGTCCACAAACCTTAAGGCCAAAGAAAGAAACCTCCTAGGTCCTGTCTTAACTGGCGCGACATGTTATTTTGCAAATCCTAACCATAAAAAACGCCAGTTGTTTACACACAAAATTTTTGTATATCCTCGCCACCATATTTTTGAAAGCTTTTTCAAAAATAGGCACAAAACAAATTTTGTTATAAGAGTTGAAACATAAATAAGCCATTTTTCAACTAAAATAAAACAACAAAATGAAGAATTTCGTCTAAACCGACCAACTTCCCAATGAAGGACTACATTCTGTACAACAAGATAGCCAGCAGTTCATGGAAGATATACGACCATATACAATGGTTAAAGTCGCCTAAATGGTAAAGGTCGACGAATTCCATTTACTAACAAGCACAGCGAAGCATTTGAAAGGCCACTACTTTCGCCAAGGAGAACAACCTTTTCCCTCTATACCAGTGGAAATGAACGGCATTAACCTCAAACATCAAAAATTTATGGCTCTACTCTCACTACGGGTACAATATTATTTTTTCGAGATCCGTGCTCACCAAGATGTAACAGAGACAATAACCGTTCTCGATAACCCTTCTCCAGGAATCGAATTATAGACGTTAGAAATGATGTCAACGCTTTACTCAATCAATAAAAGGAAACGGACAGCTCAAGCCAAGACACCACTAATGGAATACAAAATCACACAGAAGAGCAATCGCTTGAACCACAATTTAATAACCTTCGTCGTGAAATCGAAAACAAAGTTTAGAACATTCATAACTCCATTCCATGATAGGCACATTGATCAATACTGTGTACAGAAGTACAAACTAATTATAAACGAATAACACACTATCAAAAGTATTAGAATCTATGAATTATCAACAAAATCTCCTTCATATTATTCTCGACTTTGCGTTGTTATGAGCGATATTATTATATACTGTATGGACCACAGGAGTACGGAATCTTAAGATATTCCTTATCTTCTTATATGTTAGAAGAGGAATAATTGGGTTTGCGCAACAAGATAATATTTCACTTACTGATTTCGACACAACCATATACAGAGAAAATGAAGCGCCGGATTTCCTTGAAAAGTATCGGCCAAGCTATCAAAATAATAAGGCAGACCCAAGGTGGGCTCCTTTTACAGCCTTAAGGTATAAAGAGTTAGGGCTACCCAGTTCTGCATGCGAAGTGGGCTTAGCTATATCTCTAAGACTAACCGACTCTATAAAACACTGAAGAAAAACTTCAATTATAACGGTAATTCTAAAGAGTAACACAGGAGTCAGAAGTATACACATCGTGCAACTACTCTAATAGACTGATTACAGTTAGTGGATTTAGCGCTATATAAAAGAAAATAGTATCTTCTCAGACTCTGATTGGTTGGATGAGTACATCCAGTATTTCTACTGCTACATCCATCCGGGGTTAAGAGTTTTTGATGCGAATTTGTAAGCTGTAGCAGAAATACGGTGGATGTGCCATCCACGTTGTGTGTTGGATTTTGTGACTTGTGCCCTAGTCTGCTGTCCCTGTCAGTGAAGTGTTGACTAGTATCGTCAAGGAATAGCCCACATATTTTTCAAGCGTGAGGCCAGTGAGGGTGCCAGTTTCAGGGTGTGTTAGCCAGTAACATTAGTCCTGTTAGATTACTCAACTGTCTCTGATTCTCTCATAGTGAGGTTTTGTTCCCAGTTGGAGGATCGCTTGTAGTCGTAGTCTCTGTCGGTTTGTACAAGGAGATTTCTGTTTATTTCCATCTGTTACAAGATTTCTTTGATCGGATTCACCAGCTTACTTTTTGGACTTTTTTGTGGAAATCCATCTTTTAGCAACTGTGTGAGCAACTTAATCCCCTAAACTTTTTTTAAACAGTTCCAAAATCTTTTCGTGAAGCGGGCATTGATGGGAAAGTGGAGACACTCAAGAGGGAGGTCCTTATCGCATCCCTCTTCCACAAATTCTTTCTCTAGTTGTCCGAGAAAAATCGAGCTGGCCGTTGGTTTCAACGTGGTTTGAGGCAGAGTTGAAACGTATTTAATTCATTCTGGAACATAAACACCGTGTTCCGTGTTGATACACAGACAATTTATGAACTGGTGGAACTTAAATTTCGGGCCAAGTGCTCTTTGGAGAGTGTTTTGTGTCGTAGCAAAAGGGTTTGCTTTCTGTTTGGATGTTGAGGGCTGTGAGCCTCTTAGCGGACAAGCTGCAAACCGAGCAGTCGATGATGATGCCTGTACCGGATATATCTCATGAGTATTGGGTCGGGGACGTCTTCCTTGTAAAAGGTCTTTGTCGGTTGAAGTTGGCTGATCGCAGAAATGAGGCTGAGGGAACGACGGTAGAGGTCAAGGTGGAGGAACTATGGGCACTCCATATCACTAGTTGTAGATGCCTGCGGCCCTGAAGCTGGATAATACAAGCGGGGAGAGACAAGCGGTCATGAAAGTAGATAGGGGCCACGGACTCTTCCAGAGTAAGCCCCATTTGGGACAACTGTCTCGAGTGTTGAGCGGCCCGACTATTCGGCTGCAACCTCGTCGGCCCAAAAAGAGCTGTGTAGAGGTTGTGATGGTGGCTGTGGCAACAACTGTGGTGGCTGTGGCACCGGTTGTAGGGTTTGTAAGGATTGCGGTGGCTGTGGCACCGGTTGCTGCCCTTGTAGGCGCAGTTTTTGTGACAAACTGATTGGTCTTACAGATGCAGTCGGTGAGCTTGTGTCGCTCGGAATAAATAGGGGCAGGTTTCCCAATGAGGAAGGAGAAGTAGCGGGTGAAGACAGTAGGTTAACCCTCGAATAGTTAGTCGAATCCACAGATTGTGGCTGTAGAGAGGCCTCGACCTTCGTGAAGAGGGTCGGTGTTTGCATCTCGCAAACTGGTTCAGGTGTTTGGGGAGGCAGTACAAAGGGTGTCAACGGCGAAGGAAGAACGTCGTCGACATCCAGCTTTATGAGCTCGTAGGCTGTTGGATCGAGATTCGGAGGATACTGTGAGCCTCCATCGTTAGAGCTGAGATTGACAGCTGTTGTGTTATTGAAACAAAACAAGTATCTTTTACGAAAAGTAGGAAAATTCAAGACGAGTTCTTTCGGGATTTCCTGGTACTCAGTTCCATCCTCAAAGAGTTTTTAGATAGTGAGATAGCTCGTGCGTGAGCGTTTTCGTTTGCTTGGGTTAAAGGTGTGTAATTGTAGTGATTTAAATTCTAGTTCTGGTTGTGATTGTATTGGTAAATCATAGAATTCATAAATCGATTTGGGAGAATTGAGGCTCTATGTTTGTTGGAATTATTCGGTACAGGAGAAGAGAATTTCTTTTAGAAGTTTGGAAACTTTCCAAGTAATAGATTCAATTCATTCTGAGAGTATGGAATGCTACCATCAACAGAGTGTTTTTGTGTTTTCTTTGGTGAAGTTGGTTTGTAGTAAGCTGAATCTGTCTTTAAAACATGTAAAGTAGATTGTTGGAATACAGCAAAAAATTCTGATGTTATAATTTTAGCTAATTTGATATAAAAGTGGTCTTCGAAGAGATTTAATATTATATGCATTAGATGCGTTAAGAATGAGAGCAAACAGACTTTGAATAAATTTGAAGACTGTGAATATTATGGCTGTTTCTTTAAATACGTACCATGGGTATCAAAAGATTGCCCAGAGGGATTCTTTTAAATATTTGCCATTGATAATGTCACGCCAATTGGGACAGTGAAGTGTATTTTTTCCCGTAAATGAAAAGTTTATCAAAATAATTGTGTATTGGTTTTGTAGTTGTGAAAATTGTGCTTGTAATTGTGCTATTTTGGTAAAATTGCAAAATTAACGGCTTGTGCAACCTCAAATTTCTCAACTGCAATATCTACGGATTGGTTATATTTCTTTTTATCTATAGAGTTAGCCCAATATCTTTCACTGTAAATGCCAAGTTGTAGCACAATGAAGTCCGCGTTCTATTTCATCGGGTGAGAATATTTTTCCGTGGTTTCTCGCTTTAATTGGCGTTAGAGCCTTAAGCGATATGTCTTATTGCGACCTCCGTTTAATGCTATTTTGTGATCAAAATTAACAACTTCAAATGGTGGTTTAAAGGATCAAAGAAATTTTACTTGATCTATAAATTGGAGTTTGTTTCGATAATATATAGGTATACACTCAAAACATGATTTTCAAGTACATAGAGTATAAAGATACCATTTAACACTGAAAATTTGAAACAACATTTAAACTCTTGAGGGTGATCAATGTGATTCTTTGACTTGTGATTATAATATTAAAAGAGAAAATTTTTGCGTTAGAAGGATAAAGGCGTTTTGTTTTAGATCACGATAAAGATCGCAAAGCTTTTTATATAATGAGAGCTTCGTGTGGTCCATTTGTAAAGTAAATTGATTAATCATGCAACCAAGTTTAGCATCGATTTGTATATTCGGTGGCATTGCACCGAACCATATTTGGTTACGAATAGTTTTGTTTTATTCCAATTTTCTGTAGACTTGTGATTCTTGTGGTATAAGGTAACAATTTGGGATGTCTGCATTAGTACAAGGTGTAAACAAATGTCCACTGTTAAGGATAGCTATGTGAACATCATTAAATTCCTCAGAAGCTCTGCTTTTGACAAAAGTAAAGCTTTCTGTGTACTGGTTAAAAAAATCGTGGTATTTTGTGGCGTAATAAGTACGATCCTCATTACATTTATAAATTGATGTAGTAAGTACTTCAAAGCCAGAGAATGCCGACTCAACGTTAAACTCTTGAAAAATATCCGTGTACATGTGTGCATTATGTTTGCGTCTGGATTAGTTTCGATATTTTGAAGTGTTTCAAAAAAAATAACGTTTTTGAAATTTTGTCATTTGGGCGTTTGATCGAACAACGTCTAAAACTTGAGAGTGATCATTAGGTACCCTACTGACTTTGGCTTTTTAGCATGATTTGAGGGACAGTTCTCCGTTTCAATGTTACATTTAATGCGTAATTTGCCATAGGAGAGATTTTCCGATTTTACATCAAAAGTGAGTGTAATGCTATTGAGTTGCAGTGACAATCCTAGTGTGTGAATGACATGATATTTGTGTTTAAGATTTTGTCCTGAACTGTTAATCCAAGGGTTATCAGTGGCGGTTGCGATCTAATCATGGTCCTTTGGATTATATACAATATTTCCGTGTTGGAAAGCAAAAAAGCGATAGCGATCTAATTGAAGACCGCCTTGATCAGCTTCAATGTTAGCTTGCCAGAGTGGATCGCTAAGTAAACTGTGGATGATAATGATGTCTATTTATGAAACCAAGGCAAGCAAGTTTTTTCTAGCTTCAACTTCTGTTGGAAATAGAATTGATTCCATATTGTTAACATACCAATTATCGTGATCAAACCGGATGCCTCTTTTAAGTGAGATTTTGTGGAAAAAAACGGCAACTTGGCCTTGCAGGATTTAAAAATCCGCAGATTTGATCCTACATTTGCCAATTTTATTGAGCTTGTTATACTGAATATTTGAGATATGTTGTGGAGAGCAGTCTTATTATGTGACAATAAGATCTTGAACTCCTGATTTCGGAGTGGAGAAATTAGGTTTTTCAATTGTGATTGGTTGTCTCAAAGAAAGTGGTGATGAAAGGAATAAATTAAGCAAAAAACGATTAAATTTGCGAAGGACATATGTAGGATAGTTCAGAGTGAGGATTATAAAAACAAAGTATCCTGATGTGTGTTTTGTGTATCTGTCAAAATTATAGTGTTTGTTCCTGAGAAATAAATGGTGAAAGGTTTGCTTTTACTTGATGAAAAGTCGGAGCAGAGGTTTGTCGATGAATGATTACTCTAGCTTGTTTGGCCGCCATTTCAACTGAGAAAGTGATTTTCGATTGTTTAAGTAAATTGTGTGCTCGTTGTACTGATTTTAATTTATGTGATTTGTTTGTTCTCTGTTTATCCCAATTATGCAACTGTTCACCCTTATCATGATATCCAAAAAAGTGAGGGGGTACTATAAATTTTGGATCTAGTTTTAGAGGTAAAGGAGGGTAATTTGTGGTTGATTCTGGTTGTTTTCCAATGCAATGGTGAGACGGTTAATTTGATTCAGGGGTGGGTTTTTGAGCTAAGAGGTTTTATAGGTGGAGTACCGTGAAATTTAAATGGTAGTGAACTTTGAAAAGACGGCGATCAATTGACTATATTAAACGAGTGATTCCAATGTGCTTGTGATAGTAAGCGTTTAAACTTCGTGACCGGTCCTTGTGGCAGATTAAGTGGCTTACTCGAGATTTGTGACGGAGTTGGTGATGATAATTGAGAACTTATTAGAGTTTCTGAATTCAAACTGCACGATAAGACTGATCTTGTGATATTTCATTTGTATTTGATACAGTGTGTATCTGTTGTGGCAATTCTGAACTGTGTGTTTTGCTTGTGTCGGCATAAGAAATTAGTTGAGTTGAAAACTTTGGTGTATTAGAGTAGTTTGATAATTCTGGTTGTGGCACTCGTGTTGGAGCAGGTATGAGAGATGTTTGTTGTAGATTTGCGTTTGCCAGAAAACCTGAGTAGGGCAAGAAAAATCTTGTTTTTTTTGTTGTAGTTGTGTTTGGGATTGGTGTACTTGCGCTTGACTCTGATAGGTTGGCACGAGATCGCTGAATGCGGGGTAAAGGGGTGGGGCGAATCAGCAGTAGGACGAGGAAAGTCTGCAGATTTGGCAGTAGTAATAACTGAGTATGCGTGTTCTACGTTTTCTTGTGATTGTGGCTTTTTATTAAAGAGTTTCAATGCCGAATTTTTGGTGATGGATTGTTTTGTGGAATAGCTATAGGAACATGGGGGAGCAATGTTATTTGTGTTGGTTTGTTGGTTTGGGGACGCAATTGTGACGTTAAGCCTTGGCCCAGAGTGGGGCAGTAATCACAATAAAATTGTTTGTTGTGATTTGAAGAGGAGATGACAAATACAATTTAACTTAAATGAGGTATAATATCTCTGATTGCTGCAAAGAGTGATTCTGGTGGGAGGACATTATGCTGGTAGATGAGATCTAAAAACTCAGTGGAGAGAACAAACTGTTATTATTTCTTCATTTTTGTAGTCTTTGCGTTCAAAAGAAAAAATACTGTATTGGTATTCAGTTGTGTTTTGTGAACTTTTGTTGTTGTTCATCCAGTTTAAATAAATTAATAATATAATTGATATCGTAAGAGACTGGTTAGCGTCTACATTAATTGTGTACACGATATCAGTGTAAGGCAGTTCAGAGATTTTTGTTGTTTGTGTTCGAAGGATTGGAAGATAGGAAAGAGCAAAATGTTCTTTGTTAGAATCTCTCATAAAAAAATCATTTCACAACAAATGTGTGAATATTAGATGTGAACTAGATTGTAAAAGCTATATTGAAAGCGTATTTGATTTGTTGTAAAATTTTGAATAAATCTAAAAGTATTAAGGTACGGAGTTCTACGAAACAACACTTCAATTCTTTGTTGCGAAGTTATTAACAAACCTGTGTAGACTAGATTTAGCTTTCCGTACAAACGGAAAGTTTGAGGTTAGCAAGAGGGCTGCTGTGAGTTGATTCGACTTGCGCTGCTGTGAGCTGATTGATTTTTGCTGCTGTGAGCTGCTAAGAATTTTATCTTTGAGGAATAAGAACTGTACCTAAATTTTCATGAGAGTGAAAGAAATCAATTCGAAAAACTTAGAAAGTTTCCAAGTTAAAAAGAAAAGAGTGAGAGAGAAGTTTAGAGATAGAATTAGTGTAAGTTGAGAGTCAGATTTTTAATCAAAGAGAGAGAAAGAGAGACAAATGAGTTGCAAGCCAGGAAGACTGTGAAGTAATTTTAGATGATGTGGTTTTGATCAGGCCTCGACTTTTCTTTGGGATGAAAAGATATACCGAATCATAACTCGTTAATATGTTTAGATTGGGTAAATTTTCCCAGACAAACGATCTGTGGGTCGGCTGCTAACTTAGTTTTTAGCTAATTTACTTTCTTTTTTATCGTGGAGAGTGACCGGTATTTCTCTCTTTTCCATTTCCTGATGGAGGGAATTCTTTAGTTCTGCTAGGGTAGCAGGTGGGAAATACGCTGTATGATTTGTTAGCTTAGAAAAACAGCGTTGTTGTTTTCCCAGTGAAAGTAATTGTTTTTGGGGGGAGAGTTGTAACAAAATACCCAAATTTTCCCCCTCGAGTAGGAGAGCTATGTATTTGTATTTTTTGGGATTTGAATATATGGAGTATTTTGGGTATTATGCTAAATTTTGTTCGGCTAACAAAAGCGAGAGGCGAAATTTTGTATGTGATTGTGGTGGTAAATGTTTTCGAAAAAGAACATTCCAAGTAGTATAGTTGGCTGAGCTTGTCTCAGGTAATCTAGACTGGGTTTAAGATTGTCAGGGGAGGTTTTGTCTATGTTTGATGGTAAATTGGGGGTGTCCAGATAAAACGAGACGGATTTTGACTTTGTGATAGTCGGTTTTCCAGCGTGAAGTAACAAGGATGTATCGGAGAAGTACTTCGACGTTTGTTCTTGAACAAGTAGTTTTTTTGATTACCACAGAACAGTATTATTTTGGTGACGGGTCATTGGTCTTACTGAAAAGTCCTCTAATTTATATGTTATCATAGTGGGAGTATCATTAAGTTTATAGAGACCAGTTTTTTTGGCTCTATTTTTTTGAATTTCCAATTTAAGGGGTTTTATTTACAAATAAAACATAGATTTTAATTTTCAGTGGTTGGGCCGTTCTGATTAAAAACAGGGTCTTGTTGTTGCGTTTCCAGTCGAAACGTTTCGGTGATTTAAGTTTTTTCGTCATTTAAATAATTGTAAATTTCCGGTATTTTAGTTATAAAACACCCATTGCAGGAAGTGAGAATTTTATACCTATACTTTTTATTAATTCTGCATGGTTTGGATTTGATTGTTACAGTGTGAAAAGTTCGATTTTGTTTGTGTTTAGTGAAACATCTATATGTTGAACTATTGGATTTGTTTTTAACAGTGTCTGATTGTGTACTGTTTGTTTAACTCGTTCAATTTGGACGTGTTCTAAAGGTGGTGATTTTGTTTTATATTCATGGTTGAAACGGGGAGATAGAAATTATTTTCTAGTTGTTCTTCAAAATAGTTGTTTTTTTTTGAAGATATATCGGAAAGTGTGTTGCTTCTACCGTGGAGTCTGTAGTTACTGTGTTAACGTATTCTTATGATACAGCGTTGTGGCACTGTATTGGTTGTGTTTGTTGATTGTGCGTCATTAAAGTTTTTATTGCAGCTGGTATTTCTACTGTTCGCAGCTGATTTTCATCTTGAGTTTTTTCCGTTAGTGAACGACTGAATAAGTCTTGAAGTGAAGTTTTTTCCCTTCTGTCTAAATTTTGTCAAAGTTCGGAAATTCAATTTGGATGAGTTATAAACCCTGTGGTTTGGCCTGTTCTTTTTTGTGAACAGAAAAAGTATGGGTTTGATCTGTATATAATATAAAAGGGTTTGGTAATCCCTGTAGAAGGAATTCGTATTTCAAAAAGTGCATCGATTAAAGCCGAGCATTCTTTGAGAATAGTGGAGATTTGAGATTCAGTTGTGGAAAATATGCGGAAATCTGCGGAAATGAGTTCCATTTTCCCAAATTGCCTTGATGAAATGCGGCGCCAATACCATAGTTAGAGACATCGTATATGACTTAAAAGTGTTTCCTCGAGTTAGGAATATAAAGATATAGTGTACCGTCTGTGAGTTACTTTTTAACTCCATCAAAGGTTTGTTGGAGTTCTGTTGTCCATTAAGAATTAGGTATCTCGGAGTTAGAGATAGAAAGGTCGTAAGGTTAATTGTAATTTATAAATATATATATATATATATATATATATATATATATATATATAAGATATATATATATATATATATATATATATATAAATATGTATATATATATATATATATATATATATATATATATATTTATATATATTGAGATAAATGTAAGGAGTCTGATTTTGTTTTGTATTTCTTTTGGCTTTATGGTGGTTTTAGCTTGAGGAAGCCATCAATTTATGACATAAGTGGGTATATGTGATTCTTTTTAATCTGGTGTCCGAAAATTGTTACCGATTCTAAAAAAACAATAATTTTTTGAAGCGGCTGTAAGTTTTTCTGCTGTGAAAGTTTTGCGAGATTTTTGTTAAATTTGTAACATTGTGTCTGTTGTAGTTTCTTGTATAAAAACATCGTTTAAATACGAGACTATTTTATTTTGATGAATTAGTGGTTTATATATGCTAGTCATGAATGATTAGACGGCGACTTGGCCGATAGAAATACCGTTGTGCAAGCGCTTAAAACAATATTGCTGTCCTATTTTTACAAAGTCAGTTAACTCTTGTGGATGTTTATTTAGTGACATTTGGTTGTATGCACTGTTCAAGTCGGCTATTGAGAAAACTGGTCCTTTATTCTTGTGAGATTAATTTGAATTGGCTCTATTGGCCAACTGCAGTTAGTTCCATGAGTCATTGTATTCTCTTGACGGGCTATGAGAGGGATACAACAGCCTATACAAGGATTTCATTGATAACCAATGGCTGTTATCAATTTTCGATTGATTGAAACAGAAATAATTACTACTGAAAAGAGAAAATTTGTTGGTTTCTTTTCCGTTGAGAGACTTATTCAAATTAATGCAGGATTTAATCGGCTTTTTTTTTCAAGCAAAGCCAAGTTTTAAAAAATTGCTCATATTTGTGCTCTTTTTAACGCGTGTCATCAATTTATCAGGATAAAATCAAGCTCATTGGCACTGAAAAGCGCCCCAAATGGTCATCTGTACAGTGTTCCTTAAAAAGATTACCTGTTTTCTGGCTTTGGCACTTTTTTCTCGTTTTTTGTATGCAACTTTTGGCTTCTACCTGTGTTGTCGTTGTTTTTGTAGTCGTATGACATATTCTGATTAATGACGGAATTTATTGTATCCCTGTTAATGTGTAAGTGAATATGGATGGTTCCTTCAGTTGAGGCTATCGGTTTTAATTATTTTGAATCTAACTAATTTCGAGAGTATTGGTTGTTTTTGAAGCGTCCCTTTTTGCTCTTATTTTTGTTAACTGGTGTTTTTTTTCACATCATTGAGAGGTTTATTCAGTTTTTGGTACAACAAAAAACAAAATCTCTGTTGGTGTTAACCTATGTTCTATGAAATGCACCCTAATTAGTTTTTTCATAAATCTTACTCATGATTTGCTTTGTTGTGTTTCCGCAGAGCGTGATAGCAGATCCCATTGATGCAAAATTGAGACTCAAATGAAGATGCATAATCTTTTCAGATAATAACTAAAGATTTTGACGATTTCGAAATTTTGTGTTTTTGTATACTATTTTTTATATTTTGTGTTTTGCTTGCATTTATTGTTCTTGTTTGTAATCATGTGACTTAATCTAACTAAAAAGGATCCATTGGTTTCCCAAAAGGCTATATGTGAGTTTATCTAACATATTCTTTGTTAAAAGCTAATTGTTGCTTTAGTTTTTTTTCGAAAAATTTAGCATCAAATATTTAATTGTTTTTTGAATTTCGCCGTTTTCTTTGTTGACTTGTTTCCTATCCCCAAAAAGACAGGTTGCATTTGCTTTCTGGCAAGGGCTAAGTGAATGAGTTTGCTTTATGTTTTCACTGATGGTTTTTCACCTTTGAAACTAGGTCTTTTTTTAAATTGAGATTTGGATACTATTTTTTTGTTTTTTGTTTGCCTTTTTTGTCTTATTAATGGTAGGTCTCATCGTCCCTCGAATGCCGCATGAAATTATTTTAGTTGTTTAGTAGTTTGAGTTTGTAAAGATTCTGTTTGCTCAAATCTGAACATTTGAGTTGCGTCTGAAAATTATGTGCGAACTGAACATTATGAGTTGCGTCTGAACATTCTTTGCGAACGCACGTTAACAAGCCTTCTTGTTTTTTTTTACCTATCAATGCCTTTTGTCTTCTTTTTCGCTTACTATATTATCTTTCTTTCTTGTCTTTTTCTGAATAGTTGGCAGCTCCTTTTTCAATTTTTAGTTAATATTTTGATCTATTGTAACATAGTCGGGAAAAACACTTCAAAAGTGTCCCTGTTTTTAATACTTTCTAAAACAATTTTCTGTTCTTATCAATTAATAGTTTTTTTCTTTGTTTCGGTATCAACATCAGTTATTAAAAAATTTATTTTACATCAAAATTTGCTTAGCTAGAAATAAAGTTTAAATTGAAAGCTGTTGAGTTTTCATAAATGGCCTTCATGGTATGCACTGAACATCCTGTTTACTCGAACTGCAATAAATCGTCAATTTATTAAGTCGCAATATTTACCATGGTGACATATTGATTTCGTACTGAAAACTCTGACAGTCGGGTAAGGGGCGGGTGCTCTTCAAAGCCAATTCATAGCCTATGAGAATTCACCTAATAAAAATAGCCTAATAAAAAAAATAAAAGTTGCCTAATAAAAAAATAAAAATAACCTAATAAAAAATTAAAAATTTTGACATCACAAATATTATGTAATTCGACTGCATCCCAATTCGGTTGCAAACCGCGTGTGATTTGATTATCAAGGATGTTTTTCGTTCTGTTTAGTTAAGAACCAAGTCCCGGGTTGAAGTTTTGTTGATTGGAGACAAAGATCATATATGATGTCATACCTGAGTTCTAGTATGAAACCATACAAATCATTTATGATCCTTGTGTGATTTCCAAGAAGTCATTTATAATCCTAATGAGAATAATAAGAAACATACACTGTTTATCCCTGAATTTATTTTTTCATTCTTTTCGATGGGGCATCACTCGTTTTATTCCACGGCGTAACTTTGTGAGCCGCCAAAAAACTTTGCAGTGCAAGACTTTCTGCAAAATTTTATTTTGCATCCTATTTTCAAATTTTTTTTAAATACTCATCGAACCCATAGTTACAGTTTTGGTGCACGCAAATAGTGAACTGTGAATTCAGATACATTCCATTAAATTTAAATGTCCTCTGAATACATTATACGGGAATTTTTGGCGTCAGTCAATTTTTTATACACCTTATGTGGCCTTGTATGAAATCCAAGAGTATTTTTCAGTTTCCACAAACGCAGAAAATCATACAGTTATTCAGCTTTCAAGTTTTTTGAACGATTCCTTTAAGATTTTCAAGAAATCATATATGATCTTTGTAAGAGTTCTAAGAAATCGTACAAATTGTATATCAGCTAGTATGATTACTAAGCATTATTTATGATCTATTACCATTGCTAAGAATTATAAATGACCCGTTGTGAGGTGACCCATCTAATTCATAAACTTAAATAGTATTCAATAAGCATTATGAGTTTCAATGGCTAATTTTCTTTCTTTTTTTTTCTATTCACACTTCTATCGGTGGGTTCTTGGCGAGTTCGAGGTCTTAAAAAATACCTCAGTGAAAGGCAAATGATGGACAGAAAGTGACCAGGCCAAGAAATTTTGTCAATATTATTTAAAATAAACGGTAACTAGCGTTGACAAGTAAGGAAATCCACCAAAAAATTTCTTACTTAATTTTGCATTGAATGAGTTGAATTGATGTCTTTAAATTCAACACATTCAAGCAAAATTATATAGGAAATTTGTGGTGAGTTTTCTAAGCTGTCAACGCTAATTAACGCTTACCTTACGTAATTCTAAGCGTATATCTTATTTAATTTTGCCTTTCTAATCGTAGTTGTTACAAAAATTCAGTACCTAATATTTGTATTTACTAAAATTCTGGGTGCGGTAGACAATTGTTGAGTTTCGTTAAACTAAAACTTGAGTTTTCGATGCACGTAGCATGAAGAACTTGAGAAAAAAACAGTTTTGTGAATCTAAATTTGGTAACCCAACCATAAGTCTAACTCCCACGTACCTAACTGCAATCTCCCTCCCCACCTATCAACAACTAATCCCCTACCTCCTCTGCCACACACACACACACATACACACTCACATACACACAAACACACGCACAGACAACGCATGCCAAGTCTTCAAAATTATGCAAGAACAGGGGTAAATTCAACGCAAACTTTCGAGATCACTGCTAAATTTGACAAAAATTATGTCAGATCTACGTCTAGAAACGTATAATTATGTAAGATCAGTACTAAAAACAAATGCCAAGACAAGTAGGATATACTCTTAAAACTCAAAAATATATAAGATCAATGCCGAAATCAACGGAAAACCACGTAATATCTAGGCATAGAAACGCAAAGTTATGTCAGATCTACGCTACTAAATTCAATGCAAAATTATGTAAATTTAGCGCTAAATTCAACGGAAAACGTGTAATGTATATACTAGTTTCAACAAAAAATTATGCAAGAGGCATGTTAAATTCATCGCAAAAATCTGTTAGATGTACGCTAAATTCTACGCAAAATTGAGCGCGGATCTTATATATTTTCAACTCATTCGAATTTTCAAACTTACATAATTTTTTTAGAGTTGACACCACGACCCGGGTAGTGCTGTTCAAAACCTAACCGTCTTCAGTCTTGTTGAGAATTGTTAATTATGTCCTGGTCAAAAGATCTCAAGAATTCGCCAAGTTGCGGAGAATATGGAATCATGTTTTAGACTGGAATTGAGAAGTCTTGAATCATGGATAGTTTACAATAAATGACAAGTGTTGTCATTGCTACCATAATTAATAAAATTGAAAATTTGCAGAAATCGGGCAGTATTTGATTTTTGATTTTGAACAATTTATCTCTCAAAGCAGAAAGTTTTAAATTGAAAACTTAATCATATTCATTTTGAATCATCAAAAAGATTAACAATTTGAGTGACTCTAAAGAATCAAATTGGCAATAATTGAGTTTTAATGTCTTGCTCTAAAAGCGAATGTTGTAGAACTGCTTCGATACTCTAATGCTCTGTTTTTCAATTTGGATGTTTTTGCATGTAAACCATTTCAAATGGTTGATTTCTCGCACTTCAAATTTGCAAAAAAAAACAATTAAAAAATCTATTTGCTCAATATTCCACTCAGGACTTCTCAAATGTTGACCAACAGGGTCTAGGTTGTGTTTGAAAACAAAATGTAGGAATTGCGTTGAATAGCAATCTAGTGATTTTTTTTGTTAAATAAGCTATTTTTGGAATGAAGGTTTTATTATCACCACTAAAACTTAAAAAAGTTTCATCGATATAAACCGCAAACCATGCAAAATTTTATTCTGGAAGATTTGCGTTGATTTTTTGTATTAAATGGAGGTAAGATTGCAAATTTTAACGGTGAAGGTATTGTTTGTACCACTTCCAGTTCATTCAGCACTAGAGAGCGCGCTTTTGAATCTATTAATCGCAACATTACGCCGCAGAGATGTACCCAAATCGTCACAGGCAAACTTGTTCGATCTGTGTATCTCTTGTTCGTTTTTCCCATGATAATACATCGAAAAAGCAATATAATATTGCGAAAAATGTTTACTTTAGCAAAAACAGGCAATATTGAAAGGAATTACGCAACCTGTGTTCGCAAAAGTGACCAAAATTTAACGACGAAATCTGTTTGATTTATGTATCTCGTTTTCGCACGCAACTCAACTCGATTTTGCAATGAATTTATCTAATTTTCGCATTGAATGTATCTAAAATCCGTAATTAAGCCATATTTAGTGCGCGTTTTGAGCCAGTAAAAGTGGTTTAAAGCTTTATTAATTGATAGCAATTAAGTGATAAAATGTTGTTTACAGATTAATAATATACCATAGTGTACCACTTTCAGGTTTTTTTGTATTCAAGCATTATCATTTTGAGATATAAATATGAAAATTTGACAAACAAATTAATTTCTTAAAAATGCATTAGTTTCAATTTAGTGTAATGGAAAATGACAGTACTGTCAACTGATATTCTTGATCGTCGCATCACAATTTCTTCATTGATTTTCAGGTATTTATATGTATTCAAGCATCACTGTGTCAAATGTTATGAAAATTGACACATAAATAATTTCTTAAATGTCCCTCGGTTTCAATTTTGTGTAAAGGAAAACGAAATTAACTTCAACTGAGATTTTTGATCGTCGCCACACTACGATACACCTAATGCAGAAAATCGATGCCTAAAGTGAGTAAGAACCTGCTACAAGACTTTTCACCTATTTTACAACTTCAAAGCATCCGAAATTCGCAATTATGGCGTAACCACTTTTGAGAAAAAATAAGATAAAAAGCTTGTCTCCTAGTTTCGTTCATTTTATGTATCTTTTTTTTGAACAACTTTCACTAAGGGAGAAATTTTTGGGGTAAACTTCTGTGGCGTAATGAATTCTTACTGACTATTCTTAGCAATTTTTAGCGTTGACTCCTCCACCCCGGCAAAACTGATTAACGAATCTTCAAAACGCGGCCTGGACTGATTCAAGGCTTTTCAACTCTTGAGTATTGTTTCAAGAGCAGTCAAGTCTAGAAAGACATAATCAGAGCTCCTATACAAGCAGTACTGATCTAAGATGGAAATTTGAATCAATCAGTACTGATTGCGATTGGGTGTTCAGCACCAGTTGGAACTCTCTAATTTTAACAGAAATTATTTTTGGAGACAATTTTTCATCAACTAGGAGCCAACGCAAAGGACTC
Source organism: Convolutriloba macropyga (assembly GCF_964194025.1). Taxonomy (NCBI): domain Eukaryota; kingdom Metazoa; phylum Xenacoelomorpha; order Acoela; family Convolutidae; genus Convolutriloba; species Convolutriloba macropyga. The sequence continues at coordinate 33,773,981 of NC_134476.1, forward strand.
GTCAAACATGCATTTTCAGCTCCTCAAAAAGTTCCGCCTGTTTATGAGCTAATTTTTTTATAAAAGTTGGAAAACCAACCGACCAAATACTCGAAAACATTAATTGGAGTTAAGTTCCCTTAAAAAACAGAATAAATGAGTGCATATTTTGAGAAAATTCTTCAAAATGCAATATTTCTATCGTTTCAGAAAACACGCGCCCGAATATGAGCAATCTTACCAATGGCATAAATGAGAACAGTTTTTGGGACTACGTTATTAGCTGGGATGAAAATTTTAACAATATTCTAGCTGCAATTTTTGCAAAAAACATTTCGTTGATCACTTCTCGGCGGGAGCGGGAGTGATTCTTTGCAATCATTATTCATGCCAGTTTGGCGGGGAACGAAGAAAGCAACTTGGGGTTATATATTACATTAATCTTGGTATGTTATATTTTCTTTTTTTAATGCTTAGGTCAAGGTGCAGATTTCCCAGAAAATGATGCTCGACCAGAAGGTACTATGAAAATAACGTACTCAATTGAGCTGTGATAAGACTTTAGCTGGCTCTAAGAAATGCTGAACTTTAGCTCAATTCAGATTTTTCACAAAAGACTTTAGCAGCAACCAAAAATTTTATAAAAGAATTTAGTTTGACCCAAACTTAGGGCTGGACTTTAGCTCGACCCAATGTCTTTTCATCATTGTTCTTTTTGTAATCAATTAAAGCCAAACAAAGTTTTATCATGGGTCCACCTTTATTCTTTTCGTAGGTCTGCTTTTTTCCACGAAGTTTTAGTGTTCAACTCTTCTGTTCACTATTGCTTAAAGTGTCGTCTGCAAGTATGCTCCTCCATCTTTTACAAATCTGGATTACAACAATTCCATCGAAAAACTACATTGTTTTTGAAAAAAGGACAGTTCATAATTTTAGAAAGAAAAACAAACTGAATAACTCCACATTTCTGTCATGGCCAATGGAGCTAGGAAAATTACACTTAGGCTTCCTGGTTTCATTTAACCACGGAATGTCTCAATATATTCCAGCTGATAAAACGTACTCAATAAGAGGAAAGGGGTTTAGTCTTGCTCCGTTGCTGCTTCTGTACGTACCAATAATCCGAAATCTCAGAAATCAATTTTATTTAAAAACTAATGCTAGACCCATGCAAAGACCTTAATTCGACTGTAATTAGTTATGGAAGGACTTTAGCTGGACCTAAAAAAGATCCTAGCTAGACTTTAACTGGTAGCTGGACCGGTTAATTGTGGTAAATATTGGCACCCTTCCCCTAGTAGACCTTTAAGGTTTTTTCCATTATTTGAGGTCTAGATCTGAGTAAATTATTAACATAAAACAAAATGTCGAGAAATAAACTCAAGTCGGACAAAATCTTTTTTTTTGTTCAATATCTGGCTTTCTTGGATGGCAAAATTTAGCAGTTCATCAGGCGCTATCCCTTCACGTTTAATTTTAGTCCGGAAAGAGTAAACCTTTTTCTGAAACCTTCGGACTCTTGCTCAGTAGTTAAGACCGTCGGACGTCAAGACAGTAAAATCAAATGTCATCTCGCCATAACCACACACTCAATAATAAATTTTATCAGAATATAAAATTGTTTATCCCAAAAGATTTTTGCTGGGCACTTCCTTTGCCTACACCGATTAAAGTTTTTATTTTAAATTGTGGATGTTGTATAGAAAAAAAACTATTTGAATTGCTGCACACCTCGAAATATGTTCTTACTGAATAAACTCACAAACATACTATGAACTGATTTATGCTAAACATTTTGCCGACAGCATTTGATTCATAACTTTTCGAGTGAATACATGTTCTTATCATAAATTGTTGGTTTATACATGGTTTAGTTGTTGTATCACGGTGAGCAAACTGTCAATTAAAACATTTGCAGAATTATCCCTGTCATTGGATTCGTCTAAATCCAGTTTGAGTCGAGATTGCTCTTCAAGCCAAGGAGAAAGAGGTCATTTTTTTAGTTTATTCTTGTTGTAAATTTTTTGAAACAATGCAACAGTAGTAGTTTGGTACCGAAAAATCTCAATACTGAAAGTATTGGGTTTTCAATATTGAACGCTATCAAATTTTGTTGTTACGATATCTTCAATGAAGGGTGTTTGTTGAACAAGAAGAACACTTTCAAATAATAAACCACAATTCTTTAAAAATTAATATTGAGACATTTCTTGTTGGAGACCTTACAAAACTTTAAAAAAAAACTTCCGGCAAATAAATCTTGAGGAAGTTAAATGCTATATATTAGGTAATTAGTGGACAATTTCAAATGCTAAAGACCTTAAAAGTTCTTGGTCATTTTTACACCAGCAAAAAATATATGTATAATCACATAGAAAAAAAATGTATGTGTTTCTAAAAGAGTAACCATGTGGGTTTTGAAAATTTTGAACATAATCAGGATGCTATTGTCAGATTCAGAACGGAACAAACATCTGACTTATTTATTTCCTCTCATACGTTTATATTGCTGACGCAAGGCAATTTTCTAGAGGGAACAGACTACCCATGTCTAGGTGCTGACTGAAGAAAAGACAATTAATTCCTTAAAATGCAGTCCGCGAGTTTGCACCTTCATCTTTTACAAATCTGAAGTGCAACAAATCCTTCGAAAACCTGCATTGTTTTTGAAAAAGTATATAAGAAATATATAGCTTAAGAAAAAACTGAATAATGCCTTTTTTCAGAGCTGATGGGAATAGGACCATTACAATTAAGCTACCTGGTTTCATTCAGTCAAGTAATATGGTAAAATACTCCAGCTGCATAACTGCCTTATCTTAAGTATTGACAAAAATCTGAAGTTATTTGACAGTCTGGCAACTGTTTCCAACTGTAACGCTTGTTATCACACAAAAAGTCTTTGGAAACTGTAACGACTGACCAATAACAATTGTTTATCGACCCTTAAAACCGAACCTGGCCGTCCACTATTTCTCGTTATTTCTCAAACTATGAAAACAACTCCCGAATTTTCCCGAATAACAGTCCTTCGTAATGGTCTTGTCAATCGATTGTAAAACCTTCCTAACTAAAAAGGGGAAACGCAAATAAAATTTCATTTATAAGAATTTTTGATTCAATCTTTCAAATTTTTATTAACTCTATTTATTTTTCTGACTTAAAGCTGGGCCCCTGAATTGTCAGAACTGGAGTAGAGTCTACAGAACAGTTGAAGCAACCGTTCTCTAAAACAGTTGAGAGTAAGCTCTAAACAAGTATAGTAAAGTTTTACAACAATGAAGACCCTCTATAAGTTTACACAAATATTTGCTATTATAAAGCTATGCGGTTACCATATTAATATAAAAAGACTATATAAAATGATATCTCTTTATTAGCATCCGTTGATCTCAAAAAAAAACATTTTAGGGCTTGACATTTTGAAATATAAACTTAAATAACTTTGTAAACTTTATTTATCTCAAATATGTAATATTATTTTTTTAAAATAAGAATTTGATTATCGTGTTTGGCTTGCGCGTCTTGCAATGAATCTTATAATTGCAGCCAGGCACGATTCAATATGCGACCTCGAATGTAAGCGACCTCTAAATGTATTGCTCTCCCAGTGCATCGAATCCCGGAAACCCTGCCGGGAAACCCGGGAATCTTAGTTTTTCCCGGTTAACTTGTCGGGAAACCCGGGAATCTTATTTTTTCCCGGTTGTCTTGTCGGGAAACCCGGGAAACAAAATTTTGTCCGATTAAACTTGCAGGAAACCTCGGGAATCTTGAGTTTCTTGGGAAAGTTAGCGGGAAACACAGGAATCTTATTTTTTGGGAGGATAACTTACCGAGAAGCCAGGAAGTTTCAGTATTTAAGTAAACAGAGCGGAAAGCACGGCAGAAGCACGGAATGACTATGTTATTTTTTTAAACATAAAGTGAAAACAAGTGTGAAAGGCCAAAGACTACTGATTTTACTGGATTGCTTGTAAAACAAAAACTGTAACAGAAACTTGTATACCAGAGACTAGTAGACGAAAATAATTCCACAAACTGTCAATAGCTGCTTTAGCTCAAGTCCAGGGCTCCTTTTTATATCAAATTTATGTAGATACTTTTTTTGCCCCATTTATCTGAATATGGGAGTTTTTTGCCAAACCAAACGCTTTTTCAAAGTATGAAGAGCAAGGCTTTATGTGGCAATTGTTTTCAACTATTGTTTCTAGTATCAGAATGTGATTTTTACAATGAGATATGAAACTTACATAATGCTCACAAAAATTTTCCTCTAAAACTGGAGATAAATCGTGAACAAATTTTTTAAGTAAAAGGAAAAGCAATTGTTGCCCAGAAAATGAAGTTTGTCCCTGCAGAAACATTTTTGTGCTACAAAATTTTGGTTGTGAATCTAGGTTTTTCTTTTTTTGAACAAACTAACATCTTCTGTCTAATGTACAAACAACAAGTTCCAATATGAAGCCCAACATAGGCGATATTAGCTTTTCTTTGTTAGAAAAAAAAAACACCACGCTTTACAACCTTAGTTTAGGAATACCAAGTGAAAGCAGAACACACAATTTATAAGGTTGCAGAGTTTTTTCAGACCAAAATTTAGTTTTTTGCGAAAAAACCTTTAACTAATATAAAAATGGGGTAAGGTGGATCAACGAGTTGCAGCTTGACATTTTTTAATTCAATGTTCTTTTTTGAGCAGTACAGTGCAAACTGAACATTGTTTTCAAGATTTCATTGAATGAGGACTATTATGAAGTCAATAAGTTTTAGCCAGAAGCGACCGTATGCAAGTTCTGCAGATAATTGGACTCTATGGCCCCAAGTCAGTTTTTAGTTTACTGTTTTATTGATATCTCCTAAAGTACTCAGTCGAATTGAAAAACGAGGTAGCGTTTTGTTCCATTTGATATTTGCCTGCTAGTTCTTTTCAGCCGTTTTTTTATATCGGACTGAGCAAACAACAATTCAGTTGTATTCTTGAAAAAATTATCCTTTTAAGCGTTAATATGAGTTTAGGTGGTTTTTATTCTAGTGATGGTTGTTTTTACTTGCGAAAAATAATATTTACTCTAGTGTCGGGTTGTTTGAGCTTTGTTTGGGATTTCATCCATTGAAGTCTTCATCAATTAGTTTTTGGGAATTCATCATTTTTTCATTTTTGGCGAAATCATGAAATTCTTGTTTGAGTTCTTTTGTTGTCAAATCACACAAAACACCCTGGCCTTTCTTCCTACTTCGCAGAAGAGGTCTTGGGTGTTCTTAACTACTGAGTGGACTTAAATTCCGTTCACAATTGTCCACGTGGCACCGTTTTTTAGCCGTTCTGCTTAATTGTTTGAGAAGCTGGAGTCTCCCATTAGACCAAAAGTCGGTGGTACGCTTCATGTGTTTAACGATTCCTCCGAAACTACAGTACCAAACTGGACGGGTATTGTTGCATTTTTTGGTTTTAAACCCCCCTTGCTGGCAGTGTTTATTGGTTTCTCAAGTCGACCTAATCTGAAAATTGGAGGAAAGAAATTATGAAACTATGACATTGAGAAAGGAAATTAATGTTTTGTATTTTTCCAAATTTCTCATTCAATTTTTGACCAAAACGAGTGATTATTGGCATAATCTGTTGCTGTTAAGACGTGCTTCTCTGGAATGACTATTCACAGTCACTGGAAATATTCTTTAGAACTGTTATTCACTAATGAATGCGGAAAAACAAATCTGTTCTCAAATTTTATGGATGAGTGTTGTTTTGAGCAGCTGAACAAGTTTTTGGGCGTGCGTTTTGTGTTTTCTATACACCATTTAAGTTGTTCAAGCTAATGAAATCAAATAATGGGGTTAATTCAACAATTTTTTCTTTTTTCACGACTTCATCAAATTTCTGTGGATGTTGTTTTATGTCAAAACACACAAAACACCATAACCTTCATGGTGAGGTGGGAAAATTTTTTCCCACCTCAACATGAAGGTTTGCCGTGACCTAGAACGCCGAAGTGGACCAGAATTACACCCACTAATGGGCCGGGAACGCTGTTTCATGTTGTTTTGCGTCGGCTACGGAGATTTTGGGCTTCGGTGATAGCCCAAGAAATGGCGTATGGAATACTGTTTTGTTAATGGAATACTGTCTTCTAAAGAACTGAACCAAATTAAACGGGAGTGTTCGCGTTTTGTTGGCACTGAACCCCTCTTGCTTGCACTGCTTAGTTGGTTTCTCAAATCGGCCTAATCAAAAAGTTATTAACGTTTAAATTTGAAAAAAGTCGAATTTTCGGGCTATTCGGGATGACCCGAATTTCGGTACAAGAAAGCACGCGATTTACCCTACAAATGTTAGTGTTTCAGAACCCTCAGTTAGTGGGGAGTATCCCCATATATATTTTTTATAGCATTTTACGGAATTGAGATAGTCAAATTTGGCTCTGAAGTCAGGTCACCGCGCTTTTTTGGACATTTGTCAGGGTACTTACTTTTTGCTATAACTTCTTCTAGTGTGCACCGATTGGGCTCATTTTTTAATATGATGCGTATCTCAAGCAGTGCTACAAACTGTGTTAAAGGGGTTTTTTTTGTTCCGCCGTTTTAGGGAAATTGGCCAGTAAACTTGCCCTCGGTTTTAGCCCCAGAAGCAGTTGACACCATCCGACACCACCTTGAAGCTTTGAATTTTGTTACTTTTGGTGACAAAATTAGTGTTTTGAATAGCCCGTCTAACGTAGGTTCCGAATATGTATACTTTATGTAGGGTTTTTGCAGGTTTAGATCTTCAATTTTGGCTCTGCAGCCGGAGTACTCTGCTTTTTTGGTCATTTTGTACGGTACCTTTACTTTGCAATAACTCGTTGTAGAGTGAACCCATTTTGATGAAACTTTTTTGTTAAACCCAGTTTGAGCTATGCTTTGTAGCTTTGTTTTGATATAGGTGTCGTTTCGTTTCGATCAGCCGTTTTCGAGAAATTGGCCAGGACAGGTACCCAATTTTTTACCTGCTGAAGCAGGGTACCGGGACATACAGAGCTCTGTCACATCACCTATAATGCGATTTAAAGCTTGTTTATTGGCACGTTAGATTCGCCTGATAATGTGAATTGTTGCCATATATATTTTACATGTCGTTTTATGTAGTTCAGACGGTCAATTTTAGCTCTGAATGTGCTGTATCTCTCCTCTGGGGTCATTTGGTACGGTGCCTTTTTTTTGCTATAACTCCTTCAAAAGTGCACCGATTGGGCTCATTTTTTAATATGATGCGTATCTCAAGCAGTGCTACAAACGGTGATAAGGGCGTTTGTTTTGTTCAGCCGTTTCTGAGAAATTGACCGGGGAAACTTGACCCCCGATTGACCCCTGAGGAGGGGAAACACTACATTGATGACCATTTTACTGACATGTAGATCTTAATTTTAGAGTTGTTTTAGTAGCTTGTTAGACTCAGTGTATGCCAGTGGTACTGTCAGCAAAATGTGGTTGTTTTAGTTAAATTATTTGTTTGACATATTTGTCATTTTGGATGATCCGGGTCACTTTTTTGGGCATTTGGTACCAAAGGCTCGATCGTTAATAACTCTGCCTACAGTAATTTTTTCCTATTGAGGTGCGTAGTTAGAGAGCTCATTATGCGTGCTTTCTTTTGATATAATGAAACCTGAAAAAAAATTCACCAGAAGTTGTAAATTTGTGTACGAGCATGGGAAACGTCCCAATTTTCGTTCGGACTCGGTCGATTTTTGCTAATAACTCTGTGTATAGAGGGAACTTTTTCATTTTGTTTAGTGATATGAACAGCTTAATTCAAGGCGGTTTCAATGGTATACATGTCATATAGTGTTGTTTTCAAAAAGTAGTGAAATCAGCCCGCGAGTCGACCGTAATTTTAGTCATTTTGAGCGTTTCTGACGTCATTCGTGGCGTAACTTATTCACTCTCGTACCCATTGCAAAATGAATTTCTATGCTCTCTGAGTTCCATGGCATTGATCCAGAACTCATACCAAAGTTTGGCATTGGTCGGTTTGTGTTTTTTGGGGGGGGTCCTTTGGGGGGGGGGTGGCGGTTTGGCGCCGGGGGGGGGGGGGGTCGGTGGGTGGGGTGGCCGTGCGTCTCGTGTGTTGTCTTTGATGTTCTTTTATGTATATTAACAAATTATTTTTTCAGAGTTTGTTTGCTTGGCTTCTCTTCTCTTCTCTCTGCTGTCGTCTCTGCTGCCAGGTGAGTTCTTCCCGCTTCTTTGCTCGCTAGCTTGGCTAGCTGTCGCTTTCTTTTGGTCTGGTTTGACTGCACCGCAGAGCTGCGGTTTTCGGACCGGTTTTTTGGTCCGTGTTCCCACATCGTGGGAACGTGTTCTTGCAAAGCAAGAAGAATCGTTGAAGCTTTGCGCTCTTCATGGATTTTCAATTTTGCGCTTTTTTTATTTGCGTCCGCTTTTTTTTCGGTCTGGTTTGCTGTGCAGCGCACAGCTTCGGTTTTTACGGCTTAGGACTTGTTCAAAGATTTGATATTCTAACTACGAGTGTCCTAGTTTTGATAGGCTCTGAAAAAGGGCCCAATGATGATATAGCTGGTCTGATTAAAAAGAACTTAAAACGTTGTCAAATTTCGAGCTCAAAAATTCTTCTTGTGCGTTTTCCTGAAAAGTGATTGTCATTTCAGTTAAGTACTTGCTCAAATGAATTGAGGGTCTACACAGGAGTGTCATAGTCCATTTATGTTCTGATAGGGGGCTAATTGTTGATACAGCTTGTCTGAGAAAAAAAGTACTTAACACGTTGTCAAGTTTCGGGCTCAAAAACTATAATTTTTTTTTGCAGTTTCATGAAAAATGATTTTGACTATAGACAAGAACTTGTTCAAATCGTTTGGGGGTCTACGTAGGAGTGTCATAGTACTAGTAGGCTTTGGGAGAGGGCTAATTGTTGATCTAGATTGTCTGAGAAAAAAGAACTTAATACGTTGTCAAATTTGGAGCTCAAAAATTATTCTTGTGCGTTTTCATAAAAAGTGATTATCAGTATAGTCAAGGACTTGTTCAAACGATTTGAGGGTCGAAGTAGGAATATCACAGTCCTAGTAGGATCTGAGAGAGGGTTAATTGTTGATCTAGCTTGTTTGAGAAAAAAAGTACTTTATACGTTGTCACATTTCGAGCTCAAAAATTATTCTTGTGCGTTTTCATAAAGTGATTTTCATTTGAGTCAAGTACTTGTTCAAATGAATTGAGGGTCTACGTAGGAGTGCCATTGTCATATTAGGTTCTGATAGAGGGCTAATTGTTGATACAGCTGGTCTGAGAAAAAAGTAATTAACACGTTGTCAAAGTTCGAGCTCAAAAAATATAATTTTTTTTGCAGTTTCATTGAAAATGATTTTGAGTATAGTCAAAGACTTGTTCAAATCGTTTGAGGGTCTACCTAGGAGTGTCGTAGTACTAGTAGGCTCTGATACAGGGCTAATTGTTGATCTAGCTTGTCTGAGAAAAAAAACTTAATACGTTGTCAAATTTCGAGCTAAAAAAATTATTCTTGTGCGTTTTTATAAGAAGTGATTTTCAGTATAGTAAAGGAGTTGTTCAAATCATTTGAGGGTCTACTGAGGAGCGTCATTTTACTATTAGGCTCTGAAAGAGTGCTGATTGATTATTTTGCTAGTCTGAGAAAAAGGTACTTAACATGTTGTCAAATTTCGAGCTCAAAAATTAGTCTTGTGCGTTTTCATAAAAATGATAATCAGTATAGTCAAGGACTTGTTCATACGATTTGGGGGTCTACGTAGGAGTGTCTAAGAGTCCTAGTAGGTTCCGAGAGAGGGCTAATTGTTGATCTAGCTTGTCTGAGGAAAAACTACTTAATACGTTGTCAAATTTCGAGTTAAAAAATTATTCTTGTTTGTTTTCATAAAAATTGATTTTAATTTTATTCAACTACTTGTTCAATTGAATTGAGAGTCTACGTAGGAGTGTCATAGTCCTTTTAGGTTTTGATAGAGATCTAATTTCTGATAAAGCTTGTCCGAGAAAAAAAGTACTTGACACGTTGTCAAGTTTCTAGCTCAAAAAACAAGTTTTTTTTGCAGCTTCATTAAAAATGATTGTGTATCCGTGATCCGTGTTCCCACATTGTGGAAATGTGTTCTTGCAAAGCAAGAAGGTTCGTTGAAGCCTTGCGCTCTTCTTGGATTTTCAATTTTTGCGCGTTTTTGTTTGCGTCCGCTTTTTTTCGGTCTGGTTTGCTGTGCAGCGCACAGCTTCGGTTTTTACGGCTTAGGACTTGCTCAAAGATTTGATATTCTACCTACGAGTGTCCTAGTTCTAATAGGCTCTGAAAAAGGGCCCAATGTTGATATAGCTGGTCTGATTAAAAAGAACTTGAAACGTTGTCAAATTTCGAGCTCAAAAATTCTTCTTGTGCGTTTTCCTAAAAAGTGATTGTCATTTCAGTTAAGTACTTGCTCAAATGAATTGAGGGTCTACGTAGGAGTGTCATAGTCCTATTAGGTTCTGATAGAGGGCTAATTGTTGATAAAGCTTGTCCGAGAAAAAAAGTACTCAACACGCTGTCAAAATTCTAGCTCAAAAAACATTTTTTTTGCAGCTTCATGAAAAATGATTGAGTATCCGTGGTCCGTGTTCCCACATTGTAGGAATGTGTTCTTGCAAAGCAAGAAGGTTCTTTGAAGCTTTGCGCTCTTCTTGGATTTTCAATTTTGCGCTTTTTTTGTTTGCGTCCGCTTTTCGGTCTGGTTTGCTGTGCAGCGCACAGCTTCGGTTTTTTACGGCTTAGGACTTGTTCAAAGATTTGATATTCTACCTACGAGTGTCCTAGTTCTAATAGGCTCTGAAAAAGGGCCCAATGTTGGTATAGCTGGTCTGATAAAAAAGAACTTAAAACGTTGTCAAATTTCGAGCTCAAAAATTCTTCTTGTGCGTTTTCATAAAAAAATCCTGTTGCTCTTATTTTAGTCCTGTTGGTCTTCTCTGCATAGCAGAGATTTTTTGTTGAGCACTTGCACTCATCGTTTTTCCGAACAAAGTCAAGTTGTCGGGTATCAAGCTAATGTTTTTCTCCTATTTCTAGGACACCTTGTGCGCACGAGCACTCCAGCGGATCTGCTGTTCTTAACTGTTGGTGAGAAATTGCCAATTGTCATCGTTCTGTCAGTGAAAAGTTTTTCACTTCACTAAAATTTGGGAAATTGCCGTCCCCAGTTCTCAAAAGAGAATTGATGAATGAGTTCAAAGTGCTGACTCCTGTTTGCTCTCCACTTTCCGATGCGTCAGATAACTTTTTCTGGTTAGGATCACGAGAAGTCCTTGATATCAGATGGAGTTCTTATCATTTTTGTTTCTCGAATGCTCTCCTCTGTGAATTCATGCTGCTTTAGAAAAGTAGCGGCTGCAAATTAGAACAGTTCCAAATTCATATTTGTTATAAGAGGCGTTTTGTTCTCATCACTATGAGAATAAGCAGCCTTTTGTTTACACTAGCTAAGGTAAACAAAAGGCTACGTTTTCTCACAGTGATGAGAGCAAAACGACTCATATCACAAATATGAACTTGGAACTGTTCTAATTTGCAGCCGCTACTTTTCTAAAGCTGCATGAATTCACAGAGGAGAGCATTCGAGAAACAAAAATGATGAGAACTCCATCTGATATCAAGGACTTCTCGTGATCCTAACAAGAAAAAGTTATCTGACGCATCGGAGAGTGGAGAGCAAACAGGAGCAAACTTTGAACTCATTCATTAATTCTCTTTTGAGAACTGGGGACGGCAATTTCCCAAATTTTAGTGAAGTGAAAAACTTTTCACTGAAAGATGGATGACTATTGGCATTTTCTCAATAGTTGAGAACAGCAGATCCGCTGGAGTGCTGGTGCACACAAAGCGTCCTAGAAATAGGAGAAAAACATCAGCTTGATGCCCGACAACTTGACTTTGTTCGGAAAAAATGATGAGTAAACAGTTTAGATCTGAAGTAATTTGTTGAAACTGTATACTTTTGTTTAGAAGATGGAGGATTTTGCAACTTTCGTTCTTGTACTTAGAGATTCACACCTCGCGAGAATTCAAAAAGTTCACATGTTCCCATCAAACTTTACCGTTATCGGCCTACCTGGAGCCAAAATTCACTGCTGGGAGTTCCACAAGGACGAAATAAGAGCAAATCATATCCTGATTGTCTTGATGGGTGGAAACAATGTGACTGCCAAACCGTCAGACCCGGAGCAATGAAAGCAGTCCTTAAAAGTGACAATGGATTCTTTCTTGCAGCTGAGAAATTTTTGTAATTTTGCTGAGACGAGTCTGATAATCTGCAAAGTATTCAATCGCAAGTGCTCTCGAGAAAGTAAATTTGATGTTATTGACAAGCTGAATGGAAGACTAAAGAACAAACGTATGAAACCTCATTTCCGAGCCTTCAGTTTTGAGGAGATGCTGAGCAATGACAACGTACATTTAACTACTGCATGTTATGAAGCCGCAGGTGCTGAAATTTTGGGTTTTGTTGCTAATGCCCCTATAGCACTACCTGAATTATGTGACCTTAAATTGGAAAACGTTGTTTGATGTGTTGATTTGTATATGTTGTTTAATTTGACACTCTTGAACTGGTGAATTAAAATTCAACTAATATTGTACTAATATTCTTGAACTAGGTTTAATTAAACACCGTTTTCCCCTGTTTTCTTAACCTCTTGTTTTGAGTGGCTTAACCTATCCTAACCTTAAATCTTGAGAGAATCCTAAAGTTGTTCCTATCTGATTCAAGTGGAGGGAAATTACTTATTTGGCTCTTTTATGTGGTGAAACAATACGTTGCTCGCTATCTGATTGAAGTGGAGGTCAGCAAACTGGTTTCTTAACACTATTTTGTAAAAATTTTGAATGAATGCAAAAGTTGTTCCTATCTGATTCAAGTGGAGGGAAATAACTTTTGATATTCTTCTTTCGTTCTTTTGTGGTAAAACAATACGTTGCTGGCTATCTGATTGAAGTGGAGGTCAGCAAACTTGTTTTTTAACATGTGTGTTGTAAAATTCTGAATGAATCCAAAAGTTTTTCCTATGTGATTCAAGTGGAGGGAAAGAACTTTTGATTTTTCTCGTTCTTATGCTGTGAAACAATACGCTGCTGGCTATCTGATTCAAGTGGAGGTCAGCAAATTTGTTTCTTAACATCTGTTTTGTAAAATTCTGAATGAATCCAAAAGTTGTTCCTATCTGATTCAAGTGCAGCGAAATAACTTTTTTGATTTTTTTCTCGTTTTTATGCGGCGAAACAATACGCTGCTGGCTATCTGATTGAAGTGGAGGTCAGCAAACTTGTCTCCTAACATCTGTTTTGTAAAACTCTGAATGAATCCAAAAGTTGTTCCTATCTGATTCAAGTGGAGGGAAATTACTTATTTTGCTCTTTTATGTGGTGAAACAATACGTTGCTGGCTATCTGAATGAAGTGGAGGTCAGCAAACTGGTTTCTTAACACTATTTTGTAAAAATTTTGAATGAATGCAAAAGTTGTTCCTATCTGATTCAAGTGGAGGGAATTAACTTTTGATTTTCTTCTTTCGTTCTTTTGTGGTAAAACAATACGTTGCTGGCTATCTGATTGAAGTGGAGGTCAGCAAACTTGTTTTTTAACATGTGTGTTGTAAAATTCTGAATGTATCCAAAAGTTGTTCCTATCTGATTCAAGTGGAGGGAAATAACTTTTAATTTTTCTCGTTCTTATGCTGTGAAACAATACGCTGCTGGCTATTTGATTCAAGTGGAGGTCAGCAAATTTGTTTCTTAACATCTGTTTTGTAAAATTCTGAATGAATCCCAAAGTTTTTCCTATCTGATTCAAGTGGAAGGAAATTACTTTTTTGATTTTTTCTCGTTCTTATGCGGTGAAACAATACGCTGCTGGCTATCTGATTGGAGTGGAGGTCAGCAAACCTGTTTCCTGACATCTGTTTTGTAAAATTTTGAATGAATCAAAAGTTGTTCCTATCTTATTCAAGTGGAGGGAAATGACTTCAATTTTTCTCGTTCTTATGCGGTGAAACAATACGCTGCTGGCTATCTGATTGAAGTGGAGGTCAGCAAAATTGTTTCTTAACATCTGTTATGTAAAATTCTGAGTGAATCCAAAAGTTGTGCCTGTCTGATTCAAGTGAAGGGAATGAAACAAAACTTTGCTGGATATCTGATTGAAGTGGAGATCAGCAAATTTGTCTCTTAAAATGTTTTGCAAATTTTTGAGTGAATCCAAAAGTTGTTCCTATCTGATTCAAGTGGAGGGAAATAAGTTTTGATTTTTCCTCTCGTTCTTTTTTGGTGAAACAATACGTTGCTTGCTATCTGATTGAAGTGGAGGTCAGCAAACTTGTTTCTGAACATCTGCATTGTAAAATTCTGAGTGAGTCCAAAAGTTGTTCCTATCTGATTCAAGTGGAGGGAAATAACTTTTGATTTTTTTCGTTCTTATGCTGTGAAACAATACGCTGCTGGCTATCTGATTCAATTGGAGGTCAGCAAACTTGTTTCTTAACATCTGTTTTGTAAAACTCTGAATGAATCCAAAAGTTGTTCCTATCTGATTCAAGTGGAGGGAAATAAGTTTTTTGATTTTTTCTTGTTCTTATGCGGTGAAACAATACGCTACTAGCTATCTGATTGAAGTGGAGGTCAGCAAACTCGTTGCTTAACATCTGTTCTGAAATTTTTTGAGTAAATCGAAAAGTTGTTCCTATCTAATTCGCCTATCTGGTTACATGTCCTGACTTTTGTTGTTTGACCTCAGATTCAATGGAAAAATGAAGTGTTCAAAATCAACTGACGAAGTCGCTGGAAAACCTAAATCGCAGCAGAATACGCTCCAAAGCAGAGCACAAAAGGTTTATTGTTGTCCTGAAAAAGTATAAAAACTCCTTCAATGGGCGGAACTGTTCGCAATTAAATGCGAGATCTGATTCGGCAGTGTCTTCTTCAGTCGTGGCTAGTGGAACCGTTAATGAGCCCGTTCAGGACGTTCAACGAGCAGCTGAGAA
The DNA here is from genome assembly GCF_964194025.1 of Convolutriloba macropyga. NCBI lineage: Eukaryota > Metazoa > Xenacoelomorpha > Acoela > Convolutidae > Convolutriloba > Convolutriloba macropyga. The sequence goes on from NC_134476.1 coordinate 33,788,989, forward strand.
CAGAACGGGGTTGTCAGCAACCCAACTGGGCCTCAACTTGGCGTCAGATGCTTTCACTGAAGACGAGCTCATTGAGCAAATAGTCAGTCCACAGAAGTCTTCTAGACCCCCTCTGGACAAAATGAAGATTACTGAAATAAAAAAGAATGTTTTAAGCCAATTTGCTGACTCCTGGCCGGAAGTGCGAGAGTCAATAAATCAAAAGGGATGGGACTTGAAAAGAAAGAAAAAGGAAAAGGAGAGTTCAGAGCAGAATCGTGCTCGTATGGAATCCAGTGCTGATTAATAACTCTGAGATAGATGACTGTTTTTGCAGCAATTTTTGTTAAATCTTGTTGTCAAATTAACGTTGTCGTCGAAATCTACCAAAAATTGAGTTTTAGGAGCGTACAGTTGTTTAGTTTTTCTGCGTTCTGTATGTTTGAAGTAAAATCTACACCGTTGCTTTGTTTCAGAAATACTGATGTTTTCCAACTCCATCACGAAATTAGGGAGTCACAAATCCCATTCTTCTCGGTTGAACGATAAGAAGTTGTTAGAGCAGTTCAAAGACATTTATTTTGTATTTTTTTTTGAAAAAGGAAAATACAAAGAAATCTCTCTTGACAGCAATGCGTGGCCCGACACATTAAGTTATGCGGAGAGAACTCTTGTCAAGAAAGACGAAAAGATCCTGCTCTACTTCGAGAACGATTTCCATTACGGGCGTTTTGTTGCCAAGGGTGATGTGAACCTTGTGAAATTGCTCAGTGATAAAATGGATTAAAAAATCGACAAAGCGAACACGTCGACAGAGGTTGCGAACTTGTCCTTCGAACGTGAAACTCTTGAATCGGAAAATGACAGGAGAGCGGCCAGTCAACCACTGTTGAAAAGAAGCTTCGGAGAGTTACGGTCTCTAAAAGAAAACGTTGATCCCGCCAAGGCAAAGAGAACTGCCGATGAGGATATACAGGTCCTGTCGCAGTCCTCCTGTACCCCACCTGCTAAAAAGCTGTTCCAATCTAAACTTCCCCTCGTTGAAGCTGCCAGCCTTACTTTGAAGAGAAAAGACTATCTAGAAGAAGGCAATCAAAATCATGCTCAGAGTCATGGTATTGGAGAGCCCGTTGAAGATGTAAATGATTCCCCGGCTGTCGTTGTCCAAAGTGAAACTGAAATTTCTGATAACGATGACGATGATGACGACAATGATGATAATGAGGTCGGTGATCTTGGTGATCAGAACAGTGACAGATCAAGTGGTATCTTGAAAAGTGTTTGTAGGGCAGTAAGAAGTGTGAAGAAAGTGATGGATGCTCAACGTAGAGAAACTGCGTTTGTTTCTTGAAAGTCAACTAAAAGAATTTCCAAGTGTTTTTCATTCTGTATCTGTGACTGGAAATTCGTTGGAACCTATTTTGAGAAATGGGGAAGACTTGACTAAAGTTCAGGGAAAAACGCCAAAGAAGTATGGTAGAAATCTGGCACGAAAATTTTTTACCGAAGAAGAGATTCTAAATCAGTGATCCAACCCCCGCAAGAGCACCTCTCTACCTTCCCTTGGTCCCAATGATTTGGTGATTGAAGTGAAGTTCAGCAAACTTGTTGCTTAACATCTGTTCTGAAATATTTTGAGTAAATCGAAAAGTTGTTCCTATCTGATTCACCTATCTGGTTACATGTCCTGACTTTTGTTGTTTGACCTCAGATTCAATGGAAAAATGAAGTGTTCAAAATCAACTGACGAAGTCGCTGGAAAACCTAAATCGCAGCAGAATACGCTCCAAAGCAGAGCACAAAAGGTTTATTGTTGTCCTGAAAAAGTATAAAAACTCCTTCAATGGGCGGAACTGTTCGCAATTAAATGCGAGATCTGATTCGGCAGTGTCTTCTTCAGTCGTGGCTAGTGGAACCGTTAATGAGCCCGTTCAGGACGTTCAACGAGCAGCTGAGAACAGAACGGGGTTGTCAGCAACCCAACTGGGCCTCAACTTGGCGTCAGATGCTTTCACTGAAGACGAGCTCATTGAGCAAATAGTCAGTCCACAGAAGTCTTCTAGACCCCCTCTGGACAAAATGAAGATTACTGAAATAAAAAAGAATGTTTTAAGCCAATTTGCTGACTCCTGGCCGGAAGTGCGAGAGTCAATAAATCAAAAGGGATGGGACTTGAAAAGAAAGAAAAAGGAAAAGGAGAGTTCAGAGCAGAATCGTGCTCGTATGGAATCCAGTGCTGATTAATAACTCTGAGATAGATGACTGTTTTTGCAGCAATTTTTGTTAAATCTTGTTGTCAAATTAACGTTGTCGTCGAAATCTACCAAAAATTGAGTTTTAGGAGCGTACAGTTGTTTAGTTTTTCTGCGTTCTGTATGTTTGAAGTAAAATCTACACCGTTGCTTTGTTTCAGAAATACTGATGTTTTCCAACTCCATCACGAAATTAGGGAGTCACAAATCCCATTCGTCTCGGTTGAACGATAAGAAGTTGTTAGAGCAGTTCAAAGACATTTTTTTTTTTTTTAAAAAGGAAAATACAGAGAGATCTCTCTTGACAGCAATGCGTGGCCCGACACATTAAGTTATGCGGAGAGAACTCTTGTCAAGAAAGACGAAAAGATTCTGCTCTACTTTGAGAACGATTTCCATTACGGGCGTTTTGTTGCCAAGGGTGATGTGGACCTTGTGAAATTGCTCAGTGATAAAATGGATGAAAAAATCGACAAAGCGAACACGTCGACAGAGGTTGCGAACTTGTCCTTCGGACGTGAAACTCTTGAATCGGAAAATGACAGGAGAGCGGCCAGTCAACCACTGTTGAAAAGAAGCTTCGGAGAGTTACGGTCTCTAAAGAAAACGTTGATCCCGCCAAGGCAAAGAGAACTGCCGATGAGGATATACAGGTCCTGTCGCCGTCCTCCTGTACCCCACCTGCTAAAAAGCTGTTCCAATCTAAACTTCCCCTCGTTGAAGCTGCCAGCCTTACTTTGAAGAGAAAAGACTATCCCGAAGATGGCAATCAAAATCATGCTCAGAGTCATGGTATTGGAGATCCCGTTGAAGATGTAAATGATTCCCCGGCTGTCGTTGTCCAAAGTGAAACTGAAAACTCTGATAACGATGACGATGATGACGACAATGATGATAATGAGGTCGGTGATCTTGGTGATCAGAACAGTGACCGATCAAGTGGTATCTTGAAAAGTGTTTGTGAGGCAGTAAGAAGTGTGAAAAAAGTGATGGATGCTCAACGTAGAGAAACTCGTGAACTGCGTTTGTTTCTTGAAAGTCAACTAAAAGAATGTCCAAGTGTTTCTCATTCTGTAGCTGTGACTGGAAATTCGTTAGAACCTGTTTTGAGAAATGGGGAAGACTTGACTAAAGTTCAGGGAAAAACGCCAAAGAAGTATGGTAGAAATCTGGCACGAAAATTTTTTACCGAAGAAGAGATTCTAGATCAGCGATCGAACCCCCGCAAGAGCACCTCTCTACCTTCCCTTGATCCCAATAATTTGGAGGTGATAAGGGGTTTAGTTGAAGGAAGGTTTCCTGGACAATGGGCTGATGCTTTTGAGGCCATTGACGATCTCGCAAGGGACATTAAGAAAAAGATGGTTCGACAGCAAAAAAATTCTGAAACGGCCAAAACGCAAACAGAGTTGTCGCAAGATACATCGTCCACTGAATGAGCTTAATGATTTGAGCTGGGAATTTAAAACGTCTGTTTGTGATTTTTATGTGACTGTTATTGCCTTTATATTGCCTAATGAGGTCTCAGTTATGTTTCTTAAGCTTATTTGATTCTCTGTTCTATAATTATTAATTGCTCTCAAACGGAGTTTCTAGCGACTATATTAATGCTACTGGTCTTACCTTGTGCGATTTTTGCTAGACCGTTTCTTTTGTCTGACATCCCCCCGGCACCCGCCAGTCCCCCCTCCATAAAGTAACCGCCTTGCCGAGCCGTTAGTCGTTTGAGAGTAATTCTTTTATGTTCTTGTTCCTGTGCATATATTTGATTGCCAACCTACATATGCAAGTTAAATTATTGCTTTGTTTATCTCATCTTACACCTATATTGTTTTGTGTGAAAAGAAAGTGAAATCTGTTTGTCCGATTTCATTTTTCACACTTGAAGTTATCTTGTTGTTTTAACCAATAACAAAGCTTGCTTTCAAACTCGTTTTTTTTTCAACCGGCGTGTTGAGACTTAGGCACTGCTTTTTAAAGTGATGCGAGTCTTTTTCCTCAAAAACAAAAAATAGGAAATCTGGCGAGTTTCTGATAACAGCTTGTTTCGGGTTTCAATCCAAACTTTTTTCCAGATGAGAATGTGTAATAAATTATCTTGGAAAGATTTAGCGCGAATTGATGCCAAACTTACAGTAGAAATTTTTGATGGTGAGTTGATAAGAACTCACAAAGTTCCAATCGAAGATGACACTGATCACTCAAGTGTGTTAGAGAAACAGTGGGAAAATAAAATGCGATCCGATTATTTATCTTTCAGCGAGTTCTTTGATCTGAGACCCCTTACTGATTCTTTTTCTAAAGACAGTCAGCATTCAAGCTTAGGCGTTTTTTCTAAAATCAACCTGAAGAAAACCGAAATTGTGAAGGGCCTAACTGGCTTTCTTGCACCAATGCCTCAGTCGTCTATTGTTCCCGGTATAAACGACGTTTCCATTATACAGAATGCATCTGGTTCTAAGCTTATGTTAGGCGGAGCTTCCTTCATTAACTCCAGTTGCAAGGAAAACTGCATCTACGTGCCAAACAAAAGCAAGACAATGATACAGATTCGAGTGACTGCTGTGCTAGGTGTTCAGAAGGGAGAAGAAATAACTGTCAATTATGGCGGAGAGTATTTCGGACCAAACCGTATGTTCTGCGAGTGTCCCCACGCATCCCTACACGGTCACCAACCAGTCACAAATTCGTGGACGAGATCGGGACGAGTGAAACCCGTTGTTGCAATTCCCACCTCCTCATCGTTAATTGACGAAACAGCGTCTTCTCTCGTTGTGTTTCCGTCAGTTTCGAGCACGCCTTATTCTCAATCAAAACGTCAATTCAAACAAAGGTCAAATTGTAGTTATATCTCAAGAAGCATTCGAAAGCGTCGTTACCTTAGCAAAAAGGCTAAAGTTTTCATATCAGATTCGGAGTCGGAAAAAAGCGAATCAAGCAGTCGCAACGATTTTTTTGAGCAACCCTCTCTTAGGTACCAGAGAATACAGATTTGTCTCAGCAAGTTTCAAAAAGTTTGGTGTTAGCAAACCCTTTTCCGGTAGAATCATCAACCCCGCGTGCACTAGGTAGAGTAGATAACATGATCGACTCTTCCAGTTTGAGCGAATCCGAAACTCAGACCGACGAAAACCTTAGTGACTCTGATAGTCTCATTTGTGATAGTTTGAAAATGTCAGAATTTACCGATACTTTTTTAAGCCTGTCTGATGAATTTGCCATTAGTGACCGCGAAGTCTCTGATTTCACTGATGGATAAGTGTTTGCCAATGAAAAACAATTTGCCGACATTTTATCGTCTTCAACAAATTGAGAACACGTCATTCACTTGTGAGGAAGAAAAAGTTCCCGGTGGCGTTATCTGCTATTTGAACGTTGAGTCTCAGCTGGTTTGTTTGATTGAGCGGAAGTTAGATTTACTGAGGACTCCAAACTGGCAGCTAAACAATGATGTAAGATTAGAGACAAAGAGCGATTGCGAAGTGCTTCACTTTGTGATGAGCACTGACGGCGTCTCGTCGGCGAAATCGAAGAGGTTTAGTTTTTATCCTGTCTGGTTGATGCTGCTCAATATGCCGCAGAAGCGACGTGTCTCTTACAGGAACTTAATTCTTGTTTCACTATTCGGTGGTGATAAAAAGCCTGATTGTACTTCTTTGGTCAAGAATTTGGTCGGATTTGTGCATTCATTCAACAAATTGCGTCTGCTTACTGTTGGAAAAAATACATACAACGTTTTAGTAAACATCCGTTTGGTGGCAGTTGATGCGATCATGAAAGCACCCCTCTTAAATCAAACTCAGTTCAATGGTTTGTACGGATGCAGTAATTGCTATATACCCGGTGCCAGTCACCCTTGTGGTAAACCCTGGCTGTATAAGTGTTAGCCGACGCCATCAGATATTCGAACTCATACTGAACGTCAGTATGACCTATCCTTCAATCCTTCGCAAAAGGCGCCAAGATTTGGATTGAAGTTTATCTCGTGTATCGAGCAGTTAGTGTCAATTCCTGAGGATGTTGTCATTGACTACATGCATCAGGTTCTCCTCGGTGTTGTGAAGCGATCATTATACAGTATTGTGTGCCAAAAAGGATTTAACAAAATACTCAAAGAAATAGCGTCTAAGCGTCTTCTGAATTGCAAGCTTCCTAGCAATGGTTACAATCGACAGTTAAGGGGCGTTGATTCGGTGAAGCTGTGGAAAGCCTGAGAGCTGAAACTTTTTCTACTGTATGGCTTTGTTTCTTTCTATGGTCTGCTTTCTGATCAAATGTTTACGCATTTCTTTTTCTTGAGCGCTTCTATTCGATTACTGTTAGATCCTGATACTGAAAAAGACATTGATGTTGCCGCTAAGTCTCTTGATACCTTCCGCAAGCAACTAGTGAGGTTCTACGGTGACAAGTCCGAAACATATAACGCTCATTCCTTGAGTCAGTTGGCTGATCAAGTTAAGCGGTGTGGTCCGCTTTCAACAATTTCAAGCATTGCTTTCGAAGCTGCTCACTTTCAGCTAAAAAGACGAATCAGTGAAATTACTTCCACAGCTGTTTTCACGCGATTAGCGATCAAACGACACAATAGGCTTGCTGGTCGAAAGCGCGACTTCCATACAAATGTAATGGCAATTGGCTCTGTTGTTTTGAGGAACAGTCATGAAGTTGCAGTTGACGTTGGGGACGAGCATGCTATCTTCCGAAGCTCTTCCGCTTTTTCTTTTCTCGAGAAAAATTTTTATTGTCAGAATTCGAAATGTCGTTACCTCGAGAATGGTTCTTGCGTGCACATTGTTAAGTTTGAGCGCGAGGAGAAATGCGTTTCTTTTGGACAACTCTTGGCTATATATGTTGACATCGAAAATTTCTGCGGCGTTGCACATGTAAAACTTTTTGAGGAATTCAAGTCGTTTTGTGAACTACTCAGCGAACATTTTCAACAGCTCGAGGCTTCAAGCATCGACAATATAGATATGGATTCTGATTTAGATGAGAGCTTGGAGCTACTAAACTCTACGGCAGAAAGGCATTTTGTTGTAGAATCTTTAACCCGTGAAATTTTTAAAATAGATATAACAAAACTACTAGCTCCGTGTATTGTTCGATCCATTGGGGACCTTGTTGTAGTTTCCGGGATTTGCTCTGTGTTTGAAGGAGATTGAAGTTTTTTTATGTGTTCTTGCACTGTTTACGCTATTGTTTTGCCATTAATGTTTGTTTTCAATTTTTTTTTATGAATTGGAGCACATCATAAAAAGGTGCAAAAGCTTAAGCGAGTTATTCGTTTTTTAGATTGTTTGCAATGCCTCAAAATTACGTGAGGAAAGTGAAGCGCAAGTACTCTGAGAAGGACATGGAGGTTGCTCTGTCGTTAGTCAGAGATGGTTATCCTGTTGCTGATGTTGCAAAGCATATCGGCATACCCAGACAAACGTTGTACGACTACTTAAAAAAGAAGCGTGAGAGGTCACGGATGCATATCTTCGACGAGCAGACGGAGAAAGACCTATGCAAATTGTTTTCTAAAATACAGGAGGTAGAAATTGTAAATTCTTGGAAGGTGGCACGGGAGAAGTTGTTGCAACTGATTTATGTCATAAAAGGAAGGAATAGCGTGCCCGAAAGTTGGAAGAAAAACGGCGAAGCATCGAAAGATTGGCTTTCTGGATTCAGTAAACGGAAGAATGTGCTGCTTTCGGACAAAAAGCCGAGCTGGCTTCCCGATCAAATGGTTGCACCTGTCGGTGAGTGTGCATGTGGCAGGAATCCACTCTCCATCGATTTCTTCTTGTGTCTACATTGCTCGATCTGGAACTGCAGTTTTTGTTTCGGAGAAGACTTGGCTTGCTCCCAGTGTATATCCAAAAATTTCGTAAGCCGCAGTTTAATACGCAGAAGACCCTATCAAATTTGTTCACTGATTCAATCTTTCATTCAAAAAATAAGTGAATGTGTTTTTTGTTTTTGAGCAAGGTGAGTCGGCCAGGCACATAGCAGCGCGTGTTCAGATACCTTCTGTTGTGAAAAATGAAACCTGACGCCTCTTCGTATGCATTTTTTTATTTGAAAATTCCAGATCTGGTATAACTTGTCTCAAAAATGAATTCATGTGAAGGCCATAATTTTTGCTTCATTTGTGTGTGTGTGTGTTTTGTTTCTGCCGTATGTGTTTTGCTCCAATTTTGGGTGATCAAATACTGCGCCTGTCAAATATCAAAAGTAGTTTTGTCTTTTTTGCGAAGAAAAAAAAACGTTTCTTATTGTCTCCAAGAAAAAAACTTGGCGACCGTTCTTGATTTCACTCAGTACAGTGTTCTTTTTTAACTCAGACACTGAGTAGATTATAGCTAAGGACCCTCTATTGTGACAGATGAATTAAGGCAGCTTTTTTTACGTGCGCGTTTTATTATTGGAGAAAATTCCGTTCAACTTGTCTTGGTGGGGTGATTTCGTACAAGCGTTCGGGTGCTCTTCCGAGGAAACCTAGTGTCATTCTAACGTGCTCGGCAATAAGTTATGCAGTTGTGTTAGTTGTGCTAGTTTTCCCTACAATTTAACGTCTACTAATGCTTTTTGACTGTATTGAACGTTTAATTAAGTCCAGAAAAAAATGAAATCTTTAATGAAAAAAGTTTTTGATACTTCTTACTTTGGTTTTTCGGGTCGTAAGTTGTTAGGTGCGACGAAGTTGGTCCGTTAGGTTACCCGGTGACAAAAACAGTTTTCCTGAATAATTTTCCTTGTGCTTTTGTTTAGGAATATCGTAACTGTTTGAGATAAAAAAAACACGGCGGGCCATGGGGTACATCTGCTCAAAATCCAAATTTCAATGTTTGCATGTTTGCAAACATTGAATTTGGATTTTGAGGAGATGTACCCTAACGCCCGCCTTTTTTTGACACCTACAAACAAAGGGCTATCTAGATCGTTATTTTGCGCTAATAAAAATGTTTGCCCAGATTTGGAATAACTTGTCTAAAAAATGAATTTATGTGAAGGCCATAATTTTTGCTTCAATTTTGTGTGTGTCTGTTTTGTTTGTGCCGTATGTGTTTTGCTCCAATTTTGGGTGATCAAAAACTGCGGTTGTCAAATATCAAAAGTACTTTTGTCTGTTTTGCGAAGAAAAAAAACGTTTCTTATTGTCTCGAAGAAAAAAACTTGGCGACCGTTCTTGATTTCACTCAGTACAATGTTCTTTTTAAACTCAGACACTGAGTAGAGTATAGCTAAGGACCCTTTATTGTGACAGATGAATTAAGGCAGCTTTTTTACGTGCGCGTTTTATTATTGGAGAAAATTCCGTTCAACTTGTGTTGGTGGGGTGATTTCGTACAAGCGTTCGGGTGCTCTTCCGAGGAAACCTAGTGTCATTCTAACGTGCTCGGCAATAAGTTATGCAGTTGTGTGTTAGTTGTGCTAGTTTTCCCTACTATTTAGCGTCTGCTAATGCTTTTTGACAGTATTGAACGCTTAATTAAGTCCAGAAAAAATTGAAATCTTTAATTAAAAAAGTTTTCGATACTTCTTACTTTGGTTTTTCGGGTCGTAAGTTGTTAGGTGCGACGAAGTTGGTCGGTTAGGTTACCCGGTGACAAAAACAGTTTTCCTGAATAATTTTTCTTGTGCTTTTGGTTAGGAATATCGTAACTGTTCGAGATAAAAAACACGGCGGGCCATGGGGTACATCTGCTCAAAATCCAAATTTCAATGTTTGCATGTTTGCAAACATTGGAATTTGGATTTTGAGGAGATGTACCCTTACGCCCGCCTTTTTTTGACACCTATAAACAAAGGGCTATCTAGATGGTTATTTTGCTCTAATAAAAATTTTTGCCCAGATTTGGAATAACTTGTCTAAAAAATGAATTTATGTGAAGGCCATAATTTTTGCTTCAATTTTGTGTGCGTCTGTTTTGTTTGTGCCGTATGTGTTTTGCTCCGATTTCGGGTGATCAAATACTGCGCTTGTCAAATATCAAAATTAGTTTTGTCTGTTTTGCGAAGAAAAAAAACGTTTCTTATTGTCTCCAAGAAAAAAACTTGGCGATCGTTCTTGATTTCACTCAGTACAATGTTCTTTTTTAACTCAGACACTGAGTAGAGTATAGCTAAGGACCCTCTACTGTGACAGATGAATTAAGGCAGCTTTTTTACGTGCGAGTTTTATTATTGGAGAAAATTCCGTTGAACTTGTGTTGGTGGTGTGATTTCGTACAAGCGTTCGGGTGCTCTTCCGAGGATACCTAGTGTCATTCTAACGTGCTCGGCAATAATTTATGCAGTTGTGTAATAGTTGTGCTAATTTTCCCTACAGTTTGGCGTCTGCTAATGCTTTATGACAGTATTGAACGTTTAATTAAGTCCAGAAAAAAATGAAATCTTTAATGAAAAAAGTTTTCGATACTTCTTACTTTGGTTTTTTGGGTCGTAAGTTGTTAGGTGCGACGAAGTTGGTCGGTTAGGTTACCCGGTGACAAAAACAGTTTTTCTGAATTATTTTCCTTGTGCTTTTGGTTAGGAATATCGTAACTGTTTGAGATAAAAAAACACGGCGGGCCATGGGGTACATCTGCTCAAAATCCAAATTTCAATGTTTGCATGTTTGCAAACATTGGAATTTGGTTTTTGAGGAGAAGTACCCTAACACCCGCCTTTTTTTGACACCTACAAACAAAGGGCTATCTAGATCGTTATTTTGCGCTAATAAAAATTTTTGCCCAGATTTGGAATAACTTGTCTAAAAAATGAATTTATGTGAAGGCCATAATTTTTGCTTCAATTTTGTGTGTGTGTGTTTTGTTTGTGCCGTATGTGTTTTGCTCCAATTTCGGGTGATCAAATACTGCGCTTGTCAAATATCAAAAGTAGTTTTGTCAGTTTTGCGAAGAAAAAAAACGTTTCTTATTGTCTCCAAGAAGAAAACTTGGCGACCGTTCTTGATTTCACTCAGTACAATGTTCTTTTTTAACTCAGACACTGAGTAGAGTATAGCTAAGGACCCTCTATTGTGACAGATGAATTAAGGCAGCTTTTTTCACGTGCACGTTTTATTATTGGAGAAAATTCCGTTCAACTTGTGTTGGTGGGGTGATTTCGTACAAGCGTTCGGGTGCTCTTCCGAGGAAACCTAGTGTCATTCTAACGTGCTCGGCAATGAGTTATGCAGTTGTGTGTTAGTTGTGCTAGTTTTCCCTACAATTTAACGTCTGCTAATGCCTTATGACAGTATTGAACGTTTAATTAAGTCCAGAAAAAAAAGAAATGGTTAATGAAAAAAGTTTTCGATACTTCTTAATTTGGTTTTTCGGGTCGTAAGTTGTTAGGTGCGACGAAGTTGGTCGGTTAGGTTACCCGGTGACAAAAACAGTTTTCCTGAATATTTTTCCTTGTGCTTTTGGTAAGGAATATCGTAACTGTTTGAGATAAAAAACACGGCGGGCCATGGGGTAGATCTGCTCAAAATCCAAACTTCAATGTTTGGAGTTTCTTATTGTCTCCAAGAAAAAAACTTGGCGATCGTTCTTGATTTCACTCAGTACAATGTTCTTTTTAAACTCAGACACTGAGTATAGTATAGCTAAGGACCCTTTATTGTGACAGATGAATTAAGGCAGCTTTTTTTACGTGCGCGTTTTATTATTGGAGAAAATTCCGTTCAACTTGTGTTGGTGGGGTGATTTCGTACAAGCGTTCGGGTGCTCTTCCGAGGAAACCTAGTGTCATTCTAACGTGCTCGGCAATAAGTTATGCAGTTGTGTGTTAGTTGTGCTAGTTTTCCCTACAATTTAACGTCTGCTTATGCTTTTTGACAGTATTGAACGTTTAATTAAGTCCAGAAAAAATTGAAATCTTTAATGATAAAAGTTTTCGATACTTCTTAATTTGGTTTTTCGGGTCGTAAGTTGTTAGGTGCGACGAAGTTGGTCGGTTAGGTTACCCGGTGACAAAAACAGTTTTCTTGAATAATTTTCCTTGTGCTTTTAGTTAGGAAAATCGTAACTGTTTGAGATAAAAGAACACGGCGGGCCATGGGGTACATCTGCTCAAAATCCAAACTTCAATGTTTGCGTGTTTGCAAACATTGGAATTTGGATTTTGAGGAGATGTACCCTAACGCCCGCCTTTTTTTTACACCTACTAACAAAGGGCTATCTAGATCGTTATTTTGCGCTAATAAAAATTTTTGCCCAGATTTGGAATAACTGGTCTAAAAATGAATTTATGTGAAGGCCATAATTTTTGCTTCAATATTGTGTGTGTCTGTTTTGTTTGTGCCGTATGTGTTTTGCTCTAATTTCGGGTGATCAAATACTGCACTTGTCAAATATCAAAAGTAGTTTTGTCTGTTTTGCGAAGAAAAAAAAACGTTTCTTATTGTCTCCAAGAAAAAAACTTGGCGACCGTTCTTGATTTCACTCAGTACAGTGTTCTTTTTTAACTCAGACACTGAGTAGAGTATAGCTAAGGACCCTCTATTGTGACAGATAAATTAAGGCAGCTTTTTTTACGTGCGCGTTTTATTATTGGAGAAAATTCCGTTCAACTTGTGTTGGTGGGGTGATTTCGTACAAGCATTCGGGTGCTCTTCCGAGGAAACCTAGTGTCATTCTAACGTGCTCGGCAATAAGTTATACAGTTGTGTGTTAGTTGTGCTAGTTTTCCCTACAATTTAACGTCTGCTAATGCTTTTTGACAGTATTGAACGTTTAATTAAGTCCAGAAAAAATTGAAATCTTTAATGATAAAAGTTTTCGATACTTCTTAATTTGGTTTTTCGGGTCGTAAGTTGTTAGGTGCGACGAAGTTGGTCGGTTAGGTTACCCGGTGACAAAAACAGTTTTCCTGAATAATTTTCCTTGTGCTTTTGGTTAGGAAAATTGCAACTGTTTGAGATAAAAAAACACGGCGGGCCATGGGGTACATCTGCTCAAAATCCAAATTTCAATGTTTGCATATTTGCAAACATTGGAATTTGGATTTTGAGGATTTGTACCCTAACGCCCGCCTTTCTTTTTTGACACCTACAAACAAAGGGCTATCTAGATCGTTATTTTGCGCTAAAAAAATTTTTGCCCAGATTTGGAATAACTTGTCTGAAAAATGAATTTATGTGAAGGCCATAATTTTTGCTTCAATTTTGTGTGTGTCTGTTTTGTTTGTGCCGTATGTGTTTTGCTCCAATTTCGGGTGATCAAATACTGCGCTTGTCAAATATCAAAAGTAGTTTTGTCTGTTTGCCGAAGAATAAAAACGTTTCTTATTGTCTCGAAGAAAAAAACTTGGCGACCGTTCTTGATTTCACTCAGTACAATGTTCTTTTTTAACTCAGAAACTGAGTAGAGTATAGCTAAGGACCCTCTATTGTGACAGATGAAATAAGGCAGCTTTTTTACGTGCGCGTTTTATTATTGGAGAAAATTCCGTTCAAATTGTGTTGTGGGGTGATTTCGTACAAGGGTTCGGGTGCTCTTCCGAGGAAATCTAGTGTCATTCTAACGTGCTCGTCAATAAGTTATGCAGTTGTGTGTAAGTTGTGCTAGTTTTCCCTACAATTTAACGTCTGCTAATGTTTTTTGACAGTATTGAACGTTTAATTAAGTCCAGAAAAAAATTGAAATCTTTAATGAAAAAAGTTTTCGATACTTCTTACTTTGGTTTTTCGGGTCGTAAGTTGTTAGGTGCAACGAAGTTGGTCGGTTAGGTTACCCGGTGACAAAAACAGTTTTCCTGAATAATTGTCCTTGTGCTTTTGGTTAGGAATATCGTAACTGTTTGAGATAAAAAACACGGCGGGCCATGGGGTACATCTGCTCAAAATCCAAATTTCAATGTTTGCATGTTTGCAAACATTGGAATTTGGATTTTGAGGAGATGTACCCTAACGCCCGCCTTTTTTTGACACCTACAAACAAAGGGCTATGTAGATCGGTATTTTGCGCTAATAAAAATTTTTGCCCAGATTTGGAATAACTTGTCTAAAGAATGAATTTATGTGAAGGCCATAATTTTTGCTTCAATATTGTGTGTGTCTGTTTTGTTTGTGCCGTATGTGTTTTGCTCCAATTTCGGGTGATCAAATACTGCGCTTGTCAAATATCAAAAGTAGTTTTGTCTGTTTTGCGAAGAAAAAAAACGTTTCTTATTGTCTCCAAGAAAAAAACTTGGCGATCGTTCTTGATTTCACTCAGTACAATGTTCTTTTTTAACTCAGACACTGAGTAGAGTATAGCCAAGGACCCTCTATTGTGACAGATGAATTAAGGCAGTTTTTTTACGTGCGCGTTTTATTATTGGAGAAAATTCCGTTCAACTTGTGTTGTGGGGTGATTTCGTACAAGCGTTCGGGTCCTCTTCCGAGGAAACCTAGTGTCATTCTAACGTGCTCGGCAAAAAATTATGCAGTTGTGTGTTAGTTGTGCTAGCTTTTCCTACAATTTAGCGTCTGCTAATGCTTTTTGACAGTATTGAACGTTTAATTAAGTCCAGAAAAAATTGAAATCTTTAATGAAAAAAGTTTTTGATACTTCTTTTTTTGGTTTTTCGGGTCGTAAGTTGTTATGTGCGACGAAGTTGGTCGGTTAGGTTACCCTGTGTTACCCGGTGACAAAAACAGTTTTCCTGAATAATTTTCCTTGTGCTTTTGGTTAAGAATATTGTAACTGTTTGAGATAAAAAAAAAACGGCGGGCCATGGGGTACATCTGCTCAAAATCCAAATTTCAATGTTTGCATGTTTGCAAACATTGGAATTTGGATTTTGAGGAGATGTACCCTAACGCCCGCCTTTTTTTGAAACCTACAAACAAAGGGCTATCTAGATCGTTATTTTGCGCTAATAAAAATTTTTGCCCAGATTTGGAATAACTTGTCTAAAAATGAATTTATTTGAAGGCCATAATTTTTGCTTCAATTTTGTGTGTGTCTGTTTTGTTTGTGCCATATGTATTTTGCTCCAATTTCGGGTGATCAAATACTGCGCTTGTCAAATATGAAAAGTAGTTTTGTCTGTTTTGCGAAGAAAAAAAACGTTTCTTATTGTCTCCAAGAAAAAAACTTGGCGACCGTTCTTGATTTCACTCAGTACAATGTTCTTTTTTAACTCAGACACTGAGTAGAGCATAGCTAAGGACCCTCTATTGTGACAGATGAATTAAGGCAGCTTTTTTTACGTTCGCGTTTTATTATTGGAGAAAATTCCGTTCAACTTGTGTTGGTGGGGTGATTTCGTACAAGCGTTCGGGTGCTCTTCCGAGGAAACCTAGTGTCATTCTAACGTGCTAGGCAAAAAGTTATGCAGTTGTGTGTTAGTTGTGCTAGCTTTCCCCAGAATTTAGCGTCTGCTAATGCTTTTTGACAGTATTGAACGTTTAATTAAGTCCAGAAAAAATTGAAATCTTTAATTAAAAAAGTTTTCGATACTTCTTACTTTGGTTTTTCGGGTCGTAAGTTGTTAGGTGCGACGAAGTTGGTCGATAAGGTTACCCGGTGACAAAAACAGTTTTCCTGAATATTTTTCCTTGTGCTTTTGGTTAGGAATATTGTAACTGTTTGAGATAAAAAACACGGCGGGCCATGGGGTACATCTGCTCAAAATCCAAATTTCAATGTTTGCATGTTTGCAAACATTGGAATTTGGATTTTGAGGAGATGTACCCTTACGCCCGCCTTTTTTTGACACCTATAAACAAAGGGCTATCTAGATCGTTATTTTGCTCTAATAAAAATTTTTGCCCAGATTTGGAATAACTTGTCTAAAAAATGAATTTATGTGAAGGCCATAATTTTTGCTTCAATTTTGTGTGTGTCTGTTTTGTTTGTGCCGTATGTCCTTTGCTCCAATTTCGGGTGATCAAATACTGCGCGTGTCAAATATCAAAAGTAGTTTTGTCTGTTTTGCGAAGGAAAAAAACGTTTTTATTGTCTCCAAGAAAAAAAATTGTTGACCGTTCTTGGTTTCACTCAGTACAATGTTCTTTTTTAACTCAGACACTGAGTAGAGTATAGCTAAGGACCCTCTATTGTGACAGATGAATTAAGGCAGCTTTTTTTCCGTGCGCGTTTTATTATTGGAGAAAATTCCGTTCAACTTGTGTGGTGGGGTGATTTCGTACAAGCGTTCGGGTGCTCTTCCGAGGAAACCTAGTGTCATTCTAACGTGCTCGGCAATAAGTTATGCAGTTGTGTGTTAGTTGTGCTAGTTTTCCCTACAGTTTAGCGTCTGCTAATGCTTTATGACAGTATTGAACGTTTAATTAAGTCCAGAAAAAATGAAATCTTTAATAAAAAAAGTGTTCGATACTTCTTACTTTGGTTTTTCGGGTCGTAAGTTGTTAGGTGCGACGAAGTTGGTCGGTTAGGTTACCCGGTGACAAAAACAGTTTTCTTGAATAATTTTCCTTGTGCTTTTAGTTAGGAAAATCGTAACTGTTTGAGATAAAAGAACACGGCGGGCCATGGGGTACATCTCAAAATCAAAATTTCAATGTTTGCATGTTTGCAAACATTGGAATTTGGATTTTGAGGAGATGTAACCTAACGCCCGCCTTTTTTTCGACACCTACAAACAAAGGGCTATCTAGATCGTTTTTTTGCGCTAATAAAAATTTTTGCCCAGATTTGGAATAATTTGTCTAAAAAATGAATTTATGTGAAGGCCATAATTTTTGCTTCAATTTTGTGTGTGTCTGTTTTGTTTGTGCCGTATGTGTTTTGCTCCAATTTCGGGTGATCAAATACTGCGCTTGTCAAATATCAAAAGTAGTTTTGTCTGTTTTGCGAAGGAAAAAAAAAACGTTTTTATTGTCTCCAAGAAAAAAACTTGGCGACCGTTCTTGATTTCACTCAGTACAATGTTCTTTTTAACTGATAGACTGATTAGAGTATAGCTAAGGACCCTCTATTTATTGGAGGTCCCTTTATTATTGGAGAAAATTCCGTTCAACTTGTGTTGGTGGGGTGATTTCGTACAAGCGTTTGGGTGCTCTTCCGAGGAAACCTAGTGTCATTCTAACGTGCTCGGCAAAAAGTTATGCATTTGTGTGTTAGTTGTGCTAGTTTTTCCTACAATTTAGCGTCTGCTTATGCTTTTTGACAGTATTGAACGTTTAATTAAGTCCAGAAAAAAATGAAATGACCCAAATTACCCAAATATAACTCAAATAGTCTCTTGGGATTCTGGTCATGGAGTAGAAGTGTTCTTTTCTCAGTTTTCTTTTGCATAGAATTCCTGAAAATTTTTTGCAGAAACTTTAAACCGGCGACTTTACAAAATGTTTTCAAAGAAATTGCATACTCTCTATTTGTTAGTTTTTTTTGGTAGTAAATGTTGTGGTCTCCCTGTTGCCCTCAGTTTTATCAATAAAGTGCATTGATCTCAGGTAGTTAGATTTTTACTGACTTGCGTTGGCCCCATTAATGACTAAAGCTTTTTTTTAGATCGTGATCTGTCCATCAAGTGTCAGCAAATGGCTGAAGCAGAGTTTAATTGTATGTTCTGCCTGGAGAGCGACATGTCTCACGCCGTTCCCCTTCACGAGGATCCCTCATTAAAACACTACGCCTGTGCCAATTGCCTATGGAGATGGTTGATGGTTTTTCGCCAGCAGAATCTTTTTGGTGAAGACCCCAAATGTCCAATTTGCCGACAAGATCTGCGGGTTGACATTGCTCGGCCGTCTCAAAAACTGTGTACGATATGCCTTGAGAGTTTGCCGCACTTCTTATTCCCTGACAAATGTGTCGTTTGTTTTGATTGCCAACATGTGACTCCTGTAAATGAGTGAGTTTTGTGATGAAAATATGAAGTAATTGATTTGACAGAAGAAAACTGTTTGTTTTTGTTCTTAAAATTATATCTCAAGACAACTTTTAGCAATTAGTGGCTGCATCGGTATCAATTTTTTACTAGTGACTTTTGAAACATCTCGGGAATTGAGTTTTTTGCCGAATTTGAAACTCCATGAATTGCTTTAATCGTCATTAAATCGTTTTTGACAAACCAGTAATATTTTAAGATCTCTAAGAACACAGTTTTTTGTTAATGTTCTAATCTTTTGTTTTTTGGTAGCCATTCAGTCACAGTATTCTTTTGCATAAAACTAATAGCATTTTTGCGTTATATTAGAAATTTCAAAGAGTATTTTTTGTACCCACTTTCTGTGTGGCCTTCTCTTCATGTGCTGTGTTGTTAATAAATACATTGCCACTAGCCAAATTTTTTTCAAATGCCTTAAACAATTAAAATTGACTCAAAAACTTGGTCCAAGTACAACCCAAACCATAATAAATAGGTAGGTTTCAAAGTATCGAATGGAATTTGGCCTTTTCTATACTTTTCCCTCCATTTTTACTGATATTCTTTTTTCCAGGTACGGTCCCGAAGAGAGTTAATTTTTCCCTACTTTCCCGGTAAGACCTCTACAGATGATCCCGGAATTCCTGTAAGGAAAATTTTCCCGGATTTCCAGTGGAATTTTGACAGCTCCCTGTTTTCCCGGTAAGATCCCGACAATTGATCCCGGAATTCCTGCCGGGAAATTTTTTCTTCCCGCAATTCCTGTCAGGAATCTTGTTTATCCCGGGTTTCCACCGGGAAATGCTGGATCTTACTCCACCTTACCAAATCTTACAATCCCCGTTAAGATTCCCGGTAAGATCCCCGGATGTTTCTCGGAACTTTCCTGGATCTTAGTGGGAAAATTGTTGGGATCTTACTAAGATTTCCGGGAATCGTCACACTGGGCTTGCAGATAAACAGGTGAACAAACATACTCATCACTTGAGACTCCTTCGAAGTAAATTCATTTCCAGAGGCCCAAAAAATCAGTGCTTGTTTTCTCAAATGAATAAATGTGGTTCAAAGATTGCTCGATTGGTAAATCTGCTATCTGGGGTTGAAAAATTCGGATGTCTCGATTTCGACATAGAACACAATTTAACTTAATTCTTCGTAGCAGATTTCTTAGGCCAATAATCCAGTATTTCTGTTGAATCAAACTTCTCACGTACGCAGTTTCTTCGTGATTAATTACTTCATGTTCTCTTTCAACAAAAAATTGAACTGCTACTTGATTAGCTGGCAAGATAATTGGGTGTTTTTGGACAAAAGTTAGTTCTGATTGCTTCATTATGCCTTTGGCTCAAATCAAACCGTCACTGTCTTTAAATGGCGCTAGTGTTCTCAAATTGGAATTTGGCACTACTGTTTAATTCTTCTGAATTGCCGCTTGTTCAGATTGAAAACCGTCTGTTTGTATCAATCTCAAAACAGTACTTTCCGCCAACTTATGTCGATCAGATAGAGTCAAATGCTTTTGTTTGCTAAATCGTTATTATTTTTCAATTATAATTATTAACTGATTGAAACTACTGTATCGTGACCAGTCGATTAGACTGCTACTGTGCGGATTGGACACTGCCAACGGAGAAGCTTCTTTTGTTTCGTTTTCGCCAGGCTTGAAAACTTCTGGTTGTACTGGCCAATCTGAGCTCTCTGACTTCAACCAACCCGGTCCAATAATCCATTCGGAATCGTTCAGTTCAATGACCTTCATCCACGTGTGCCAATATCTGCAGGACGCATTTTCCCATTTACGAATCTCCACTCATAAATTGTTGACGTTTCCCTTACTTCGGCAACATGGTTTGCAACAAAAGTTGCTTGCATCTATTTTTGCTGCATGTAACCAATGAAGCACTGTTACTGAGTCCGTCGAGTGATAGAAAGGTTCATGTTTGATGTCATGTTCAGAACTGATAATTTGCTCTACGGGCAATGCTTAAAGCGCTGCCTGAAGCTCAAGTCGGGGAATAGACAGTTGTTTCATCGAGACAATTCTGCATTTTCGGATGACAAAAGACAATTGATGTCTTATCTATGTTATTTTTTTTAAAGTAGGTAACCATGCATATTGCTTTGAGCGAGGCGTCAGAAAACAAGTGTAACTCATAATTCGAACAACTGTTGGAAAAAATCTTACTGACGTCGCAAAGAAAGATCTTCAACTAGTTTCTCTTCTTCTGCCCATGCACCAAAGACTAAAACAACTTCGTTTTGCAGAGGTTTGTCTCACTTTTGTCTTGTTTGCTTCCAAAGTGTCTTGAGGAGAATCTTCATTTGCATTGTATAAGATGCAGACAAACCTACTGGAAAAAACTGGTGATACATGAGAAAGTACAGCTCTTTTTGTGACAACGCTTGAAGTTTCCTTTTGTGGTCCTCTGAAATTTCCAACGAATCGCCCTCCACATTCCGTTCCAGTCCCAAGATTGACGAATTTAGAGGTTCTATTTCAATTGCTTTTGTCTTTGCCCCTGATTGAAGTTCTATCGGGATTCGACTCATAATACATTTAGAAATAAAAAGCCATTTCTTAAGTTCCAATCTTTTTCTTTGAGGCAACTGGTTATGTCCTCGAAAACACACATGCCTTCTGGCTCAGACGGCACAGGCTCAATAAAGTTGTCCCTGAAACCATTTTTTTGTACAAACTCTAACGCTTTTGGGTAGTGGCTTTTGCTATCTTCTGCTGCCTTTCGTAGAGCGTACTTCACTCAGGTAGGAGAACTTGCCCCAATTACTTGAAAAACTTGTCTCTTGTACTCATGCATATCAACTGTTTGAGTTGGGTCCGGTGGCCAGAGAAATTTGAAGATTTTGCATTTGCCTTTTGGAACAGCCATCTGGAGAAACCAGGACTCGATATCCACTGTCACCGCCATTTGACTTTCTCAAAATCTGAAGATTATTCCGAGTAAGCTGTTAGAAAGGTCAGGACTTGGCATTAATTTGTCATTCGATGAAATTCCAAACTTGCAGACCTTTCTCACGTTTTCCGGTTTGTGAGGGTTCACTACTGGATGCTGTGGCAAGTAACACTAGGGACAGTTTGTCGTACTTTATATTTCTACTGTTGCGAGTTTTCTGACAAATCCTTTTGCAAGGTCCGCCTTCATTGTCTCCTCATATCTGTCCTTCAACTCTGGGTCATTTTCAAATCTCTTTTCTGGTAATTTCAACTGACCCTTTGCTGTGAAAAAACTATTAGGCAAATGTCTTGGATTATCGCTCCAGAACATACCAAATTGGTAACGCTCAATTTCGAAGGTTGCTGTTCTTTGTAGCATCCCGATAGCTTTGTTGTCGTCCTTTGAGCGAACTGATGTTTGAAATTTTAGGCGTAATATTTCATTTTTCACCATTTTTCGACTTGTTCTGTAAGCTTTTCATTAGCTTGCGAAAACTGTGTCGTAGAACTAATTGTGTTTGCAAAGTTCTTTTGCAATGGTCCACTGAGAATCCATCCTAAGGCTGATCTGAATGCCCAGGATTCGTTAGTTGACCACATTTGTTCTCAGTTGGTCTTATTAAATGGTAAACATCCTGGCCAACTATCATTTTTGCATCGCAAAGTGAAGTTTGTGATCGGGTAATGGATAAAATTGTGATTATTTCTCCTTCAAGGACTTGAAATCAATGATTGAGTATCCAACTCCCATTTATGGATGAGTAAAGGCTTGTATCGTTCCGCTACACTGTT
This sequence comes from Convolutriloba macropyga, assembly GCF_964194025.1. Taxonomy (NCBI): domain Eukaryota; kingdom Metazoa; phylum Xenacoelomorpha; order Acoela; family Convolutidae; genus Convolutriloba; species Convolutriloba macropyga. The sequence continues at coordinate 33,810,760 of NC_134476.1, forward strand.
GATCAGGGTATCTGGGGCCAATTTCCATTTCTACTTGCTGACTATTAAGTTCATCAGTGCCATGAATTCCGTACACACACATTGTAACCTTTCGTAGAGTTTTTAAACTCAACGACTGTGCAGTCTGCTTATCGATATACGTGACAGTTGATGCGTTGTCTAGAAGAACAGTTATGTGTAGCCTCTCCACTGTATCACAGTTTGGCATCCTTAACTGTACAAGTTGTAGCACACCACTATTGTTCGAAGCCACAGCATTAATCGACGCTTCAACTCTAGGCTTTTCGGTTTGTACTGTACTTGGTTTCGGAGCATCTGAGTGCAGAACCTTATTGTGTTTCTCGGAACATCCGCTGACTCCGCATGTTCTGTTCGATTTACACTCCGTAATGGAGTGAAGCCCAACCAATCATCAAAAGCATAACTTAAGCTTTTTGACGCTTTCGTATCGTTCTGCTACTGCTAATGACTTGCACTTGTTACAGTTCCATATTTTATGAACTCCATCTCTCATAGGACATTCTGTTTTACTGTTTGAACGGATTGCACTAAAATTTGACGTTGAAATTTTTGTTGTTACTTTGGTTTTAACAGGAAATCTTTTCTCCGAAAACTGTAGTGATAGTTCGTCGTGCACAAAAGCAAAGTGGTTTAGCCAGTTGCTGAAGTAGGTCAAATTCTTGGTTCAAATTACTTGTGTCTGTTACGTGGAAGATCCATATCGACCGCAACTCTGGAGGCAGTTTTCTGACTGCACTCTATAGGACTGACTGTGAAAACTAATCATCGTGAAACTGGTACATTGTCAGAACATTTAAGTAACTTGTCACCAGTTGAAAATACTTGATGAATGTTGGAGAATCATGAGGCTTGATATATGGAAGTGAATGATTTTGTTTCAGTTGGGCCTTCACAACTATCTCCGCTCGTCCAAATTGGGGCTCCACTGTGCTCCAAGCCGAGTCATACATCTGGCCTGAGTAGCCCATTCCGGCAATCGCTTCCTTCGCTGTACCTCCAACAAATGTTTTCAAGTAATTCATTTTCACGCTTTTGTCCACAGTTGCAGGTCTACCGTTGCCAAAAAGAAACTAGACCACTCCGGCCATTGCAAAGGATCTCAACAAAAAGGGGACAACTTTGGAAGCTTAATCGGTAATGAGCTTTGTAATTGAGGGGAGCTACCTAACCTTATTATGATGTGAATTGCGTTTTTGAATTTTCGTAATCTTGACCCGCAAAACACTGCTGCTTGTCAGTTTTTCTATAGTTTTTCCTTGATTAAAATTTAGAGTTAAATTATCAGCTTCAGTTATGTTTTCAATCATTACCTTTGGTGTTGTTCTGTGCACATTTATAGGAGTCATCTGATCTCCATCTGACTTGATTGAAAACTTTGTTTCACTTTGTCTCCCCATGAGGCAACTGATCTAGCCAATCATCAGGGCGTTCTCTGCTTTCATGGAAAGAAAAGGATCAAATGCATTGCAATGTTGATTGTGAAATGGCTGAGTTGTCTCCTTGAAATGTTTTTTTCTAACTCTTTAACTTCAAGCTCGACTTTTCTTTTCAACATTAACTGCTCAAATTTTGCCTCCTCTTCTAAATCAATGTGTTGTAGTTATAATTTTTGCTAACTCACTGACTGGCATCTCTGCAGCTTTCGAATTTTTGTCATCACGAGTTGAAGACAGTCTGCTGTTCAGCTCATCTCCTCCTTCTTGATTTCTGCAATCTGTTTCACGTAACCTTCCCATTGGAACTTCGTGTGAGATTCGATAAGATGATTTTCATTTTTTGAATAATCGGTTTTCACCATCTTTAATATACTTAAAGAAACTAAAGATAACAATAAAAGCAAAAGAAATCAATACTGATTTGGGAACCAATAAGGTTCAGGGTGGCGGCACAAAATGTAACGGCTGCTCATTAAGCATTATTTATCGACCCTTTAAACCGGGCTTGGTTGTCCACTGTTTCTCTCATTGTTTCTCAAAACTATGAGAAGAAATATAAAAGTACAGTCCTTCAAAATGGTCTTATCGATTGATTGTAACTAAGTTCCACGAAGTTTTATGTCCAGTTTTTTTGAAAAGTAGTTTCGGATTTCCCTTCAAAAAATTGCAAATTTAACCCAGTTCTTTATAATTCCTTTAAATAAAATATTAACATACAATATTAACATGGCGATACGGAATTGAGTATAAATCTTGGTTAAATTCAGCGGTGAGAATTTAGGTACATCCCCTTGTTACTGCAAGACTACATCCCTTAAACCAGTGTGTCAGATTCGTAAAAATTTAACCCCTCTATCACACTTCACCTTCAAATTTTTATCCCAAAACTATTTCCACAAACGCTACGAATATCTAAGTTTGAGTAGTATGCTGTAAACTTTAATCTGGGATGAAATGATAGAGAATGAAACTCGGGTAAAAATAGGGCAATGGGGTTAAAAAAACCGGGACACCTGTCTGATTGGGGCTGAAGATTTTGTTCAGCGTCAGAAAAGTCAGATATTTAATTGATTATTGATAACTCTTCGGCTTTTCCAGGATAGATTCAGAACCACTGAAAGAAGAAATCGCCAATGGATTTTAGACAGGTGTCTTTGGATTTTAACCGCGCACATTTTTTTCCATTTCGCCAAAACTAATTAAGGATAGATTAATTATGAATCTCAATTTACAGCTTGATGCCACGCAAAATGTAATTGCAGCTTTATTTAATCACCTGCTTCAATTAAAATCCGTCAAGAACTTGACAATAAATTGCCATAGCAACATAAACTTTGTGATATTTGAAATCTTCTGCTCTATTTTAAAGCGCTTTTACCAATTATACATATCGATGCTATTTATACGATAACTTCATCTCATTGGCCCAATTTTTGCCAGGAAAACTGGCGAAAACTTTTTTCAATTTTTTCCCAAGATGGCCCAAAAGCAGATTATTGCAGATCTAACAAACATCTGTGTGTTGACATTTTGGATTCTCAGTTGCACTGACATTTGGTCTGGCAGTGCTAACTCGGCTACAGACAATGACTGGACTTTGGACCAGCACGCGTTCAAAGTGACAACGCCAGGCTTCACTGACTACAAGGTCAAAATTGGAGACCAGATAGACTTCGAGTTTGAAATGACGGCCAAGCAGAACATCACCGATGATATTCTCATAGGTTTGTCAGTGTCTGCACTGTCTTCGAAATTTCTTTTTACAAATGTTTTAGCGGAACCTGAAACTGTTGTTTGCTATTTATCGTATCCAAAAGCGGCGTTTAAATCCTTTTCTGATATTGGTGTGATAAGACAATCTATATAGATTCATTGTGCCCAATTTTGGTTTGAAATTCTATAAACAATTAATTCAAAAGCTATCAGATACAGTTTAGCGGAAAAATTTAATTTTAAGCCAGTTTTTAATAAGCAATGCAATTAATGGTAAACCTTTTTGGATAAATCGTTAATTTTTCCATGTAATGGTTGTGTCAACATTATGCTCGGCCTGGCTTTTTTGCTTTTAAATTGAAGTTCTCAAGTGTTGCTTCTGTCTCTAAGAAGCTATTGGCCTACAAAAAGGTGCTGGAATGAGGTACTATATTATTAATATACAGACAATTTAGCACTATGCATCAAGGAAAATACTATGAATTCCTTCTATGAAGAGTATAAAACACCTCATTCGCAAAATTCTGATTCCATTGTAGAAAGATTCTTTGCAAGATGGATGTTAATCTCACAAAATCTCCAGGCAATTCTTGCAAGATTCTTACAAGATCCAGTAAGATTAACATCAGAGCCCGTCACGTGATGGAAACGAAAGTGTTTCTGGTTGCTGAGTTTGTATAAAAAACCATTACCTTTGGTTTCCACCTTATAACTGTTTTGAAGTACTCAACTTTTATTCATTTTCTAATACTAAAACTTTACATCAGTCTCATTGCCGCGCTCTTATTCTCACATAAAGCAAATCGATACATGTCTGCCAATAGAAAAGTTTTGGGTAAGAGGGTAATAGGTTCTGTACAAACTCCCCTGTGAGCTGCTAGTTGTCTGATAATGGAAAAGGACCTGAGCCTGACTTGCTAATAACCATAAATGATTCACTTCGGCTTTGATAAAAAGCAAAGGGTAGAAAAATTTTTGTTTTCTTCGATTTTTCTATTTAAGTTTAAATTTTAAAAAACTATTTATTTCAGACATTTATAAAAACTCAATATTTTTTCGCAAACGGCTTGCGTCAAAGTTAGCAATTTTACCATTCAGTTTCAATTAGTTACAGTCAAAGGATTTTGTGTTTTAATCTAACTTTTAAAAAAAAACTTTAATTCTATAATACACTACCATTTCTGCTGGTTGATAAAGTTTATTGGCATGGATTTCGTGTTTTTATGTACAATATGCACAATGCACCCTCCCGGATCTAAGTCTTATGATACTTCAGTACTGAATCATAAAAAATTCATTATGATTTTTAATATGGCCAGAGTTCTGATCATGGCACTTTTTGGACATTTCATGGTAAATTCATAGTAATAGTAAAATCCTGAAATTATTATAAACATATTGAGTCATAATTCTGAAATCTTAATAAACATTATGAAATTATGTCTGTTTTTGGAAAAATCGTTTTTTGCCCGAAACTTTTGGAAAGAAAACAGGTACAAAATTGATTCATCAAAACTATGGCTAAATAAAAGGAACATATTAGTGATCACCAATAATGAAATAAACATCGCAGTTTGCAAAAAGTTTGTTACAGTTTGCTTTTTAGATTCTGTCTAGCAACACAATTTGGGTGACACTTGGTTGTGTGATACTTGGTTGGGTGATACTTGGGTGGGTTTGACATCAGTTTGGGTTCTATACTCTGTGTGGGTTTGACATCCATACTCAATGTATTTGTGTGTGTGTGTGTGTGTGTGTGTGTGTGGGCTCGGCATAGACATACTCAGTGTGTGAGTTGAGGGTATGTCTCCATTTCCTCAAGTCATCTTCCCCCTCCAGACAAGAGTTTCGAAACGCAAAAAGAGATCGTGAACGAATGTGAGTGTCCAACATCATCGTTCCATCATACAACAGAGGCCCAACTTGTCACAGCCTCTTTCCCAGATTGACCTGCGGCTTTTCCACTGTCAGACTGGATAGTCCATGGACCCGACAGAATATACCTAAAGCAAACCTAACGCAGAACAAAAGTTTTTAGAAAACAGCAACTACCAAATTAATTTAATATTATCAAGCAATCATTTAAGATGAAAAACATTCAACCTAAATCGGATTATATACATTATGAATATCATTATCCGTACCCAACACTGAACCCCATGGACTACACGGTTGACCCCCTGAACCAGACGGATGAACCCCTGAAACACCAGGATCACCCTCCATGACCACCAAGATGACCCCCCAGGACCACTAGGATGACCCCCCAGGACCCCACGGAGGACCCTCTGGACCACCAGGATGACCCCCCAGGACCACTCAGATGACCCCTGGACCCCATTGACGACACAGTCCCCCTTAAACAACAACAATGCAATTCGGCCTTGCTCTATTTGCGACTGTTTTATTTTTCTTTTCATGCGCATTCATGCTCTCAATTCATCATGCACAATTACGATTTTGGAAATTTTCAATTTTCTAATGACATTATTATGAACATAATGAGGAATCAAAAACATGACGTCTATTAAAAAATCAATGCAAAAAAAAATTCTGAGTTCAATCTGAACATACTGGCAAAGAAAAAACTCTTAGATTATCTTGATTCAGTGCTGATTTGAACTTTTACTATTGGAATAGCATGAATCGTACTGATATACTATGATACTCGAGTCCGGGCTATGGCTCTCAACTTTTGAAAGATTTTATTACGGGCGTCTACCGATGTCAAATTTACTTGTTCTATAACCAGATTTCACTTTTCCTACGTTAATACATTGTGCGTGTGAAACATACTGTCGAACTTCGCGGACGATAAGGCGTTGCCTTATATAGAAATTCCTGTCAGTATTTTTCACTTTCAAATTGGAAGTCAAAAAGTGAAACCTGCTTTTCACCGGAAAATTTGTTTGACGGAAGCGCATTCGTTATTTGATTGGTGTTAATTAATGAATGCGGCAGATTAATTGCTGTTTAATCCCTCATTTTAGTATTTTGAAAACATTAAATCTTTAAAACAATAAATCTTAAAATATCAAATCGTAAAAGGCCCTCTCAGCCGATCTTAAGTAATGTTCAGATATATTTGTTCTTATTTTTCGTTGTATTTTTCAATTGCTCTGTGAAGATCAGTTCAAAAAATTTGAGCGCTTTCCATATTGAACGGAAGCCGGCACTTGAAAGCGCCAGCCACTTTCTTTGGAAGTAGATATTTTTCGCTACCGGTAGACGCTCGTATTGTTTATGTTGACTTGACTAGAAATTCTGAAAATGTAATCAGACGATGCAACAAGCAACCAAATCAGCTTCATTGAATCGAACATAAATCAAATAAAAAACAAATCAATTAATGCAAATCACTATTAAGCAAACATCCGTTCTGTTTTCCTTTTTAGTTGAGATGTCCGCCTCCTACAACGGCTTCAGCAGTTTCCTATTTTGTGGAAAACCTGTGATGAGGACTACAAATGACTTCATGCAGCGCAATTATAATATGTGGGGATCTACTTACGATTCAACGTACGACGGCAAACTAGTAAGAACTCACAATCCCCATCAATAAGTGAAAAAATTTTTTTATATAATTTTTTTTCCAGATTATTTGCCCAGCTTTCAGAATCCACCTCATTCTCATCCCAGGTCTAGACCTCGACTCATGAAAAGACAATGCTCGACCAAAATGTGCCATGAAAAGACCATACTAGACTCATTTGAGCTATGAAAAGACCTTAGCTGGACTTTAAGAGATTCTGGACTTTAGCTTGACTCAAATTTTTCGCAAAAGACTTTAGCTGGACCCAAAATTTTACAAAAGACTTTAACTCGACCCAAAGTTTGTGCTGGACTTAAGCTCGACTCAATGTTTGCAAACAAAGTCGAGTTAAAGTCTTTTCATGGGTCCATCATGAGTCTTTTCATGAGTCTGCTTTTCAGCCATTAACGTTTTACCTGCAATATTGCATATAACGTAGTCAGCATATATGATCCTGCACCTTTTACGATTCAAAAAAACCACAAATACCTCAAAAACCTGCATTATTTTTTTAAAAAGACAGCTCATAATATTGGGAAGGAAAACAAACTGAATAACGCCGAAATTTTTTCATGGCTAATGGGACTAGGACCAATACTCTTAAGCTAGCTGGTTTCATAGAATCAAGTAATGTGGTAATATACTCGATCTGCAATAACTCTTTATCTTAAGATTTGACAAAATTCTTAAGTCTTTTGGCAGATTTCCAACTGCTTCTTAAGTTGGACTGCTCTGATGCAAAACTATTTAGTCTTGCTCCGGTTCTGCTTCTGTATGTACAGAAGCAGGAAAAAAAATTAACAAATTTTGAATTTTAAAAAAGACAGACTTATGAAAAGACTATTGGTGGACCCATGAAAAGACCTTAACTCGACTTTGCTGGTTATTAAAAGACTAATGCTGGACCCATGAAAAGACCTTAGCTGGACTTTCTTCGTTATGAAAAGACTTTAGCTCGACCCATGAAAAGATATTAGCTCGACTTTAACTAGGAACCTCGACCGTGTAATTATAGTCAATATTGCCCCCCCCCCCTACTAGACTTTTAAAGTCTTTTCATAAGTCGAGGTCTAGGCCTGGGATCCCCCATTAAAAATTGGTCAGAAAAATTACTCACTACCTTAAATGCGCTCTATTGCATCCTTGAGTACTGATACACGAAATTCAGTAAAAGACTCATGATAAAATACTCAATTAAAAGAGAAACTGAGCAGACGTGACCAATTTCGGAAGGATTATTATCAGGGTTTAATGTGTGACTTGCACTTCTCGAATTGAAGTTTCTTTGAAATTTCAGAAATTTCGAAGAAATTTTAGTTCTCTGAAAATTTCCAAAAAACACAATTGAAGAAAAAGACAAATCCTAAAACGAAACTTCAAAGAAAACTGCAGGTACACAATACGCAAT
>NC_134476.1:33819069-33920445 GCF_964194025.1 Convolutriloba macropyga
ATTTTCATTTTACTTAAAAAAAACTCCAGGCTGTCAAACACTTCGATACTCGTTAATCTGTCACTATATGCGTTCAAATGATTAAAATTTTCTCGATGGCTGTAAAAATTTTGTTGTGAATTTTTTTTTCTAGCGCGATATGAAAGAGGCAAAGCACTAGAATTTGTTGGCTGATGACAAATTGCTAACGAAATTTCAGTTCTCCACAAAATAATTTACAAAAAAAACAATTGAAGAAGAAAAGACAAAGCTTAAAATTAAACTTGTATTATGAGAAAGCGGCACGCACAAAAAATACTGAATTTTGAACAGGTTAAATAATGGTGATGCAAGAAACAGCCTTAATTTTTGACGCATTATGAAAAGTCGCTTCATTATGGTAAAAAAATACAGATTGAAGCAGTTCTCTAGCTAAATGTCCTGGATATGTTACAAAAATTTGAAAAAGACTGCTGCAAGTTCCTCTAATAGTGTATGAAACAGTCATTCTTTATCAAAGATGTTGCATGAAAAGAGAAACAATGGATTTTCCACGGCCTGTTACAGAACGCTCATTGAACAATCCTAGTTGAAAAAAAACGACTAAATCTTTGTTGAGATGAAAAATTAGGCAGCAACGTTTTTGACATACATATTGTTTACAAACTATGATAAAACAAAAAAATTTGCAAAAAGAGCCCATTGAGTTAATCAATGTTTCAAAACAAAAATTTGAATCACACTGTTGTTCTTGTGCTTTAAACTATTGCAAGATATTTCATCACTCAGATTTTTATAATGCCTGGTGCACTGAGACAAACGCTCAAAAGTAGTTTAGAAGTAATGCGACCCGAAAAACTCAAGGATACTTTTGCTAAACCAAGCTTAGCAAAAACTTCAGTTTTACCAAAAAAAATTGTTAGTGAATTGAACATGTTATTGGGTCATTTCGGTGCATACTTTTTGACGACTCTGACTGCCTGCTCCGGTTTTGCCTGATAATAAAAAAGACATCGCTACAAAATAATTTCAGAAATATATAAGAAAAACAATGAAAGTGTTGGCAAGAGAGTTGTTGTTCGACCATACTCATCGTACTTTGCCAAATATTAGGGATTGTTTGACCTGAATTAATTTGTTCAAAGTTGCATTCAACCTCAAGTAAATTCTGCGACCACTTTTAATGCATTTATCTGGATTCATTTTTGTGAACAACGCCCACATTAATTTTTTTGGTCTCTTTCTGAAACAGAAAAAGTGAGCAGAGCTCCCAACAATGGAAATTTCAAAATATTTAAAGAAATTTGTCTTTAGATTTCACGCTCCCAATGTAAGTACATGAGGAAGAATTAATGTAACTACGTTCCACGCGCATTGTAATTACCATCAAAGCTTAAAGTAGTTGGAATTCAAGCTTTGTGTAGTTAAAACTGATGCTTTTGATGTTTAGAGCTCTTATATAACCAGTTTTGTTTAACTTAGGGCAACTGATTTAGAAGATTTAGATTTTAGATTCTTCTAGATTTTTTTTTACAAATATCCTTCAGCTGTCATTGTGAAATTTAAGAATACAAAATTATTAATAGTACATATGAAGCTACGTTTTAAATTTTCCGGCTAATTGTTAAATAGATTACACGTGAACAAGACTTACAAAAGATAGCAAGTACATTTCAGAAATTCATAAGCGTTGTCCGCTCTTAAAAATTGCTTCGGGTCAAACAACTCGTTATGAAAGTTGTTCATTGTTTTTGTCCAACAGATAAATGTGTAACTCTATCTCAACTCCTACCAAAGCGTTCTCCGGGTTATTCCTCTGACAATCAGTTCATAAAGTTTTATGTTCTTCTTTTCAAGATATCAAACTGACATAATCATGTTCTTCTATTTACAGTCAGTACATTAAGCAAAAGCATGTACACTGCTCTTTCCCACTAAACAATCAAAAACAGAAAATTAGATAATTTGAAAATGAAATGAATTTTTTATTTGATAGATAAATTTTTAAAGATTTTCTGATGAGTTATAATCGGAAAAATGCAATGAAAATCTTGACCATTTACAGCCTGCGGTTTCAACTCCAGAAAATTTTTTTTACTTGACCTGGATAATTCTTTTCTTATTGATAATTTGCATTATTTTGTAAAACATAGTTACTTTTAGTTGCGAGAAGTTCAATTGCGTTACTTTGAATTGCAGATGACTAATTTGCGTACAAAAATTAATCAGCCTACCCCTTGATTATCGAAAAAAAAACGTCGTGCAAACTTTTCGTCGATGACAACATATATTGTTTGCAATCTTTGTTCTGCAATTTTTGAAGAAGTTGTTATTTGATTAGTGAAAGTTAAAGTTTGAAGTTATCTTGGTGTTTTTTTACTTTTATGTCCTATAAGACAAATTTAAGTGACCACTCAGTTTTCCTTTTTTTCCGTTAGATGTTGTTTTTTATTAAACGTGAATCCATCCAGTTCTTTTTGTACTTCGTTTTGTAAATAAGTTTGTACAATTTTTTTAATACGTAGGTTATAAATTATGATCAACATTGCTGAGATTTTTGTCCTTACTAGTCTAGCTTTTTTGATTTCTTCAAAGTTGTTATTTCTGCAGTATTTTTAATTTATTTGTTCATTTATTGCGCTTAGCTTACACAAAGTAGAGTAAGTTTGAGTTAAACAATATTTCATTCCGGAACAACTAATTTTTTTTTCTTCATTTTGCTTAAATATTTTCAGGAGGCTGCTTAACGATGTTTGAAACGGAACCAATTGTGCAAATCATTTGATTGTTCTTTAAGTGTATTGAAAAGTTGGCTGTCTTTTGCTTCTTGTGCTCATCATTGTCGTCACTGTTTTTCTGCATCTCTGTTCTTTTTTGTAGCTTTATATACACTAGGGTACCAAAAAGCTACGTACACCTAAAGCTTTTTTAAAAAGCAATTTAAACATCAAATAATTTAACATTTTCAGTTCAAATTTTGTTTTCTAATAACGCGTCATTACACCTTTTGCTTTTTTGACGTCTAGTAGACGGTTTGTTTAATTTTCATACAGGTTTCTGACGACATCCGCGTCAATTTCATTCCTCATTTCATACACTTTTTCTTCTAAATTTTCCCAAAAAACTGTAATCGTAATCGTTGCTTCAAAATCGCCCACAAATTTTCAACAAGACTCGGATCTGGACTGTATGCTGGCCATTCCAGTACCTTCCACTCGTTTTCTTGGAAAAAATTGTTATTAATCTTTGAATTATGCACAAGTGCATTATCTTGTTGAAAAACAATGTCCAGAAAATGCATTTTTTCGTAAATTTTTAAAATTTTCAAATAACCAAAAGTGTTTAGCTTGTTTGGACACTTAACAGGCAATTTCTTTCCATCTGATCCTATTGCACCCCAAAACATAAATGATCGATTGTCCGATCTCAAATGTCTTGTGTTTTTTTCAAGAAACCTCATTACATTTCTTCGAAAAACTCTAACAATTTCGTTGCTGGACATGCGCAGCCTTGTTTCCGGAAATTGTATCGTAGCAAAAGAAAGCGTTATGAGCCACTCTTATGCGCTCCAGTGAGGTTTTGGTATCTTTCAAAACATCAGTAACTAACTTTTTTTCTGGTTTTTTTTTGACAATTTAGGGGGTCTTCCGCTCAATTTTTGGGCCTCGAAACTGTTATTTTTCAAGTAACGTTTGTATGCATACTGTTCCCTGGATCTTGACTTCAAGTTGAATTGCTTTTGTATTTTAGACCATGAAAATCCGACATCTCGTAGCGTAACAACTTGGCAAACGGTGAAAGAAATAAGCAGTTTAACCATCTCTTCTGTTTAAGCAGAGAAAACGAGAATGAAATTTCTCTTAAAACTTCTAAATTTCACCCCTTTTTTCACTCCTGTAGCGCAAATCATGCTTATGAAGCACGAATAATGCTTTAAAAGCGGAAATAATGCTGTACGTAGAATTTTGGTACCATAGTGTATGTCCCCCAGGTCTTCATTATTGTTTTTAGTTTTAAAAGTTCAGTTGACTTGTGCCTTTGTGTCGTTTGCTGAATCTCTTTGGTCTGGTTAATTGGTTTATTTTTTCCCTCGCAAGGTAACCACATTCATTTCAGTTCACGTGAAACTGGATATAGTTTGAATTTGCCTAACAGAACAACATCATTGTGTTGGTCTTAATGCATAATCATTTTCTGTGCGCATTAATTTTGAACGTCAGGCGATTTGAGTTTTATTTTATTACATCTGATAGATCCTGACTATTGTGCAACTTTTATAACTTTTTGTACCAGTAAAATCAGATTTCAGTGTTAATTAAATTTGTTTCCTTTTGGGAAATCTGATTAATTAGTAGGTTAAAATTTTTCGTTCTTTTCATAATTTTGCTCCAGTTTCTCTTCAAGTATTGAATAAAGATTTTGACCACCTAGTCCATCTGATCTCGTCTTGACTCTTAAATCATTTTCATGCTTTTTAGTGAACGTTTACCGTGTTCCAAATTTAAAACTTCTTAACTACTGGTTTTAAAAGAAAGTCTTCTTCTCGCCCTGTAACAATTTGAAGCGTTCCGAGTTTTTTGGGACGCTTTCTCAATTTTTGTTTTTTACTCAATTTTGGCAAGTTGACTTTGACTTTTTTTACTGGACTCCGATTAATGTAGTGGAATTTTTTCTGAATGCTTTTTCGAATCAAATCCTAGTCATTGGTAGCATTAGTTTTATGCTCAGTCAATGATCTTTCTTTGAATTATAACTAGGGACTTGTCCTAATATGTTTTTTGGTCTTTTGTTAATTGGGAATTGGCTTCAACATTGGGTTTATAGGGTTTAACTTTTTTGAAAAATTGACTCATGAACTTGTCGCACCAAAAGATAATTATATATTTTTTGCTCTTCGTCACAAGAATCATGCGATACATAGGAAAAACTGTAGAAGATTGACCCGGTACAAATAGCCAAATACGTCTGGGAAAAACTGAAGATTTGTGAAAAATCAGAAGTTCGATGTCCTTGAGATAATTTTCAAAAAATTAAACTGGTACGATTGCTTTTTTCAAAACAGTAAAAAATTTGCACATTTCACTAAAGTGCCATCCGAAAAGATATGCCCAGTTACAGAAAAAATCAAAGCCTGGTTATAGAATATATGAAAAAAAAATACAATGTAAAAAATATCCACCTTGAAATCTCTTTGAGCAAAGATCGAACCATTTTCTTTCAAATTTTAAAGAAGTTTCGTTTCTCTTCGATGTAATGGAAAACAATATTTGAGGAAAGTTATTGGGTGATGAGACCATATAGCGTTTGTGTAATTTGTTCTCTTTTTGATAATTTTGTTTAATTGAATCTTGAATTTTAATGTTTGAGATCCTTTGTTATCTTCTATTTCTTCTCATTGTCAAGCGGGACATGCTTGTCAAGAGTCAGTATTTTGGGTTGCAGAATTACTTTTTCATTGAAAGTAATTTTATCAGGATCGCCTTTCATTTTATTTTGATACTGAATTTGTAAAACCCCTTTAAGTATGTAGATTAGGATTTTTGTAGTTAATAGTCTATTGCCCTCTTATTCTAATTGTTTATTTGTAGCGCTTAGCTTATAATAGGTGGATTCAAACTGGCACTAATGACCATTTCGTTGAAAAGAATTGAATTACTTGATGGATGTCACTTAAACAATTTCGAGAGCTCGTCCTAGTGTAGTTGAAACGCACCCACCTATTTTAAGCAATGCATTTAGCTTTTCTTTTTCATTTGCAATGGTCTGGCCCTCGACTCCTTCTGTTTATCAGCCATTGTCAACAAAACATTTTGTAGCTGTTTCTTCTTTTGCGTCCTGCATATTGGTTTTTGAATATGTGCATATGTTTGCTTAACTCAACACTAACAAAAACGTGTCTCTAAATATTCTTTATAAGAAATATGTGAGAAAAATGACGATTTCATTGCACGTATTTTATCATCGACCAATTAACGAAGTATTTTTGTTTTTGCTGCTTTGACGATATCAAACACGTTCGATTTTTTTTTCATGCAGCCTTATGATAAATTGTTTTCACTGGATCGCCGTCAGTGAACTTAGAATTGAAGTAATGAAGTGGATTTACTAACTGTATTCTGTAGGCTTTGATTTCGCTCACTAAACAAAAAGATTTGGATTGGTGTTTTTCAGGATTTTCAGTCAGTTGCAAAAGAGGAAAAAACCTAACTATGATACCAAAACATTGTGTTTGCTATCCCCATGTCAGTTAGCTAACTTTTTTGGGGTTTTTTGTTTTAACCCTCGTGTGCAATTCGATTGGTCGAATCAAGGATCAAAGTCAGAAAAAAAACCCGCGATTAATTTTCGTAGTCTTGCTTGAGTTTAGAAGAACAACAACACAGTTCACAAGAAATAAATCATAGAGAGAAATCATGAAGAGAAAAATTTTAGAATCTATGACTAATGATAAAGGTTTTCTGTTTGGCTATATATGCGAAAAGGTCCTGAACAACCTGCAAAAATTCTGTTTTTGAGCCTTGGAACCTCTTTTTAGAGAAATTAGATATGTTGTGTAATGAAAGTTAAATATTTTATTTCATTACCTCAATAAGATATTGATAAGATTTGTGGTATATCAGTACCTTCTTCAGTGCTAATTCACTTGGGTGACTTTTAATTCATAACTGACCTCTGTTGCATAAATTTGTTATTGTCTACTTCATGTCGTACACAGTTTGTGTGTTTGAGAAAATTGTGCTGATTCGCGGCTCGAATGAATCTTAGATAAGAATTGTTTGTTTAGTTTGATTTGCCAGGTTTTATATTATTGAATACATGAATTGATCGGCGGTTGACCAATTTAAAGACAACAACAGATGAAGATTTGAACTCAACTGGAAAGCAGGAAAGAAAACTTTAGAATGAAAAACCCATTTTTCGGGGATTACAACTTAGATAAGACATGATATGAAAAAAAGTTACAAAAGATTTGTTTAAAATCAAGAGTAAACAGACAGTTAATCAGAACAAGAACTAAGAACAGCGATGATTGAAATCAGATGAACAATTAACGTAGACATGAGCAAAGTCATGTAACAGAGGTCAACATAACTATGAAATATAAATCATCCAGGGGAATAAGCACTAAAGAAGGTGCTAATGAACCACAAGATTTGTGAAAACGTCAAAGTATCTATGAACTTGTAAAAATTGCTTAAAATAGAATTCGCACCAAAGTCTCATAAACAAATGGAATCTAAGAAAAGATCTATTTTATTGCTCGCCATTGCTAATTACGTTGTCGCCAAGTATGCTTCTACGTCCTTAATTCTTCCGATCCAATAATCAATCAAAAAGTCTTTCCCGTGTTGACGCTTCTTGGCAACCATATCCAAGAACCATATATGGTTCCATAGAAACTATGAAAAAATTTCCTGCATGATGTTGCCATGGTAGCCAAGAAAACCATGTATGATGCTTCAATGGTTGCCAAGAAATGCATGATGGGATTTTCGTGGTCGCAAGAGCACCATGAACAAAACCGCTTTTTTACCTGAACTGGTAAAAAAAGCATATGAAAACATACCTGTTGACATTTAAAGAGGCATCCGGGGTACCTGCATTATATCCAAGAAAACCATGAGTGTTATCTAAGAAAAAAATTTTATCTCAGGACTTTTAGAGCTCTCTAAGAATAATTGAGAACTCATGGTTTTCTTGGCAACCATGAGAAAGACCATAGATATTTATGGTCTTGAATATGGTTGACAAGAAATCGCAAAAACTGAACGAACCGAATTTGACTTTTGGAAGGCTTAATATAGTCAAAATATGTTAGTTTAACTGTTCTCCGTATTTTTTTTGTATGTTTTGACTTCGATTTTCATGGTTTTACATAGTACCATAATTGTGCATGGTCTTGGATATGGTTCCCAAGACACCATGAACTTCAATTTTTTTCAAGTGTCTCGAAGGGCTTTTCTCCACTCAGAGTGCAAAGCATGGCTGTTTTAAGAGCTTTTTGAGCAATGTTGATTAAATTCCATGGTCAGCTATATGGTTGCCAAGTTACCATTTACTTCATATATGGCTCTTATATGGCTCTTATATGGCTCATATATGGCTCTGTTTGGTCTTTCAGCATGCTGCTTCAGTATGTACAGAGACAATAGAAACTTTTAAAAAGCTTTCAATATTTTTCATAAAAGCAGAGCAATGAAAAGATCTTCCCTCGTCCCACTAGAAAACCGTGAAAAAGCATTTGACACAAAAAAGTTTATGGTTGCCAAGTTACCATTTTTTTCATATATGGCTTGGTGGCCAAGAAAAGTTTATGGTGGTCAACCGGGTTGTTGTTGTATAAGGTTTCAAAATTTTTGGTGAGAAAAGAAATAACAAGTTTGACATCTCCATCAGGACTAATGCGAAGAAGACAAATAACAATGAAACTACCTAGTTTTTTTCAGTCAAGTAATGCGGATATATACTCCAGTGTCTATCTCAGAATTGAAAAAGTTCAGACCTATCTTTTAAGTTGGACTGCTCTGTTTGGTCTTTCAGCATGCTGCTTCAGTATGTACAGAGACAATAGAAACTTTTAAAAAGCTTTCAATATTTTTCATAAAAGCAGAGCAATGAAAAGATCTTTGCTTGGTCCGTGATAAGACTATGCTCCTCAAACCATGATTTTTCTTTAGCTGGACTAAAATGCTTTTCCTCGTCCCACTAGAAAACCGTGAAAAAGCATTTTACACGAAAAAGTTTATGAAAAAAACTTTTTCTCGACCCATGAAAAAACTTTATCTCGACTTTAATTGGTTAATTCGACAGTGCATTTTAGTCTATAAAGTCTCTTCCAACTAGAATTTTTAGTTTTTTAATAACTCGAGGCCAAAAATTTGGTCTGGGGTCATATAGGACTTTGATGAATCCCATGATTTCTTATGGCCGGCACCCGATGTATTATTTGAATGAAGTAACTTTTGGAATCTCAGAAGATCGATCAGATACAAGAAATGTTTTGGAAACAGTTTTACGGCTAATCTTTAACCTTATCTAGTCTTCTTTGGGACATTCGCTTTCTTCAATTTTTCTTTAATGAAATTCTGGCTCCATTTTAGTTCGATTCATACATTTTCGACTTCGGCACAGTGAACGCATTGGAAAATGAAGTGATCAAGTTTAACTGGAGAATGTTGGTGGCCGACAATGCCAAGTACGAAGTAGGCAAAACTTACTGGATGGGAGTTGGGGTGGAGTTTGCCAAGTCTTCCAGTATCTGGGTGAACGATATCGCCTTCGAACTGGACGCCAAACCGGTCAGTGGGATGTTTCCACATTTGACCTCTTATAGAAACTATACCGTCAATGCTGAGTGCTTTGATGAAAAAATCAAGAAACTAATCTAACCAAAAAAGTTTAAAGTTTTGCATATTTTTTGGATTGTCTTCATTATTGTAAACACCCATTTTAGCAGCAAAAATTCAGTAATAGTTCATATGTAAATTAATTGAACCGTGTAAACTACTATTACCCAAAATATCTCAAATTCTATCATATTAAATTAATTTATTTTCTAACCAACTTTTTCAAAGTCGCATGTCAACGGTGTCAAGTGACTATCTCAGGTCTAGGAATTTGACAAATTCGCCGCTATAAGGGTGAGAACTACTGTTCACGCAGTGAGTTTTTGAAGGTTGTAAATTGATGAAAATATTACAGTATTTTTTACAGCAAAAATCAACAGTACATAAAAAAAAACGTTTTTTTTTAACTGAGGTGAATGTGATGAAAAATTATTTCGTGGCAAAAAGTTAGAATTCACACACAAATTTCCACTAATTCCACAGCAATGAGATTTTCAGGGTGACATTGAGTTAACGTCATTAAAGTCATGTAGTGAAAAACAGCAAAATTGGTAAGCTGAACAAAGGGAGGGGGAGGGAGGACGTGGGGTCATACGATAGTAAAAGTAAATAGTAAGGTTTAGTAGATGTTATGGTTCACTATGGTAATGCTTGAATACATGAAAATAATGTAATATAGTACTTTAGTTGAAAAACTATTGGCAAGGAATTAAATCTGCCTTAGAATTCGTAAAAAGCTTGTTCCGATGATTAATTCAAGATCTCATTTCTGTTAGTTATGTAATATATCAAATTTTTATGATAATAGCATCGACTTTTTGTTTTGTTCTGACTGTTTTTTTAAAAGTTTGTTTGATTCGATGCCGTTAATAGTGGGTAATCCGCCTTGATAATTCTAAGAGCTGCAAGAAAGCTGCAAGAGCTGATAAGAGCTGCAAGAAAAATTGTAGTTGGCAGAAGAATAGAGCATAGATATTTAATTGATTTTTAGAAAATTGTGACTCGTGGCTCATAGTTTCACTAAAAAGCACTTTTAATGTAATTTTCTGCTATGTTTTAGCCAAACAACTTGATGTTCCGACCCCTCTTGAGGGTGGGGGGACCATTTACTCAAATGAGCTTTTTTGTTCAGTTATTTTTGACTGATCGTTATATTCATCGTACAGAGTTGTGAGTGGTATCATTAAAAAGCCCGTTCATCGTATAATCTGAAATTTAAAAAAAGTTTTTGAATTTCGTTTTCAAGGGCAAGTTATTATGGTTTAAATTTTTGTTTAATATTAGACGGATCTGTAAAATTGGTAACAATAGTACTGTTGATTTCATTTTTAAAGTTAAAAAAATTGCTGACTTTATTGATTTAATTTTTTTTACTAAAATTACGGCTAAATATTTCAAAATTCAGACTTTTCCATCAAAATTGCCCAAAATAAGCTTCTTTAGTCCACTTTATTGTGCCGGAAAAAAGTGCCTTGACTTTAATATGCCTTGATTAAGTATGCCGGACATACACAAATAAAAACAACTAACACAATCACAACCTTTATAAACTCCAAGGGGAGCTAGTCCCAGTTCCACTTCCATTGAGAAAAGTCTGGAATCAACAATTGCTTTTTTTGCTAGTATACTCTATGATTAAAAAAACCGCAGCATTTTTTTTAAATCTTTAACTATCAAATTATATACTTCAATAAAATTTTAAACAATTGAGCGTTCTTAATGGATAAAAAGCAATATTAGGGATGTTTTTGATCCAATCTTGGACTGTTACGTTCCAAAAAAAAACTTTCGGATCGTATGTAATCCGTCGCTCTTTTTTGAAAGAAAAATTAATTTTTTTATGTTAACTAACGAACAAAAAAATTCAAATCAAAGCTAACTGTTGATGGGTGTAATCCATTTTCTAAGCGGTCATAAACAAAGTATCTAGTTTCTTTGGTGATTTTGACTTTTAAATTTTCTTGTTTTTTATATAAACAATGGCTTATTGAACATTGCAACTATTTTTTTCCTAATTTGGTCAATTAGTAGCTTAGTATCAGAAAAAAAGACTGATTCTTAATCTTCTTCTTTCTACTGAATAATTTTTTTCTTTTTTGCGGTTTTATGCTTTAAGATACGGTTTTCTGGCTTTGATACTACTAGATTTCACATTTTCTTTGTTTCCAGGCGATGGCCCATTTTTCACGGTTTTTATTTTTTTGTCAAATTATCACAGTAATGACAGTTCACATTTTACATTATTGGCTTTCAAAATGGGGCGCAATTGAACATATAAAGTCTCTAAAAATGTAGACTATGATTTTAATGGCTTCGACACCACTTTCTCGATTAAATTAATTTTTTACCTTTGTGTTTAAATTTCGTTTTTTTTTTGTCTTTTTAATAGTATGAGATTTCTTGAATAATGAAAAATTTTACAGGCGTTATGATGAGGAATAAATGAGCCTATTTACTGATTTAAGAAGATAGTTGATTGCTTTCATGACTTTGAAAGAAATTGTATAAAAAAACACTTTTTAGTTTCGCAATTTTATTCTCTTCGTCTGTTTGTTATCGTATCTCGTTCATTACATCTCACATATGACATTATTGCTGTCGAAGGAAGGAACAAATGTATAAAATTGATTTTTTGAAGGATTCGTTATTAATTTACTGGCTTCGACAGGGGTTTTTCGCAAAAAAGTAAACTAACTTTTGATTGTCTATATATGAGGTTCTATTCGTAGACGTAAAACATACTCTTGATAAACACAAACACTTCCATTGGACAAGTAAACGAACCAATTGAATTATTTCAATTTGTAGCTAATGGCTTTCATGGCTTGCATGAATAATGTATTACATAACTTTGCCGTTTTTTCGCTTTTTTGTCTACTTGTCACCTATTCTCAGTAATGAGATATCGCATAACACGTTTTTGGAGTCGGACGAAGGCTCCATTGAACACATTTTGTTGGGCAAAATATGACTTTGCAGCGTTTTCTCGCAGTCTTTATTTAATTTTTGTTGGTTGACTCTATTTGTTATTCGATTTGTTAAATATTGAATAATGACGGATCTTTATGCTAATAGAGGCGTATGTGGTCATAACATGTTGGATGATTTCAATTCCTGTCCCTTTAGTTTTGATTATTTTGAAATTGATGATTTTTATTTAAAAAATTATCCAATTTTTTTACTTTACTGATTTTTGTCCTTTTTTGTCTAATTGTTACCGAACTTTACTAGGGAGTGGTCCCATATTTTTTCTATTGAAGTACTATTTATTTTGTTTAGTTTGAGTTTTCTCTAATGCTATTTTGATTTTGTTAATTATCTTTTTTTAATGTAATTGATGTTTATTGTTATTCTTGTTCGGTTTTGTTGTTCGTCTTGACCTGCTTTTTTAATAATGGCTGGTGTCCTTTTTCTAATGCGACATTTTTCCTTCCACTGAGTAAATTGCTTTGAATGCAATCTTTTGTTCATATACATTTCTTTGTAAAAAAACTTGAAGTTTTGGGCGGTTTTCCAGCTGTTCCTCATTTGGTAGTCATTTCTGCCAAAATTGTGGATGAGCCAGGTCGGAAATTTATGTGCAAACTCACATTACCGGGCCTCTTTTTCTCATAAAAACTCATGCAAACTTATCCGGTAAATGAATTCCGGGAGGAAGTTTTTAATGAAAACAACGATGGTTAGAAAATTTCAAGCGTTAATATTTTATTAAAAAAATGCCTTGCAATTAATTTGCCTTGAAATCTTCTTGCTTAATTAGCAAAGTTGCTCTCTGTAACAGCTTTTTTGATTTAATTTTAAATGGAGGTGATCCAGTAAATGCAAAAAAAACTATCATATAATTAATCGTCCAAGAAGACAAGTGAACAGAAAAACTGTAAAGATTGTGGGGAGCAGATTTGTTAACTAATTCAGGTAATTACAAACCCACATACCTAATAATCAGGGGCGATTCACTTTTAAAATTTTTTCCAAAAACAAATTTTTGGGCATAAATAAATCTGCAGCAAAGTTAACACAAAATTTGCAGGCAAATTATATATTACACTGGAAGTTAAGTTGGTTTTATAATTTATGGAAGCAAAAATTGTTCACAGTTAATGGAAAACAATTTTGGAAACAAAAAGCAATGTTAAAATTTCTCAAAATTAAGTTAATGCAAATTTAGTGCCGCCATGATCATTCATTTGTTGTGAAAACTTTCTAGGAACAAGAAAAGCGCGTCGAAAATTTTTAGAATCGTTTTCATAAACAATAGCCTCGTTTTTGTTTAGATACAAGCAAAATTGCTAGCAAAATTCTACTCACCTGGCACTTTCAAAACAGAATACAACACTTAAACTGTGTCTTTTGTTGGAACTAGTATCACAGAATAATATTAGCTAGTTGAAATATGTTTTTCTATTGGTCTGATTTTTCGATTGGACTGATTTTTGTCTTTCAGTGCTCAATCAACTTGAATTCAAACAAGAATCCTATTTGTACAACCTGTATAGCTCTTTGAAAAACTCATATGCTGTCTGAATGTCGTTTCACAAACTATATCACTCTGTTACAGAAATCAAACAGCCATCATTCTGTGCTTTTTGTTTCAAAAAGTGTATTCATGTTTTTTTGTCCAGTATCACCGAGGATCATATTATCAGAACATCTTGAGAAGCAAATTGAGACGTCTTGGAAAATTGAAGACGGACCGTATTGATCAAAGTGAAAATTTTTTTAAGTTCTTTTTTATTTTTTTCAAATTTAGAATTTTGATACGATTGAAAATTCTAATGTTTTCAATCGTATGAAAATTTTATTCCAAAAGGCATATGTTTTATTTTAATTGGCATATAATATTCATTAATGTACATTTGATATTCTTAATGCATCTGCGTTCTTCAATCCACAATCATTGAGCACAACAGCCTTCAGGCGGTACAATTTTCCAGCACTTAAAAGAGTCTTTCTTTTATTGTTCCAACCCTCACTAGTGGGGTGAGGAACTATATACTCATGTGGGTTTTTTGTTCAGTCAATTTTGGCCGATCGATATAATCAACGTAGAGAGTTGTGAGTGATATCCTTAGAAAGTCGTCCAACGTTTAATGTACAGTTCAATTTTTTTATTTTAATTTTTGCTTTTTATAGCAAGTTACTGACGTTCAATTTCGCGAATAGTAGACCATTTTCCGTTACTTTATTCACATTTTCCGATTTTTTGACAACAAATTTATCAATTTTGCTAAAATACGATACAATTTTTAAATCTAGTGTTGTTGATTTTATCTTAAGAGATAGATGAGGTTTGCTGAATTGTTCAATTTGAGATTTGCGGCTAGAACTTTCGCTAAATTTTTCACAATTCAGACTTTTTTCCTCAACAATGGGACCAAATTTGTTTTTTACCCCAATTTCTAATAATTTGCTTAAATTAGACACATGAAAACTGCGTTGTTATTCTTGGTCAGCTCAAAAAAACAGCTATTTGTACTCCAATAGCTCTAGGAGTCTTTTGGATTTATGAATTTGCCAGTTGTTCTCAAATTTGAACTCAATAGTTAATCAAAAAACCTTAATTATTTTTGATATAGAGAAAAAATTTTGTGTTTTTTGTATTTGTGACGCGAAAAATTAATCTAGTTAGAAGTCACTAGAACAATTGGATGTTCTTTCAAACATGCAGCATTATCAGTGCTGATCTTTACCTCACCACGGATCCTTACGTTAGAAAAATTTCAAATTTTATTGGGGCACGGACTTTTTTTTCAAAAATTTTTCCGCATTTATAGAATTCAAATTACTGACAAGATTATCA
Source organism: Convolutriloba macropyga (assembly GCF_964194025.1). Taxonomy (NCBI): domain Eukaryota; kingdom Metazoa; phylum Xenacoelomorpha; order Acoela; family Convolutidae; genus Convolutriloba; species Convolutriloba macropyga. The sequence goes on from NC_134476.1 coordinate 33,834,196, forward strand.
AAGTGGGGCCCAATTAGTAACAGATGCTGTTAACGAAAAGTGTGACCAGACGAACATACTATCGTTTCAGAAGTAAGTTTATGGTTTTTCTCACTCTGACCAATTATTTTAGTAAATTTTTATGTACTATTTGTTTTCCTTTCATTTGTTAAACTTTTGTAACCCAATGGTTTAGTCTTCCAATGAAAGTTTCAATTGGCTTTTTATAGGTATGATAGAACTCAGACAAGGCTTGGTGTTGTTATTTGATGTCTCTTATGTCTTTGACTCTATATTTATTTGAGAAAAATTCTGTGAATTTTTAAACTTTGCCAATATTTTATCGTATTTCTCTCACCTTCTCGCTTAACCTCAGTCCAAACACGCAGAAAAACTTTTCTTGTGACTTATGAATTGAATTCTGTATCATTTGTATTTGTATTCAAAGCACTGAAAAAAGCCTATCTGAATAGGTTAATTGATTCTGACGTACAGTATACGCTCTCGCAAAATTTAGTAGTTTTTTTCAAAAGAAGTTCATTATCTTGTTTATCTATGATTAAAATTTTTTGTTGTTGTACGACATATTTTTATCAATGATAAAATTTGATTGATTCCCCGAGACGTACGACTAAACCTGTTTAAAGGCTTCATTTTCTAGCTATTTGTTTTAATGATCTTCAAATTATTTTATTTAATCAACTGTCTAATTTTGCTTCCAATTTCTTCACCGTATAACTCAATCTCACCTGTATGAAGTCTCAATCACTATTATTGATTCCAACAAAAATTTTTTCCCTTTATTATATGATTTCACTAATGGTTTTAACCAATTATTTTAACCAAAAAAAATATTTGAGATTTTCATAATGTTAAATTTTTGAGTTTCTTTTTGCTGTCATTTCTTCGTAGTTCTTTTTGGCTTCTGTCTGTATTTGTTTTTGATTTTGGAGTTTCGGGCTCTGGTACCGTCAATAATAGCCCCCTTTTTATTGAAATCTTATATATGTTATGACATTTGAAAATAATTGATTTCAAAATCTTTTTTTTTTTGAAATTTTGAGGTCCGCCATTTTTGAAATCGTTCTTAAGTCGGTTTTGAGCTTATTCTCAGATAAAACAGGCCGTAGCTTGTTTCCACTGAGCTATAATTTATTATTCAAACCGGTTATTGTTTCAACCATTTATTTCACGGCTTTGTTACTACTGTTACTAAGACATTCCGTAAAATGTTTGATAATTTTATGTAACTGTAAATTTTAAAAAGATTTTGTTTACTTTTGTAAGTTTTGGCATTATTGTCAGGTCCTATTACCTTTGACATATTGCGCAATTGACCATTTTTAATGCTCTTCGTTATAAGTTTATGGTTTTAAGGAATTCACTGCCATTTTGGCCCAAAGTTTAAATGAACTTTATAGTCTTGCCGGTATTCTGTCCTTCCTCTTGTAAGCGTTTGAAATACACTGCATATTGACAGGTGTCATTAGTTTTCAATGGAGATATAGGTGAACATTTAGATGATTTCATTTTAAATGTCATGATAAAAATCCTTTAAAGTAAATACTTGCAAAAATAGAAACGTGTTTTTGAACTTCGCACCCTTAATCTCTTCTTGTCGACCTGTTACCCAGTATGATTGAGAACAGGTCCCATGTCATTTCTAATGAGCGAAATTTTAACTCGTTTTGTTTAGGTTTCATCTGATATGTTTTTTTAATAACTTTCTCAAATATAGACACCGAGTTTTGGTTGTAATTAATGTTTGTTATTTGATCTTCATTATAGTCTTTTCCAGTAGTTCTATCTATTAACAAGTTTCATTGGCACTCTAGCGTAGCATTTTTGTATTGCATTATTTGTTTATTAAAGATATTTATGTTTTTGAAAGTTTTCTATCTCTTCATCATTTGGTAGCAAATTAAGTCAAGAATGTGGATGAGCGGAACATTATGTGCGTCCGCACATTACCGATCCTCCTTGTTCAATTTTCCGCACAAATTAAAAAATCTGTTCTGTTTGACATCGTCTGACTGAAATGCAAATTAAGGCTTTTGGGGAAAATTTTAACGAGAAATATAGTAATCCAGATAAAAAACTCGGAACCAATATCCCTCCTCGATATGAAACATACAATAAAATATAATCTGATCTAACCTTTAGAGTTGAATACAAGATTCTAGAGACCAAAAATTTAGGGGTTAAATTGAAAGCAGCGTTATCATCGGAATCTGATTTAAATGAACAGTAATATGACTACCTGATCAGCCTGATACTACCAGGTTAGAATCCCCCGCCAAAAAAAAGAATAAAGTAAAACGAAAAAACTCATATCAGAGGCGCACATGGAATCAAAGATTATATCAAATGCAGGAAAGTGCAATCATTGGTAGCATTGATCCAGTCTTCTATAGTGCTGTTTAGAAACAGAGCGAGAAAAAGCTACAACATTTATTTATAAAAATCTTTGTTAATTTCAAAAAACCGTCGCAAGGAAAAGTAAATTAGATAAAAACAAATCTTCTTAATCACCTTGACCTCGATTCAAAATAATATCTTGTATGTTAGAAACGTTTGATGTGCGCACAATAATTCAAGAACACGCCCTAGTGATCGCTGAAATGAAAAACTTGCAAGCAACTTGGAAGCAATCTTGCAAGTGAATGCATAAGGGTACCAAGTTGCTTGCAAGATTCTTGCAAGTTTTTCTATTCGCTTACAAGAATCTTGCAAGCTTATCGATTCACTTGCAAGATTCTTGCAAGCTTTTCAATTCAAATGCTGGGGAAAGGGTATGCAGATTTTTGATTGATTGATATCTTGTAAGATTCTTGCAAGAATCATGCAAGTTTTGAATCAGCTTGCAAGATTGTTGCAAGTTTTAAATTCACTCATCACTAGGGCATTATTAAATTCTAATTGCAAAAGAGGTGCATAGAAAGAACTTTGAGCACATGAAGGGTTAATGAGAGGTTATTTGTCTCTTATATCAGCTTAGATCACATATTTTTGAACTTTTTCAACTCAAATCTTTTAGACCCCTACTGGTGACCCAAACTTGTCCTTCGATTTTTCTTCGAGCAAACCCACGTACATTCCGGGTGGTTCCCAGAGCAGCTACCTAACAGTGATTGACCCGTTCAACTCAGTTGGGTTCCGACTGCAAGTTGCTCTGCAAGACACGAAGACAGATGATATGTGCATCTGCAGTTTCCGACCATTCTCAATTGACAACGCATTCGTAGGATGTGGTTCGGAGGGATTCCCGCCTCACACCATTAAATTCTGGCCCTCGTTTAATGACACCAAGTGCAAGAAAGAGTACGAAATTGACTTTGGAGTGCTGAGCAAAGTTGACATCTCCTGTAAGCTTGAAATACGGCTCAATGACTGTTGTGTTAACTCAAACGGGCATACTTTAAGTCAAAATATCGAAATAAGCTAAAGATTTTGCGAAAAAAGTTAAATTTTTATCTAAAAGAGAGTATTCTCTAGCTTTTAGTCGAATCTTTCTTCAAGCTTGCAGCTAGCAAAACTCAAGTTTTCACTGCATGCAAAATGCTAGTAATTAACTATCGTACAAGGAGTGTACGTAATTGAGTAGAAAATATAATGATTTACAAAGAATAGCTTCAATCCCGTTCGAAACAATTAATTAAACTAAAGCAAATACCTGTTCTATACGTTTAACCTCCGCAGAAGGAATTGCTAACATTTCGCAAAAATTGCAAAAAAGGAACATTTTTAGCAGAATGTCTAAAAGTTTGCAGTTTCTGCAATTTTGTACCTCCAAAACGATAATGACACTAATCAATGACTGAAAACTAACGGTTTGTGAACACTGGTTAGCGACAAGAACATTTTTGATTGTTAATGTAGATGATATACAAAAGACTAGTTTGTTGTGCGTAAACAAATAAACGGAACATTGACATTCTTCGCAAAATTTTGCAGAATTTTTTTTGCATTTGTGACATCAAAAATGTTGATGCTTAATTTTTAAACATTGATCATTTCAAATTAATTTCAATTGAACATTTGAAACTCCGAACAATTTTGAAAACGTGCAAATCCGTCAAATGGTGCAAATTTTCATAGCATATTCGAAACCAAATCGCAAAACTTATTCATTTCTAAATTAATAATTTGGACATTTTTCGAAATTGGTGACAAAACATGTACCTCAGATTCCCTACTTCAAAACTACGATATCACTTTTTTTGCGGTATTCAATTTTCTACACAAATACGTCCCACAGTATCCACAAAGAGGCAAGTAATTAATGTTTTTTCAACTAGCAAATAATCCGACTTCAAAGACTATTCGAAAACAACAAAAACAGCCGACATTATACAATTGATAAAATTGTATATATTTATCAATGAGAAAAACCATGTGCAAATAATATAAATCCTTAACACCTTCTTTAGCTTGTTTTAATCCGTTACTAGTGTTATACTTTTAAGAATTAAAATTTACTCGGAACAAAATGTAAAACCATAAGTCTTGTTATCTTATAGAACCTCAGCCATTTTTTTCTGATAGTTTTCAGATCTGTTGCATCAGTAATTTAGTTTTAATTATTATTACAAATTGTTTTTCTTGGTATAAGATGCTGCTTTAATTTCAAAAATAGATCAATGAGAAGCAATTAAAACTCGCTTTAAAGATTGTTTACTGCCGATTCAGCAAAATCAACGCCCAATGTATAAATTTAGTTTGCCAAAAACATGCTCATATGCTTAATTGTGGAATTTGATGACAAAATTTGTCACCACATTCTACAAAATAAGCTATTAAGTGGAATTTGTTTCAATCTAGTTGAAGATCAGTGTTGTAGGGTTGCTATTCTTTAATGTTTGCAAAATGGGCCCACTAGCTTTTGAAGAGAGCCACAACAGAAAAAAAAGCTGACAAGAAAAACGCTATTCTACTGAGCCAATAAATGCTCTGCTGCATTTCTTTTTACGACTTTTAATAATGATTAACAATGATTCCTGAGAAGATGTTTCCGGATTCATTCCTGATTTCCTTTTGTTGCATTCTACTAAGTTTTCTTGGTAGGTTTTCTTGGCTTTTCTCAAAACCATTGATCAAAAAAACTCCACTGATCAAAATGTAGTCTTTGAACATTTGCTGCTCGATGATTATTCTTTGGCTAATCGGTACTTTTTTCTATTTCACTATTTTTGGGGGATTTTCTGTAAAAAATCGACTGACAGAAATTAGACTTTTTACCCCGTTCATTTTCCGATGCGTTTTTGGTTTGATCTTAAGTATTCCTTGTTTTTGGTCATTCACTATACTTGATGCGTTCTTGCCGTGTTCAATAACTGAAGGCCTGTTATGCTCATTTGTTGTTTCTGTTGCAATCAGAGTTTTCTTCTATATCATTTATAACCAGATTTTTTCTGCTTTATAATCGGTAATTATGAATGAAATTATAACCGATAGTTGAATAATTTTTAAACCTTTCAATTTTCAAATTATAAAATAATAACTAGGGCTACCAACGATAAAGAAGTAGCTATTATCACGCCAAAAAATGATTTATAGGCTAAAGGCACAAAGTTTTAGAATTGAGGCGGGGAGAAAGAAAACCCATAAGAAGGTACCAGACCTAAGTGTTGTGTGACCAGACCAAAATGAACACTCGAGGGGATGGCTATTCAAAATTAATGCAAAATTATTTAAAGTGTGCTTTTAACTGTCTGTTTTCAATGTGATAGCAAGTGACGCATATGACGGAGTGACGATGGAGATCATAATGTGTGCAAGTGAGAGTGCCAGTGGTCAGTATATTATGGATGCCAGGGTGAATGTCAGTGCAGGACCACAAGGGAAGAACCTGGACGAGGAAATATCATTCGAGGCTTCTGAGATCGCCGAACTTGACTCGGTTAGGAAGAATTTTTTGAATCGATGAATTATTGCTATTAGCGAGGCGTGTGATACCATTAACAAAAGCACATGATATAATAAAATGCAAAACTACGAGAAAAAAACACTTTTGCTTGAAAAGAACCAATACTAAAATGGGAACAAAGTAAAAACTATCTGTTAAGAGTCTAATTTTTCAAGCCGTATAAAGCAAACAACTCATAGGATTTGAATCAAATATTTTTCAGATTTTGGGCTATATTACGACAGATATTCCATCGTTTAGCAGCCAGCTTCAGGCAACCTCAGGTCAGACCGACCTTATCAAGACTTTGTTTGCTGGTGAGACCCTCCGGTAAGACAAAATAGTGCGATCTTTCTTCGACCGTAGCTGACTCCGATCACACAATGCCAGACCACAGTGGCCTATGATCACACCGTAGCGTGACCCAATTTTTTGTGCTACTTTTGTGGGACCAAAAATATTTGTTTGAATTTAATCCGTTCCACGTTATCTCTGATCAGACAATCAGCCAGACTGTGGCTTCTGATCAGACCATTCTCTAATATGTATTCAAGATATCTGAAATCTATGCAAAATGTGCGATTTCAACTCAATGTTCTGAATGGCACTGAACTGTAGCTTCTTGGACCGTGATCTGTGCGACTCTTGTCTAGACCTTTGTTCCGCTTCTGTTCAGACATCGGTCTCTGATCCGACTTAGGAGACTTATGATTCACTTGTTAGTTCACTTGTTTTCTCACTAAGCATCATCGCTTATATCAAAGCTTAGCTTATATCAAAGCTTAGATAAAACTGCAGTTAGAGTTTTTTTAAATGACGAATTATACTCAAAATCGTTATAACTTTTCAACTGTTTTGTTATTTCTAAAAATCGCTTAAGAGTTTCCAAAGAAATTTAACGATGTAATTTTGCTAATCATACTGTCTTTTTTCCAATTCTTTTGGAAGAAAGAATCTTTTCATTCTAGTATTTTTTTCTTTTGTTTCAAGATACGATCACTACATGTTGAACCATTCGTACCGGAATTGTGAGTTGAATTTCTTCAAGCTCTCACAATAAGTCTCATTGCATTTCTCTTAGAGAAATAGATAAAAATTGGTGTTCAGACCATTGGTCTCTCTTCATATGTTAGACATAGCTTAGCTTTGATAACTAAGGTTAAAAAAGAAATACTTTTTCTTTTTCTTGCGGTTTTTAGTTGCCATTTCCCTAACTACTGAGCTTGAAAAGATGTGGAGATATTGAATGCTTAAAGGTTTCCGGTCTTTCATTTTCATTTATAGCAGTAGTAAATATAGGGAGCACTGGTAAAAGGGGGGGTTATCATGCCATGGGGATAATAGGGTATAGATTTGCATGGGATAATAGGGTATAGATTTGCATGGGGATAATAGGGTATAGATTTGCATTGGGATAATAGGGTATAGATTTGCATGTGGATAATATGGAATGATCATTAGCCATGGGATAATAGGGTATGCATGCGGATAGTCTAAATTTAGTTTTATGGCGTATGGATTATTACATGGGATAATATCGTATGGATTATTTGCATGGTGAAAAAAGTTAATGTATTTACATGTACGGAAACAATATGGGGGAAGAGTGAAGCGCGAGGACAAAACAATTGGGGAGGCAAGTAAGGAAAAAATAAATTCATTTTGAAAAACTTTGGTGAAGGGAATGGCATCAACGATTGCGACGGTAGACATAAAAAGTATTCACGAAAACTATTTATTTTTGAAAGAAAATTTTCCTGATTATGGAGAAAGATTTGTGTACTTTTTAGCAACTTGTTTGCATTTGAATCCCAACATTGATCTTGACATTGCTCTTAAACTTCGTCCCTATGGGGGAATAATTGGTATTGATAATTCGTCGCTGGACAAATATTTCAAATCTTTCAAAATTTTGAGATTGCATGCTATTCTTCATGACGCTGCGGGTTTCGTTTATGAGTTTAGCGAAAAAGGACCGGGTTACTCATACGTTTTACCTTGTCCAGTAACAAACGAGTATCTTGGTCACGTGACCGGCCTTGCATTTTGTCTTTACGTGAAAACTTTCAAAGGACGATTGTTCAGTATGTTGGAATGCTGAAATCACGAGCGGTTGTTCTCGACTTTGAAGGTTTTCGGAATAAATTTGGCTTCATAGTTAAAGAACTTGCTATTGCTACTGAGAACTTTATCGACATAATTTCTTTCCTACCTCCCAATTCATACAGAACGCTCTCGTCAAGTGATCAAAAGTCTTATCAGTGGGTTTCTAAGTTTTTGCACGGTCTCCTCTGGGAAACCGGAGAATATCCTTACTGCTATTTGCAACAAATCATAGACAGCATTATTCTTCGATTTCCATTAGCGGTATTTTACGCCAAGGGCAAAGAGAAAACAAGCACTCTCACGGAACTACTTCAAAAAAACGTAATAAATTTAGAGATATTGTCTTGTCCAAAAGTTGTATCGAGAAACTCCTGTTTGCAACCTACATGCACTGAGTTGCCCAAAAAGACAGAAGAGCAGGCATTGCGCGAGGAAGAAAGCCCTGTTGTTCTATCACTGGTTGATGAATGAATCGACGTCCAGAGAAGACAAATCCATCACTGCTTCAAGTGAGTTTATCTCCAAGTTTGACAGTCTACAGTTGTATAGCGCCCGACAATCAATTGACTGTAACACTAGTCAAGGAGGAAAGAATTGACTCTCGTGGACAAACAATTCTGAGAAAACAACAGATTGTGTGTGGTGGCGCTGAAATAGAAGCTTTTAAGAAATATCTTTCTCTTGTGGAATACTTTCAATTGTACCATGTCTATACAAGAGAAAATGCAAAGACTGAAACTAACCCCTTTACCTATGCCCAAGCGTGCAGTACCAATTCTGATGTCTCTGGACGATGAGAGTCTTCCCAAAGAAATCAAGCGGCGGGTGAAAGAAAACGATGTAGAGTCCATTGTTTTCAGAGATAAAGTAGACTCAATAAATGCAAATTATACAATCACTTACAGAAATGATGACAAAGACTCTGAATATGTGTTGTATGAAATATATATCGCTGAATAATTTTGTAACAAGTTTGCAATTCATTTTTCACAAATAAATTTTTAAAATGAGTCAAGCAGAAGATCAGTTGGATTCGGGCGGAGGTATAACTGACTTGGTTTTCGACGCCGAGCACCAAGAAAGACAGTCTTGGAGGTTCTGTAATTCGAGATTACCTCGATCAGAAGTGGTATATTTTACACAAATTTCAATAATAATATTTCTCATAACTGTTTCTCTGATCAAATTAGTCTTTTTCAAACTTGATTGCGAAGAATCAACATTTTGGTTTTCTCTACTCTCGTGCACAGTTGGGTACGCTCTTCCTAATCCCAAGTTATGAACAAAATAATTTCAACTTCTGACAGGTTGTTCATGGCTGTTTGCGGGCCATCGTGTTGCGGAAAACTGAGCTGATTTTCAAAATGTTACTACATGGCACTTTTTCCCCAGAGTTTCAAAAAATCTTTTATTTTTATCAGCATGATCAGCCAAATTATCAGTCATTAGAGAAAAAATTGAACGTAGAATTCAAACAGTTTTCTGGTTTTGAACTCGTTTCAGAGTTAGAAAACTGTCTGCTTGTTTTTGACGATTCATGTGAAGAAATTTTCAACGACAAAGAGTTTTCTAAATTAGCAACTGCGGGGCGACATAGAAACATTAGTGTGATATATGTTAAACACAACTTGTTTCAACAGAGCAAATCGTCTAGAACAATTGATTTGAATACAGCACACATAATTTTGTTCAAATCACCACGAGACACACAGCAAATTAATTTTATTGGTCGACAACTGAATAACACACAATTTTTGAAGGAAAGTTATGAGCTAGCAATCAGGAAGCAGTTTGGTCATTTGTTAATCGACTTAGATCCAAAAACATCCGACGTCTTACGTTACTGTTCAAATATTGTTCCTCCAGGTCCATCAATTTTCTATCTTCCATCAGCTAAAGCTGTTATCACCAACTTAACTGAAGAGAGAGAAAGAACTATGTATGCTGCGGCAGATGCTAGATACATCGGACTCAAAAGTAGGAAAGATAATCAAGACAGCTCCAAATAAGTTCACAAAATTCCTTTGCGAGTGCTTACTCAATATTGTCAATGGAAACGTTCCAGTTAATAAAACCAAATTAGAAGGTTACGAGAAATCATTCAAAACACTATTATCTAATCAAACAAGTTTGAAACTAAAGAGGAAACTTTTAGCCAAAGAAACAGAATTGGTGAGAATTGTTGGATTTTCTTGCTATCGATACTTGACAAAAGAATAATGCATACGGAAGAATTCATTTTAATTCCAAAACGAATGTTTTTGTCACATCAACCTGTAAAAAATAAAATTTTGGAAAACCCTAATTATGAACAGAAGGCAGCTCAACTATCACTATTTCAAAGAAATCAATCTGAAAAACCACAAAAAGAAGAAGAGCCTGTTGAAACTATGAGCAGTGTTTACGAAAACAAGGAGGCTACTAAAGAAGAAACATCAGAACCAGTCAGCGAAGACAGTGAGATTGAACCAATATTAAAGAAACAAAAAATTTCTCAATTTGAGTCTATAATATCTGAACTTGAACCAATGGAGAAAAACAAAATTAAGCGATCTGAAATCTTACTTGAACACATTATGCAATCTGACGTCATTTCCATTGGAGGAAACGATGTACTTCATATCAATAAAGAACCACTGGGCGTTAAAGTTTCTACTTTTTTGTATAATTTACAGCAAAGCACAAAAAAAATTGACATTAAAAAGTACTCAAAAATTTTGACTGCTCTCGATATATCACCACATTTAGTTGCAAACACTTATGCCAAGCAAATCTTGGAAAACTCGTCAGAAAGTGAACAAGAATTCTACCCAAGCCGAGAAAAACTCCGCAGTAGTGGATCCAAATCAAACCCAACCGGAGATTACGAAGAAACAAGTGACGAAACGACAGACAAAAAAGAGAGCAGTCAAAAGAAATGGTCTTTCTTCTCCTGAGGTAAAACGTTTGGAACAACTTTATTTAAAAGGACCAGCTTCCTATGGAAGCACAAAACGCTTACATAATCAGAGCAAGCTACCATTAGGCAAAGTGCAGTCCTACTTGGAGACAAAACCGTCTTTCACAAAGTACCGTTCAATTCGATTAAAGTTTCCCCGGCTTAAAGTTTTTGTAAAGGACATTAATGAGATTTGGTCATTGAATTTGGCGCACGTTGACAAACTAGCAAAATATAACCGTAACATAAAATATCTCTTGGTAGCAGTTGACTGTCTATCAAGATATTTGCGTGTGGAACCCTTGGAAACAAAGTATGCGACGGAAACAGCTGAAGCATTCCAAAAGATGATCAAAAATAAGCAGCCTGAAAAAGTGTGGGTTGACGATGTTAAAGAGTTTCTTGGAGCTTTCAAACAATTGTGCAACAAACGTGGAATTCATTTATACAGTACTTTCAGCGAAAAAAAGTCTGCATTTGCAGAGAGGAACATTAGGTCACTAAAAAAGATAATTCATCGGTACCTTGAAGAAAAGTGGACATATTCCTACATTGACCAATTAGACCAATTTGTGAAAACAATCAATTCGAGAGTAAATCGGGTAACCAAACTTTCCCCAAATAAAGTTACCAAAAAGGATGTGCCGCGGTTAGTGTCATTGATCGCGCAAAAAAGCACAACTAAGAAGCCCAAGTTTTACCTTGGGGCTTTTGTGAGAATAGTTAAAAACGAAAAAGCTTTCCGGAAAAGTTATAAGCAATCATTCACAGACGAAGTCTTTGAAATAACGGGAATACCTACATTAAACCCACCAACATACTCTTTAGTCGACGCTAACAACGAACCAATTCAAGGAAAATTTTATCAACCAGAATTACAACTTGTCAGGCTCCCTCTCGTTGAAAATGTCCAATAACCGGTTTGAAGACGAGTTTACAGTTCACGTGGTTTCATCAGCTTCAATGGAAATATTTGATTCAAACACACTTGCATCATTTCGGAATTTTTTTAATGACGAAATCCAACTTTCAGATGATTGGCGAGTGGCGCTAAGTGAAATCATATTCCCAACAAAAATAGAAAATATTGTAAACGGAAATCTGACTGTATACAACTTAAAAGATTATGAAGATTCCCAAAAGATGTCTTCTGGAGCCAATGTTATTTCTAGACCTTATAGCGGGCAAAAACTAGCTTTTATGCCAGGAACATTTGATACGGTGGCGCAACTTCTTGCCACAATTAAGCGCACAGTTGGATTACCCAATTTTTCTTCAGAGAAATTAAGAGCTCTGGAAAATACGAAGTTTTTCTAGGGAAATATGAGGGAATTACGTTTCCCAGTGAAGAAATCCCCAGCATCATTGGCTTTGAAGGTATTCCTGACGGTAACGGAATTCATATTGGGTACAAAATGAATCCAAATGAAAACAGGCTTATGAAAAGTGATGATACAAAAGCATATTATGGGGAATTTCCAGCCGACCTTTGTGCTGGAAAGCATCTTATTTTCATCTATGCAAACATAATTGAATACCAATACGTCGGTGACACTAAGGCGCCTCTTTTGAGAGTCATTGATTCAAAACAACGTCTGAAAAACGGTAGTGTATGTGAGCTTGAACCAACTCATCGGATCGTTTTTACAAATTTAGACTACAAAAAACTTTTGACCAACACAATTCAATCAATTTCAATTGAACTGCGGACGGAAACAGGACAATTAGTTCCGTTTTCGGGAACTGGAAAAGTTATTCTAACACTACAATTCAAAAAGTTTTCCCAATAAAATGGATTCTTACTATGCTAATCAAGCGACGTCTTTGCCTCATTTCTCTGGACATTATCGACAAAGAGGAAGTGGTTTTGGAGCTTTAGCTGCAGGAATTGGACGTGTTGCACTGCCCCTAGCACGTCGCTTCATTTTGCCAACTGCTAAACGTATCGGGAAAGAGCTCCTGAAACAAACTGTACCAGAGATTCTGGATGTAGTGGGCAACAAAAAATCTCCTAAACAAGCAATTAAGAACACAATTTCAAAAACTGTTAAAAAACAGACTGGCGGCTCTTGACGAATTACTTCACGTCGGAGGAAATCAATACGAGGCAAGCCAATGAAAGTAGGCGAGAAACGCAGAAAGACCATTTCAACGCATAGAGCACCAAAAAGAAGTCGGTCGGATTTTTTTGCTAAAGTGAACGATGATCGCTAATTTGTTACCATCAGAAGCAACTCACAGCTCATTGGATTTATTTGAAAAACCCTCACTGCTGGTGACTTTTGATGGTAGTTTTTGTCAAAAATTGGGTCCAATCTACAGCCCAAACGGACCCATGTTAGAATTTGAAGTCGCTGGTGACAGAAACAACTTCATTGATTTACAAAAAATTTTCCTCGAAGTTAAATGTAAAATTGTCCAGAATTCTGAAGCTGATTTGAAATATGACGCTACATCCGCCGCTGACATTACAAAAACAGATTCTCCCTACTTTTGCAACAATGTGTTACATTCACTATTCTCTGATTGTACAGTGTCTGCTAATGGACTGAAAATTTCAAACGCTAACGGAAATTATGCTCACAAAAGTTTCATTGAGACCGAGTTCTCACATAATAAAGATGCAAAAAATACATGGCTGGCCTGTCAGGGCTACTCTTATGAGGAAAACCCGGGAACGCTATCAACTGCAGAAGTGAACAGAAAAACTTTGGTGAGACAATCAGCTGAATGCACCTTCTATGGCAAAATTGCTGTAGACTTTTTCACTTGCGACAGACATCTGCTAAGTGGTGTGACACTTCGAATTGCATTCAGACGCTCAATTGATGATTTTGTCATAATGTCTGATGATGCTGCGAAACAATACAAAGTAAAAATTGTCGAAGCTAATTTGTATGTGCGGAAGATGACCCTCAATGACACTGTTGTGTCCACCATTGAGAAAACATTATTGAGTAGTCCCGCCTCCTATCCTTACCTTGAAACGCTCACAAAAACGTTTCTGGCTTCAACGGGTCTACACAGCTGGAAACAAGAAGATATATTTGCGAGAGAACCAATTCGCCGACTGGCGATCTGCTTAAATACAAATGAAGCTTTTCTGGGTAACAACCGGCAAAATCCATTTCATTTCCGAAAATTCAACCTAGAGCAGATTTATGTATATCGAAACGGTTTGCCTGTGGCAGATAGTTCACTATCTACAGCTGACGACAAACGTCTTTACTTTAATACAATATCGGATCTAGCTTACATTGATAATGGACATGGAATAAGTTTGACAGATTACCCAAACCATTTTATAATGGTTTTGATTTGACCAGTACCCAACAAGCATCCCATGACTTTATTCACCCTGAACTGACAAACTGTTCAATATCTGTTGAGTTAAAATTTTCTGTGGCCTTACCAAACAATATGGAAATTTTCATTATTGGTGAAAAAGCTAGTACAATTTTTGTTGATAGTGCAAGAAGAGTATCAAAGAATCACATTTTGACAAACTAAAAAAATGGACGAAGATAATATCAATGATCTTATTCAAAGATGTGCTTTACTCAAGCATAAATTTCTGGGTGTCTTCGCTGCAAATAATTTTCCCCAAAAGTTGAAACCAAACAGTTTCCTAATTGTTAACGCAGCAACTGCAGATAGTTTTGGCACCCATTGGTTACTATTGTGCCAGAAAGAGGAGGAGGATCAATTGTTCTTTGCTGATCCTCTCGGACAGTCTATTTCGTCATACAAAGATGTCTACCAAAGAATAATTTCTCTAGAAGAAAATGCAAAAATTTATCAGTTACTGAAGGATCAGCCAATTCAAAGTAAAAACTCAAAACTTTGTGGACTTTTTTGTATTTATATTGCTCATTATATTTTTAACTCACAAAAAATTGTAAAACTGAGTGATGCTCAATTAATTCGCTTTGCTTTTCATATGCTGTATTAACCCTTCCTTGATTGCAATAAATTATTTTTTCAAAATTTAATTTTTTCTTCGTACACAAGGCGAACACTCAAAAAATCAGTATCAATATTCAATTTTCCGTATCCACTAACAAAAATATCCATAATTTGACAAAAAGCACCAGAATGAGGACCAGACAAAATGTTTTCAACTCTTCGGATAGTTTCACTATTAACAAAATCAGTTTGAACTTGTTTCGATGCAGGACGAGCGTTGTAGATCGTCTTTTGAGCAACTACTGGCATCTTCGCACAGGGTTTTTGATTTATATTCACTTGTTTTGCATTGCTAATTTTCGTATTATTGTGGCAGGCAAAAGCTGGCAGTTGTTTGCGTACTGTCTGTGAGTCAACTTTATCTGCGGAGCTGTTGAATTCAACCGCCAATTTGAGCTTTGTAAAAACGTCTCCATTAGTCTCCAAAGTTGTTGCAGTCGAAAATAAAAATTTGAAGGTTGTAAAAATACAAGGCACAGGAAAATTTTGGTTTCTTTTCAAAGTTTCCTTTTCGAAAGTTGTTGTATCAAGCAAAACGTGATAATGGTTAGTTACTAAGCCGCAAAACTCAGAATCAAAATGGGCACACACTGCATAAACATTTGTGTTAGAAAGGGTAGGTTTCTCTTCGACAATCTGAAACTTGAACTGTTTTTGAAATTGTTTAAAGTAATGTGGTGAACGCTCGTACATCGCCTCAACCATTTTTGTTGCTGGTCTTGGAAATTTCTTCTGACTTTTGTTGGAATCGTGGTTTTTTTGCTGGAGGGGGTTTTGTTAATTCCTCTTCTGTGAACTGAGAGCGTATATCTGCTGACTTTTCAATCAAGTTCTCAAATTCTTGATCAGTTGGAGAAACTCTCTGCTGAAATTCGTAATCGCTTTCCGCTTTCTTGAACAATTTTAGAAACACATAGCTACCCGTCCTTTCATACGTTTTCACAGTCGCTCTGATCAAGCGCTTATCAGTTTTCGAAATGTCGAAATAACAATCGCCGAATTCTGTGTCTTTAGTGGAAGTGAAAGGCATGGCGCAACTTGATATTATTTCCCTTAACAATTATTGTGAACGCTCCAACTCAGGGGGGGTGGCAAGCTTGGATTACACGTGTGTCATCAAACACTCAATTAAAAACAAATGATTGTCGAATACAGTCTCAAGTACGCCTACGGCGTACTTGCGTCTGTTCATTACAATTTTTATGGCAAACATATGGTGCACGAATGTGATCTTTTGAACAATTTTCACATGCATAAAGCGCTCATATAAACTAGAAATTAGAAACAGATGCGACCTCAGATAATAAACATACATATTGAACACATTTTCGAAGCACTCATATACACTAGAAATTAGAAACAGATGCGACCTCAGATAAGAAACTTACATGATGAACACAATTTCAAAGGCATAAAGCAATCATATACACAACAAATTAAAAGCACATGTGACCTCTGATAAAAAACTACACATTGAACACAATATATAACAACAGTTAATTGAAAACAGATGTAACCCTAGATAACAATCTGTGGTACGCTCAAGTTAAAATTGTGTGTATGTTGGCTCAAAATTAAAAACAGATGTGACCCTCTAGCTTACGTGAAACTAATGCAAAAGTTGTACACAGAAACCCTGAGCTATAATTCGGCGGCATTCATATATGTGTTGAGTCAAATTGCAGTTTGTTTCCAGCAACAAATTCGAATCTGTTTAATTGAATTTTTTTAACACTTAACTTTTGAAATGTCGGTTAAAATTCTCGCAGAATCAGAGTCTTCCTGTGAAAGAACTCTGGTTTATCGAACAGTTTATGAAAACTTTGTTGTTCTCATCCAACAACGAAAACAAGACAATGTCTGGAACACTTACCATCACTGTCTTCTTCCAAAGCTTCTTATAAATGCAATTGCCGCCCTGCCCGAAAAAACAGACTCTTCCGAATGCAGCATTCTTATCTCAGGAGGTCACTTACCTGCAAATGTATTGCCAGCATTTCAAGATTGTAATATGGACACATTACCTGAAGAAACCAAACGAATTCTCTACCGCTACGACTGTGAGTGCGTACCCTTGTTTGAAAATCAACTCGGAGCATATCAAGCTTGTGATGATTTGGCCAATTTGTGGGGAATCAGTTCATCACTTGATTCGCCAAACAGTGAATCGACACTATCTAGTCTATCCACAACACCGGCAATTGACCCAAGTCCAACTGTTACGCCGGCACCCAGCCCATCTCTCTTTGCAGAAATCAGGAACCCTCCAAACGATTTCGATAACTTTGACGAGAACGTTCTGTCCGGAACAGCTTTTCAAACGCCAAAGAGAGAGGCTCTGAGCGACAGTTTCCAAACACCCACGTGTTCAGAGACTCCAAACGTTAGCGGTGCACCAAAAAAGCGGCGACCAGAAAATTCTTTGATGGACTTATTCGATTAAATTAACTTAATTAGAACTTGAAACTTTACTTTCATATAAAAAACTGTTTCAATTTTGAGATGTTAATTTGTGCGTGTTTGAGTTATACATTTTACTTCGTTTCTATTTCTTGAATTTGTAATACAACTTCTTTTTTGTCCGTTTTGTGTTTCTATTCAAAACTTAGACAAAAATATAATTCAAGTGAGTGATCATGTTCGGACTTGTTCAGGGAAGATTTTTACTGTCCCCTATGACGCAATCACAGATATGATTTTCCAAGCAGGTATTCATGTACTGCAATCACTATGAACTGTTTAGTTTTTGTGGTAATAATCCACAATTAGACTTTCGAATCAATAAAAATTCTAAACATCTGCTTGTTAAGCCTAAAGTTATATGGAATTAACACAATTTCTGTTTTGCAAAATGTGTGCGGTTTTTGGCTCAAAAGACCTGTTAACATTATGCCAAAAGAGTAGCAGCATATGAACTCTGAAACCAATTCATAAATTGGAAAAAATGTCAAAAATTGTAATCCGTCAGAGATAAAATTCGAAAAATTGCACTTGAAAACCCAAATGATGTCATTAGGTTTTGTTAAAAAAAGTTTTTACGTCCTCTAGCAGCACCGCCTAGCTTTGCGCTCTCGTTCAACAGGGTAAAAAAAGCAGATTTGTGAAAAAAATTTTGAAAAAATTGAGAAAAAAAATTTTTTGTTGATAGATGACCTCTGACCTTTGACCCCAAAAATGAGGGCTTCAAAAAACACTTGGGATGAAACTGATGGTGCAGGGGTTCTCAGCACACTGTGTCCTGCAAAACATCTCATCACGCTCGTCAAATTTAACTTAACCGTTACGGAGATAATTAGCGCCTAATTAACGGCTAATTAGTGACTAATTAAAATAATTGCTAATAAATGAAAGAAAAAATTGGAAATTTTTTTATACCAATGTCTTTGTGGGAACATGCTGGATGTTTTTGGTCATAAGCATCATGGCCGAAAAATGGCTCCTTCACCGATTTCCAAAACATCTGGTCATCAATGTCACATTAACATCTGGCATTAATTAGCATATGAAGTACCCTAAGGAAAGATGTTAGATCGCGTTTCTTTGCATTTTTGCACATTGTGGACCCACGGCATCAATTTCTCTCATAACACCTGTCATCGAAAAAGGCTTCAGAAAAAAGACACATGATTCTGTCATGTAATTGTCATTTAATGACATTGATTTATGATAATTGACAGAAAAAATAACTTTTTTTCGGTTCGTTTTAGAGCAATTTTTTTAGTGCGGTCCTATGTTTTTCGTCCCGGGGAGCAATTTTGCTCATCACACTTGACAGCGTAGGACAACTCTAAACACCCGTTTTTTAAGAGGTCTAAAATGGTAATTTTTTGAAAAACTCAAAAGAAAATAACATGCTTCTCCGCTTTTTGAAATGCGTTTTTTTAGGTGATTCACAAAAACAACACTCGATAAGACCCCTCTGAGGGTCTACTAGCACATAGTTTTGAAATCGGAAAGTGTTTTATATCTTTTTTGCGTTTATTTTCAATAAAAATTCGAACCGAAAATTTCCAGCCAGTTTCAACCAATAAACTTTGACAAATTCAAATGTTTGAAATTGGCGCCCACCAAACTACGTTGTTATACAGAATGCCTTCATGTAACACCCTTCGTAGCGAATGCAATTACCACAAAGTGCAATACTAGTTTTCCGAATCATTCAATTCTTTCCTAAATTCAATTCAAGTTGTTATATTCAAGTCAAGTTGTTATATTCTATCGTCATGACTTTTGCTTGTCGGTATTGCGACTCTGTGCTTAGCACTAGAGGAAATCGTTCTCGCCATGAAACAAAATTTCATCCAGATGAAATGAAATTACCAACTTATCACTGTTCTTTGTGTGAGTTTACATCTCGAAAAATGTCAGAACTGGAGGAACACATGCAAACTCAACATTCAAGGTTCACAAACTGTTGTCGGGCTTGCCACCTCGGATTCAACAGTTCGCACCTCTATGCCCAACATGCAAGGTCAGTTCATTCAATTCCAGTCTTTGGTGCTGAGTTTCAACCTACTCAACACTCCGATCAGTCAGCTTTTAATGGCAGTCTTCAATCCTACTCAATAGAACCCACGGATGACGAAATGGTGCCAGCAAGAGACCTCCAGGCGTTCATGAAGTTCAAACAGGAGCGAATTCAGGAACTGATTGATCAAAAACTATCAGCGGGCCCGCAAAAAGTTCAATTCTCAGCAGAACTGCAACTTTTCAAACAATTTCGTGAGCCTGATGAAGACGACGAGCGTATCACCATCTTCTCTAACTCTCTGATGACTCCTGTGTACGCTGAAGGGCTCTCAAATGACAATTTTGTAGAAATGGTGGAAAAAATGCTCGCTGTGTTGTTAACCTTTGCCTCTTCTGGAAGTGGTTGGATGTTGGAAAGAATTATTCGCGTCAATATTAAGTTCGCCAAATACAGACCGGCCACTGGATCTTCATTTATTGCCTTACCAACAAAATTACAAAATTGTAGAGCCCTTCTCAACATAAGGAACCATACAGACAACAACTGTTTCATTTACAGCTTTATCGCAGCTTCCTATCTTAAGTGCAACAATTTTGAGGGAGAAGAAGGACGAAATGACTCTTTAAAGCTAACATCACCCGAGTTCTATCAAAACATGCCATCGCTTCAGCCTGCTGGTGAGTTTTCAATGCCCATGGGTTTCAATGACATTGATAAGTTTGAAACACTTAACGACGTAGAGGTTAACGTTTTTGGATTTGAAAACCGAGATTTGTTTCAAATGCGGGTGTCTAAAAGGACAACTTCCGAATTGAGCCCCGATTTGCTTCTTCTTTATGAGAATGATAAACACCATTACGTTCTTATCAAAGATTTGTGCAGGCTGTTCTGCTTCATCAAAAACATCAAATTCAAGTCAACTCTTCACTTATGTCGGAACTGTCTTTACTTGTGTCACAAGGATGTTAATAACTTTAAGGACCATGTTGAAGTTTGCGGTAATAATCCACCAGCTGTTATCCGCATGCCAAAACCAGACAATAATTATACAAATTCACAAACTGGTCAGCTACTTGGTTTGCTCCCTTAGTCATCTATTTTGATTTCGAGTCGTTTCTCAAACCAGTGGCCTCCTGTGCTCCAAGTGAAGAGAGAGTTTCTTCGCGACCAATTGAAGTTCACGAACCATGTGGCTTTGCATTGACTGTTATTGAGCACGGCAACCCCGAGCCCAAATTTACTCATTTGGACAGCTCGGAAAACTGCATGCAAAATTTCATTCAAATGATTCATAAACTTGCTAAGGATATACACGAACAGAAGCGCAAACACCCTTTCTTCCGTGGTGACCGATCATCACTTCATAAAGATGCGAGCAAACAGTGTTGGATTTGTGAAAACGAATTCTCAGAAACTGACGAAAAAGATCTGGACCACTGCCATTACAGCGGCGGCTTCCTGGGTTGGGCCCACCCACAGTGTAACAGAGCGCGCCGGAATTGTAATTTTATTCCCGTAATTGGACACAACATCCAAAATTATGACCTCCATCATATTTGTCTTAGTCTGCAAAAGTGCGAGCCGACAACAACAATCAACGTCATACCAGCAACAGACGAAAAATACATTGCAATGATGCTGGGAGTGCAAGTTGATAGAGTTGAGAGGGCTGACAAGAAGATCGTACCTGTTTACGAATATCTACGCTTCGTTGATTCTTACAAACTCTTCAACGGATCTCTCGAAAAGCTGGTGGAGTCCTTGCCAGAGTCAGAGTTTGGTATGATGGAGTCTATGTTCGCCCACATTCCTGCACCTGACAGACAACTTCTGAAGCAGAAGGGTTATTACCCTTATTCCTACATGAGCGACCGGTCAAAGTTTGCGGAGAGGGAGCTGCCGGCTCTCAGCAAATGGACGAATTCTTTGGAAAACGGAAAAATATCAATCAATGAGTCCGAATTAGATAAAGCGAAGAAGATGTGGCAGCTGCTAAACTGTGAGACAATGCAGGACTACCACGATTTCTATTTGAAACTGGACGTTGCCCTTCTGGCCTGCTGTTCGGAATACTGTCGCAAAATCAGTTTTCAGACATACAGATTGGACGTGGCGCAATTTTTCACAGCGCCAAATATGGCAAAAGATGCAGCTTTACGGATAACAAAAGCACGCATAGAACTTTGACAGAACCCGAGCACCTGCACATGATTGAACAGTCAGTAAGAGGCGGAATTACTTCCGTATTCGAAACGAGGTACTTCAAAGCCAACAATCAGTTCTTACCGGGCTTCAACCCAGAAGAGGCTTCCACATTCGGGTTGTGCCTCGACGCTAATAATTTGTATGGGGGTGTCATGCTGAAAGAGCTGCTTCCCATCGGAAGCTTTAGATTTGCCAATGAAGTTTCCATTAGCCAGATCTTGAATATGCCTCAGGATTCTGCCATCGGCTACTTTGCTGAAGTGGATCTGGAGTGTCCTACAGACGTTCACGACAACCAAAGGGATTATCCGCTAGCGCCTGTAAAGGAAATTGTACAAGACGTGTGGCTAAGCGATTTCCAAATCAACCTAAAAGAGCAGTACAATATTCCTGAAGCTAAGGTCCCTAAACTACTGCAAACACTGTTTGACAAGAAGAACTACGTAGTCCATTATAAATTACTCCAATTATATGTGCAACTTGGATTACGTATAACGAAACTTCACCGCGTGCTGCAATTCAATCAGGAACGATGGCTCGAACCGTATATTACCTTGAATAGCAATATGCGGAAAAACGCAACTAATAAATTCCAACAGAATTATTATAAACTCATGAATAATTCTGTATATGGCAAAACAATTGGGTCGAAAAGGCGACAGTCGAGGGTGGAAATTACACGAAATGCGGAGAGAGCAGAAAAACTTGTTTCGAAATTCGAATTTGAGAGATTCAAAATATTTGGGGAGAACATGGCCGCTATGTGCAGCAAGCCGAAAATTATAACATGGAATACGCCGACTATTGTGGGTGCAACTGTGCTCGACTTGTCTAATTACTATATGTACCGCTTTCATTATCAAGTTATGCGACAAAAACTTTCAATGTCGTCTATTGTACTCGGATACAGACAGCCTCTTATATAGAATTGAGTCAAAAGATCTGTATGAGGATTTAGCCAACCAATCTGCGGAAGTAAAAAACGAATTCGATTTTTCATCCTATCCAGAAGACCACCCACTTCACGACAACAACAATAAGTCTGAAGTCCTTAAATTCAAGGACGAATTCAGTGGAGACTATATATCCGAGTTTGTGTGCCTCAAACCCAAGATGTATTCAATCACATCAAAAAGTGAGTCCATATAATGAATAATTTCTAACCCATTCCCTCAGTAATTTGAATGCAAGTTAAGTGCGTTGGAGGAAACTACATAACAAAACTTAATAGCTTATTGTAAAACATGTTTACCTTGTTTAGGTTGTCGCAAGTTGTCTGCTAAACGTGTGACCAGGGCAGCCCAAAAACTTCTCACCCACAAATTATATAAAGAAACTCTCCAAACATCGAAACCAGTTAGAGCGGTAAATACAAGAATAACATCCGAAAATCATGTACTGAAAACGGTGACAGCTAATAAAATATCTCTATCCGCATTTGATAATATGAGATATATCTGCGGAGATGGGTTGCGAACGCTCCCATATGGACACTTTTCTGTGATGGGCGATAATCAAAGCGAAACGTCTAGTTCGCTCGGATGGTTTGATCCTGACCAAAGTCAGATAAGTTGGGATTACATTACAGAGAATAGTGACAATTTAAGTGAAATTTTTCGTGACACTGAAGTGGATTGGGACTTTCCAACATATCTACCACCCCCGGAGAAGAGAATGAGAAAACACTGTAGCGATAACTTGAACCTACTTCTGGACAATGCCAGCCACTATTCGCCGCCCGATCCTGGTTTCATTAATGCGGGAGGAATAAGAGATGAGGACATTTCTGATGACCAAATTGTTGACTTTGATAGAAGCAGCTCAAAGGAGGAACAAAGTTTTTGTTCATTCATTGATTTAGAAGCTACAGAAAGTAGCGGCGAACAGTGAAAGGGACAGTGTACAAACTCAATTTCATAGTGTGTTGAATTCAGAATAGTGTTGAGAAATACTTTGTGCGAGATTTCTTCAGATTTTGTTTGGAGTGTTGCTTTAATTTGAACGCCCCTGATTCAATTTTTATTTTCAGTTCAATTTGTACGAAAGTCTCTTTAGCCTAAGTTCAATAAGCGGACGGTCAAGTTAGGGGAAACAGAAAGTCAGACGGCGAGACAATTACCGCCACATTATCCGCATAAGAACGTATCCGCATGCAATTATATAACGTATTATCCGCGTGCAATTATATACCATATTATCCGCATGCAATTATATACCATATTATCCCCATGCAATTATATACCATATTATCCCCATGCAAATCTATACCCTATTATCCCCATGCAAATCTATACCCTATTATCCCCATGGCATGATAACCCCCCCTTTCCCAGTGCTCCCTATATTTACTACTTATAGCTGCTCCTATTTTAACTGTCTATTGAATGAGTTATATCTCGAACACAACAGGGTCGCACTTTTCATATTCTGCATGATGTGTCAAGGTGGATTTGAACTTAACAAACATGGCTTTGTCATTTTTAAACATGAGAAAAAAACCGCAATTTAAGTTTTACAACGAAAGAAAGTTTCAGTTTATTCGGTTTAACTTATTTCTCTGCGATAAATTTTAGAAGATTGTCAATATTGTCTTTTTATATTGTGCTTGGGCTTTTTCAATTGTGCTTGGGCTTTTTCAAGGCCTAAGAATTTTGAAACGTGTGCTATTTTTTTCGGTTAACAAATAGTCTGTCTTCAACGATGTCAATTTTTTTCTCGAATCAAAGTTTTTGTTTTAATTTGGTACATTCTTAGTTTCTTGAAGAAAGTTTTCATTAAATTGTGCGATTTTTCGCGCTATTGTTCATGATTACTCAAATCCTAGTATGATAAACTGAAAACTTTTTAATCTCACCTTCGGCTGAAAACATGTTAAATCACTTTAAAAAATGATACAGAAAATCAAAATTTCATCATTTCCGAATTTTTGTTTAGTGATATCCTCTGGTCGGAATGGGATATTTCTTTGAAATGGGATTAATTGCAAGCATCGAAACTCAAACTCTTGCCTTTGAAGCCGACATAGCAGCCCGATTTTTTAAGTTCGTACACCGACTGAGAAAATGACATTTTTAACGCTTATAGCCAACAAGGCGGCTCGGTAATGTGCGATGGCACATAAGGTTCCGACCCCGCCCATCCACAAATTTGGCATAATTGTCTACCAAATGAGGAACAGATAGAAGAACCCAAAAATTAATTTTTGCGATTCCCAAAAAAGCCCAAGTCTTTTTCAAAAAATTCTGTATCAACGATAAGATAGCCTCCAAAGCAAAAAACTCAGTGGAGTAAAAGTTGATGCATTAGATTGCTGTAATATGTCAATATTAAGAAAGCGAGTCAAGACGAAAACCAAAATCAAACAACAACAACAACAAACATTAATTACATCAAAAAATTTATGTCCGTCTTAGATACTAAATTTAATAACAAAATCAACATACCGTCAGATAAACCCAAAACTAAACAAAAATAACTTATAAATCCCCAGAAAACATATGCGACCAGTCCATATAAAGGTTTGGTAACAATTATACAAGAAAGAACAAAAACAGTAAAGTAAAAAAATTAACTTATTTTTTTGAAACAGTTAACTTCAAAGTAATAAATACCATTAGGAATCAATTAATATTACCACAAATTTACGATTTCCACTACTTCTATAGAAGGGCATTAGGACCTGTCCTTATTCATTTTTTAAAGCGGCTAAAAAGAACAACAAAGAACAAACAAAATTTCAATTGAAACTTGACAGAAAACGCTGTCAAAACCGTCAAGCCAATTTTTGGCACTCAAAATACATTTGATTGCGCCTTCTTCAGACAGCTATAATTTAGTACGTGGCTATTCATTAGAAAGACTAGGTAACAAGCAGACAAAAAAGCGAAGTGCTAAAGTATGTAATTTTTTTTCGAAACAAAATTACATTTAATGTCATGAAACGCATTCATAACAAAAAGAGCTATTTAAATAGGGTCGTTTATTCAAAAAAAGCCCTCGAGACCTTTAATTATCCAGAATATTTCTTGCATCTACAAAAAGAAAGTCAAATATGACAAAAATCACATTAGTTTACTTTTTTTTTGTGAAAAACCGGTGTCGAAGCCAGTAAGGTCATAACAAATTCTTTAAAAGATTTTGGGACACCAATCCCTCTTATTCCTTTGACACCCATATTGTTATATTTGACCTGTAGTTAACTAACGAGATTAGGTAACAAAGAGAAACATAAAAAGAACAAAATTGCGAAGTTGAAAATTTTTTTTTTTAAATTTTGAAAACGATTGTTTTGATCGTCATGAAAGCCATCAGCTATCTACTAATATCAGAAAATCGGTTCTTCTACTCTTCTATGAAAAGCCAATGAAAGCTATCACTATACAGGAAATTTCATACGACCGAAATGACAAAGTATAAATGAGAGTTAGAGACAAAATTAAAAAATTCAATTGATTTCTTCAAGAAAGAGGCGTCGAGGCCGTTAAAACGATGATGTGTATCTTTCAGAATTTTAATATTTTCAATTGGGCCTTATTCTGAATGCTAATGAGGTGACATGAGAACCGTCAAAAATGTGATAATGTGACAAAATTAGAAAACGTGAAAAACTGGCAAATATCAAAACAAAAAAAATCTGAAATCTTGTAGTATCAAAGCCAGAAAACAATAATATCAGGCTTAAAACTGCAACCGAAAATAAATGTTAAATCAGTAGAATGAAGAAACAGTCTTTCTTTGCTGACACTAAGCTGGAAATTGAACTATGTAAGAAAAAAATAGAGGAAAAGTTAATTAAGCCATTATTTATTGAAAAGTCAATTATTTTTAAAAAAAGAAACAACCATAAATTTTCAATTAAAAAACTTAATGCATGAGCTTGGAGCTGGTTAACAAGCAAATCCGTTGGACCTATCACTCCTGAGCTTTGATTTGATATGTTCTGTTTTTTATTATTAAAAAAAAAAGTCTTTTTTTTAAAAAAAAAGACCGACTGATTAAAACCCGATTTTTTTTTTGGATTGTAACAGTCCTAGAATGGCCCAAAAAAAGCCCTAATAATACTTATTGTCCCTTAGGAATAACTGATTTTTCGAATGTTGTAGATATGGATAATTTGTTAGTTGAAAACTCAAAATAAATTCTGCATTTTTGATAATCAACGAGTAAAGTTGGCAAAAAACGGCAAGGTTTTAACTACAGTGCACTCTCAGCGGACTCTGAAGTAGAATTAGCCCCCCTCTGAGTCTACAAAGATTTTTTGAGTGTTGTTTGGGGATGTACTGTCGGCAAATTTATTCAAAGTGGACTAAATTAGCTTATTTCGTTCTGTTTTTGATGAAAAAGTCTAAATTTTGAAATGTTTATCCAGATTTTTTGACCAAAAAAATTAAATCAAAACAAACAACAATGCTTGTTCGTCTTCAAAAATAAAATTAACGACACGATTCTTAAAAATTATAACAAATTTTAGCAAAATTGACGAAAATTTAGGCAAAAATTCTGGAAAATGTGAATAAAAACAACGTGAATTCACTCTTCTTTTCTCAGAACTTTAAACCTCGATAACTCTCTGTAGAAATCGAAAATTAAAAAAATTTTTTAATTCAATATTCTACGCTGGATGAGCTTTCTAATGATACCAGTCTCAACTCTCTACGATGAATATATCGAGCGGCGAAAATTCACGGAACCAAAAAAAACCCAGTTGAATATATAGTTCCTCCCCCCTCAAGAGGGTCGGAACAAAGATACCGCTTATTTCTTATCTTCGAAACTGGACGTACCGACGGCTTCTTATGTTTGAAAACGAGAGTTGACAATTTTATATCGCAGAAGATCAATGATAACGTACCATTAACCGGATAGCCCAGGCTGAGGTTCCAGACCGAAAATTGATATGCTGAGACAGAAATGAACGCACAAGGGGTGTGCCGTGCGTTCAAAATTACACGGTCTGGATAACTAGGATTTCTAAGTTTCTTGTTGATAAGTTTTGGTTCGCTTCGGTTCAAGTTAAAGCAAGGATACTGACAAGAGTTTTGTGAACTTCACAATTTTGACACAATTTTTGGCAACTGTTCCTCAATGCGTTGAGGATTCCATACAAATTATTAAAATCACTTATTATTTATAGAGCCCGTTACTATTTAAAAAACTAGCACTTGCAAATAGTGGGGGGGAGGTAAATGTTAAAAGCTCGCTAAGCGGGCAGGGGTCAAAATAGATCCAAAATGTCATCCACTTTTGTTCCATTTACAGATTAGTTGTTCGATTGACATTCTGGCCAATTCTGTGTCTGCCAGTCGCGACTTCTCAGTGCGTGCAACAGTGCAACCCTCACCCTTCGACACATCCACTAATTACGTCATCAGACAGACCCTCAAGGTCACTGACTGTCCAAATGACATTGCAGCTGCGGGTGCTATTGTCGATGTGGAACCACGGATGGTTCTCAAGTCCAGGTGCCCAAATTTTTTCAATGGATTATCTGAAATAATTCTTTGTTTAAAGATTGGAACCATCACATTCCGCACCAAGACTTGTCAAAACTTGGTATGCTCGACAATTTAAACTAGATCTTGTTAGGATGAATTTTGTTGAGAGATGATAAACGTTCGGACGATTTGAAAGGTTCTAATGTCAAATGTTTTTCGGTTTTTTGAGCCCCCAATTTGATACACGACAGTTTTGATTTCATGTTTTCAACCATCGTAACTGTATCTATGAGTTTTATCTCGACTTAGTGCAAATACATGAGTGCATGACAGATCTCTCATCCTACTTTAAAAAACTTAATGCATGAGCTTGGAGCTGGTTAACAAGCAAATCCGTTGGACCTATCACTCCTGAGCTTTGATTTGATATGTTCTGTTTTTTATTATTAAAAAAAAAGTCTTTTTTTTAAAAAAAAAGACCGACTGATTAAAACCCGATTTTTTTTTTGGATTGTAACAGTCCTAGAATGGCCCAAAAAAAGCCCTAATAATACTTATTGTCCCTTAGGAATAACTGATTTTTCGAATGTTGTAGATATGGATAATTTGTTAGTTGAAAACTCAAAATAAATTCTGCATTTTTGATAATCAACGAGTAAAGTTGGCAAAAAACGGCAAGGTTTTAACTACAGTGCACTCTCAGCGGACTCTGAAGTAGAATTAGCCCCCCTCTGAGTCTACAAAGATTTTTTGAGTGTTGTTTGGGGATGTACTGTCGGCAAATTTATTCAAAGTGGACTAAATTAGCTTATTTCGTTCTGTTTTTGATGAAAAAGTCTAAATTTTGAAATGTTTATCCAGATTTTTTGACCAAAAAAATTAAATCAAAACAAACAACAATGCTTGTTCGTCTTCAAAAATAAAATTAACGACACGATTCTTAAAAATTATAACAAATTTTAGCAAAATTGACGAAAATTTAGGCAAAAATTCTGGAAAATGTGAATAAAAACAACGTGAATTCACTCTTCTTTTCTCAGAACTTTAAACCTCGATAACTCTCTGTAGAAATCGAAAATTAAAAAAATTTTTTAATTCAATATTCTACGCTGGATGAGCTTTCTAATGATACCAGTCTCAACTCTCTACGATGAATATATCGAGCGGCGAAAATTCACGGAACCAAAAAAAACCCAGTTGAATATATAGTTCCTCCCCCCTCAAGAGGGTCGGAACAAAGATACCGCTTATTTCTTATCTTCGAAACTGGACGTACCGACGGCTTCTTATGTTTGAAAACGAGAGTTGACAATTTTATATCGCAGAAGATCAATGATAACGTACCATTAACCGGATAGCCCAGGCTGAGGTTCCAGACCGAAAATTGATATGCTGAGACAGAAATGAACGCACAAGGGGTGTGCCGTGCGTTCAAAATTACACGGTCTGGATAACTAGGATTTCTAAGTTTCTTGTTGATAAGTTTTGGTTCGCTTCGGTTCAAGTTAAAGCAAGGATACTGACAAGAGTTTTGTGAACTTCACAATTTTGACACAATTTTTGGCAACTGTTCCTCAATGCGTTGAGGATTCCATACAAATTATTAAAATCACTTATTATTTATAGAGCCCGTTACTATTTAAAAAACTAGCACTTGCAAATAGTGGGGGGGAGGTAAATGTTAAAAGCTCGCTAAGCGGGCAGGGGTCAAAATAGATCCAAAATGTCATCCACTTTTGTTCCATTTACAGATTAGTTGTTCGATTGACATTCTGGCCAATTCTGTGTCTGCCAGTCGCGACTTCTCAGTGCGTGCAACAGTGCAACCCTCACCCTTCGACACATCCACTAATTACGTCATCAGACAGACCCTCAAGGTCACTGACTGTCCAAATGACATTGCAGCTGCGGGTGCTATTGTCGATGTGGAACCACGGATGGTTCTCAAGTCCAGGTGCCCAAATTTTTTCAATGGATTATCTGAAATAATTCTTTGTTTAAAGATTGGAACCATCACATTCCGCACCAAGACTTGTCAAAACTTGGTATGCTCGACAATTTAAACTAGATCTTGTTAGGATGAATTTTGTTGAGAGATGATAAACGTTCGGACGATTTGAAAGGTTCTAATGTCAAATGTTTTTCGGTTTTTTGAGCCCCCAATTTGATACACGACAGTTTTGATTTCATGTTTTCAACCATCGTAACTGTATCTATGAGTTTTATCTCGACTTAGTGCAAATACATGAGTGCATGACAGATCTCTCATCCTACTTTTTCCAAGTAGTTGTAAATGTTGCTAAGTTTAATAACAATTTTCGTCACTTACAATCCTTGGTCGCCGCCATTCCTTAGTTGTCATACAAGGATCCTAAATCGTGCCGTACAAATTATGGCCCATTTCCTTTTACTATTGTATTGCGAATAAGATTTTTTTCTAATATAAGATAAAAAAAATTAGGATCGTTTAATATTTTTTATTAGTATGGAATCAAAGAAATCATAAATGATCGATAAAACAGACGATAGAAAGCAAGCATTTCGAAACCGATCTCTCGCATATTAAAACTGCTGCAAACAGAATTCTGATCACCATTCATGATTCTTGTAGAACTAGAAATAAATCATGCAAAAATCTTCGGATAGTATACGACCTGTATGACTAATAATCATAATTGACTCAGAAAAAAAACGCTAGAATCTTGTGATCAAAACTATTACCTTAATTGTTCAGGTATGTTGCATTCCAAAACGAAATCAACTTCTGGAATGACTCGGCTATCTCCTTCGTGTCTGAATACGATCCAGTGATGGTTACCCGGAAACACATCAAGTACTTCACAGAACAGGAAAATTTTGACTTCATTGTGGACTTCAGGGCAACTTTCGGTGAAAACATTCTGGAGAAATGCCCAAACATAGTAAGAGACCTTTCACTTGTTGAAGGTTCTTTCACTAAAATATCAATTGTTCTGGCTAAAATCTTCCTTTCTTGGCGAAGATAGGAAACTTGGTCAACGACTGTTTTTGAGATTTTTACATTTTCTAGTATTAGGAAAGGAGGCGAAAAACGGGATCGCTTCGACGCTACTCTTGTAGTATCTTGCAAGCCGTTGTTAATTTTTCATGATTCTTGTAAGACAATGTTACTCTTGTTGAAGGTTATATATAATCTTGCAAGATCTCACAAGTGAGATTAACATCGAATCTTGTATTGGTAAAATTTTGATGTAACCAGCGTAAAAGAATTTTTGGATCTAATCTTTTTCGCCACCCTTGTTTTTATGCCCCGCAATTACAATTTGCGTTTCTAAAATATATTTGTCCACGAAGCTTGGGGGAGGGTACGAAAGAGAACAGGTCTAAAAAAGCAAAAAGAGTCACTCAAAATAACACAGCAAGAATCCCCAATTTGCAAATAAAGATTGAGTTAACTTAATATGATATTGAACAATTTTTATTGCTTTATCCCAGTGCTCTTGGTTGTTTTGTTTTTGACTTGATTTCCTTGATTTTCGGGTAGTTGACTTAGTGCTACGCGCTTTAAAAAAATATCTTATTTTTTTTGTTTTAAAAAATTGACTTTGAAAGCGGAAGAAATTTAAGGAAATGAATTGGGCCTAAATTAAAGCAGTTGGAAAGCTAATCCAGTAAAAGCATGAACTAAACTTTGTTAAATTTTTATCGAAACAGAAGAAAATTAGAAGGTTAAGTCTAATTGGTACGTCAAATCTTTTAACATTTTTGTAAGGAAAAAAATCCAAAATTATTAATTAATTTGAAAATCTTTAAACAATACGAAAATTGATAAAGAATCAAGATAAAAATCAAAGCAGACACAGAGGAAATAAATCTATTTTTCTGTCATAATTCAATGCTAATCTACATTAACAACAAGGTGGCTCGGTAATGTGCGATGGCACATAACGTTCCAACCCCGCCCATCCACAATTTTGGCATAATTGTCTTCCAAATGAGGAACAGATAGAAAAACCCAAAATTTATTTTTTGCGAATCCCAAAAAAGCCCAAGTCTTTTTCAAAAAATTCTGTATAAACGATAAGATAGCCTCCAAAGCAAATAACTCAGTGGAGTAAAAATTGATGCATTAGATTGCTGTAATATGTCAATATTAAGAAAGCGAGTCAAGACGAACAGCAAAATCAAAAAAACAACAACAACAAATACTAATTACATCAAAAAATTTATGTCCCTCTTAAAAACTAAAATTAATAACAAAGTCAACATACCGTCAGATAAACATAAAAATAAAAAAACTTATAAATCACCAGAAAACATATGGACCAGTCCATAAAAAGATTTGGTAACAATTAGACAAAAAAGAACAAAAACAGTAAAGTAAAAAAATTAACTTATTTTTTTGAAACAGTTAACTTCAAAGTAATAAATACCATTAGCAATCAATTAATATTACCACAAATTTACGATTTCCACTGCTTCTATAGAAGGGCATTAGGACCTGTCCTTATTCATTTTTTAAAGCGGCTAAAAAGAACAACAAAGAACAAACAAAATTTCAATTGAAACTTGCCAGAAAACGCTGTCAAAACCGTCAAGCCAAATTTTGGCACTCAAAATATATCTGATTGCGCCTTCTTCAAACAACTATAATGTAGTACGTGGCCATTCATTAGTAAGACTAGGTAACAAGTAGACAAAAAAGCGAAGTGCTAAAGTATGTAATAATTTTAATTTTTTTTTTCGAAACAAAATTACATTCAATGTCATGAAAGGCATTAATTACAAAAAGAGCTATTTAAATAGGGTCGTTTATTCATGAAAAAGAAGCCTTCGAGACCTGTAATCATCCAGAATATTTCTTGCATCTACAAAAAGAACGTCAAATATGACAAAAATCAAATTAATTTACTTTTTTTTGTGAAAAACCGGTGTCAAAGCCAGTAAGGTCATAACAAATTCTTTAAAAAAAAATTTGGGACACCAATCCCTTTTATTCCCTTAACACCCATATTGTCATATTTGACCTGTAATTAACTGACGAGATTAGGTAACAAACAGAAACATAAAAAGAACAAAATTGCGAAGTTAAAAAGTTTTTTTTTAATTTTGGAAAACAATTGTTTTCAAAGTCATGAAAGCCATCAGCTATCTACTAATATCAGAATATCGGTTCTTCTATTCTTCCATGAAAAGCCAATGAAAGCTATCACTATACAGGAAATTTCATACGACCGAAACGACAAAGTATAAATGACAGTTAGAGACAAAATAAAAAAGTTCAATTGATTTCTTCAAGAAAGAGGCGTCGAGGACGTTAAAACAATGATGTATATCTTTCAAGATTTTAATATGTTCAATTGTGTTTTATTCTAAATGCTAATAAGGTGACATGAGAACTGTCAATAATGTGATAATGTGACAAAATTAGAAAACGTGAAAAACTGGCAAATATCAAAACAAACAAAAATCTGAAATCTTGTAGTATCAAAAAGCCAGAAAACAATAATATCAGGCTTAAAACTGCAACCGAGAATAAATGTTAAATCAGTAGAAAGAAGAAACAGTCTTTCTTTGCTGACACTAAGCTGGAAATTGAACTATGTAAGAAAAAAATAGAGGAAAAGTTAATTAAGCCATTATTTATTGAAAAGTCAATTATTTTTAAAAAAAGAAACGACCATAAACTTTCAATTAAAAAACTAAATGCATTAGCTTGAAGCTGCTTAGCAAGCGAATTGGTTGGACCTATCACTCCTGAGCTTTGATTTGATATGTTCTGTTCTTTATTATTAAAAAAAAGTTTTTTTTTTTAAAAAAAAAGACCGACTGATTACAACCCGATTTCCGATTTTTTTTGGATTGTAACAGTCCAAGATTGGCCCAAAACTAGCCCTGCTAATACTTATTATCCGTTAGGAACAATTGATTTTTCGAATGTTGTAGATATAGATAATTTGTTAGTTGAAAACTGAAAATAAATTCTGCATTTTTGATAATCAACGAGTAAAGTTAGCAAAAAACGGCAAAGTTTTAATTACAGTGCACTCTCAGTGGACTATGAAGTAGAAATAGCGCCCCCCTGAGTCTACAAAGATTTTATGAGTGTTGTTTGGGGTGTACTGTCGGAAAATTTAATCAAAGTGGACTAAAGTAGCTTATTTCGTGCTGTTTTTGATGAAAAAGGCTAAATTTTGAAATGTTTATCCAGATTTTTTGAACAAAAAAATTAAATCAAAACAATCAACAATGCTTGTTCGTCTTCAAAAATAAAATCAACGACACTATTCCCAAAAATTATAACAAACTTTAGCAAAATTGACGAAAATTTAGGCAAAAATTCCGGAAAATGTGAATAAAAACAACGTGAATTCACTCTTCTTTTCTCAGAAGTTTAAACCTCGATAACTCCCTGTAGAAAACGAAAATTAAAAAAATCTTTTTAATTCCATATTCTACTCTGGACGAGCTTTCTAATGATACCAGTCTCAACTCTCTACGATGAATATATCGAGCGGCGAATATTCACGGAACAAAAAAAAACCCATTTGAGTATATAGTTCCTCCCCCCTCAAGAGGGTCGGAACAATAAGCTTTTGGATACTATCTGCTTTTAACAGCCAAAACAGAATTTGTAATTTTTCAATTCTAGAATTATTTTATCTGATATAAAAATGTATAATTTCAGCTCTCTTCTCCCTTTTGTGGGAAAAAAACTCGAAACCTAAACATCATTTTTGCGCACGCTTGGATCCATTTTCATAACGGTTTTTTACATTTGTCTTACAAAAGTGTTGCAATTTTTTTACAATCAGAATTATGGAGCGCACACGACTGTCATTGCTACCTTCTTCTCTGCAACAAATTTCTTTTCAGGTTACAGAAAAGTGAAGACTTTCATCTGTTACTTAAATATGTGATCAAATTCGGTTTCAAGTATAAATGAAAATTTGTCCCAAACTATTTTCTCTGACAACTTGTCATCAATATTTGAAAAAGAATTTGATCACGCCTTTAGATGAGACTTGACAATTTTCACTTTACTTGAAAATTTTCTCTTTTGTGGAGTTGAAAGTAGAAATGACATTCGTGTGCGCTCCATACTTCTTAATGTACAAAAAATAGCACGACTATCTCCAGCCGAATGCAAAGATCCGTCAAAGAAATGGCACCAAGAGTGCACAGAAATCTTGTTATGGACTCGGTTTTGTTTGCAATAAAAGCGATAGAAATGGCAAAATCTGTATCAAATTCTTTTTTCTCCTGTTATTTATACGTACCATAATTACAAAAAAGGAAAAAAAATTTCTGGGCCATATGATCATATTTGTTGTATCTCTGCGGAGAATTGGGGCAGTCAGTAACTATTAGTTTCTAGTTTTGGTTCAGTAGGCAAATATTGGTGCCTAATTATGGGGCATTGGGCAATGAACTATAGTCAGATGAAGCGCAGTCTGCAATTAGATCTGGTCAGATGAAGAGCACTCGGCGATTAGCTTTGGGCAAATTACCGGCAGTCGGCAAAAAACAATAGCAGGGTTTAGGGCTGTGAACTCTGTAGTTGACAACCAGAATGAATCAACACCATGCTCGGTTAAATACAGAAAATTGATTCACGAATGGTAAAATTGTAAAATGTGACATGAACAGAACTGTGCTTAGCAAAAAATCAGACGTGTTGCTTTATGATTTAGGGCTGAAATATCATGTCATCCAGTTCCAGGGTCGTAAAGAAAGTCAAAATTTTGCTGAAGAAAAATTCATGCCTCATGTATATTCCATACTTTTGAAAAATATTTCAAAGAAAGAGTTTTAAATTTTTCAGAGGATTCAACTTCTTCAAGTTTTAACTGTTTGCAAGTTGCTTGACTGTTTCTACAAATAGCGATAGACTTCAGATCATGCAAGATTTTTTACAAAATATTGAGTTCAAGTCAAAGACGATAATGTAAGTTTTTTGGGAACAGACAATTTTGTTGATCAGTTTTGTTGAAAACAAAATTAGTTCAGTTTGAGAAATTTCTTCATCAAATTTGTCATGCCATTTCTTTTGGAAACTTTCAATTGATCGCTTTTTGTATTTGACAGGCTCTGGTGTCGGATGTGTTCCTGGTGCAACACGGGACCATTGAGTTCAGACAGTGTGAGGCAAAATTTATACTGAAAGAAATACATGATCAGAAAAAGGTACTTTTGTGGATAATATTAACAACAACAACAGTCGATTGCTATCTATAGTAAACAAAAAAAAACAAAACTGACACACCAGGGTAGATTTGGCACTTTTAGGGATATCGGAATTGACTTTCCAAAATGGCTTTTATCTTCTTATCCTCAACTCCATAATTCTCGGAGTTCTTTTCCATTATAAATACTTGAGACATTCTGCTTTCCCTTATATGGTAATAGTTACTCAAACTCGGTAACACAAAAACGCAAGCAAAATGCGAGTTGAAATTCTCTCTCCCATTTATTCAGGACTGCAAAACGAAGCACTTTCTTACCGGAGAAAACCTATTCGCCTCTTAATAAATGTGCCAATGTGACCCTGCTAACCTAAATTGTCCATAGTCAAAATGTTGCAATAGCTGAAAAAAAACAAGAAACATACAATTTGCCTAAAATTTTTTGAGAGCATTACGCCCCCGATAGTATACAGTTTGAGATATTAACTGAATATAGATAGTGTTACATAAATAATAAACTTTCCGTAAAAAGAAATGTGAGAAATGACCATATGAACATAGATAACCCTATAGTAATTGTTATGCTCGGTGGAGTGGTTCTGACGTCACTGACAGATAAGATCAAAATAATGTCTTTGTTAACCCAGGAATGTCCTTTTCCCTCGGTTGAGATCGTGGGAATGATGGACCAGGACAACCCAACTGTAGCAATGAATGCTGGCAGTGCGTCGGCTGTCCACTTTGCAGTTACCATGTCACAGGAATGCGAGGCAACTGTTCTCGAGCAATTTACGGTGCGTAATTTGGCTTTTTTGCGCTTCAGAGTAATATTTTCTTACAATTTCAGATAACAACCCAGTCTAAGGTCCCAGACGAAAACTCCGATCAAATCATCGCACACAGAAATGACATCTGATCAGATGGTTCCATGCCAGATTGACATCTGACTAGATCCTCCAAAACCAAAATGACACCCAGGTTGAGGTGCCAGACGGATCTGACCTCTGATCAGACCGTTCCTGGCCGACGTAACCTCTGATCAGACCGAAATCAGACCACTGTCCAGACCTTTGTGAAAACCTGGCCAATAATTAAACTCCAGACCATTGTTCAGATGTTTGTGCGCTCGAAATTACTTCTGATCAGATTATCACGCGTTCAAAAGTCACTGCTGCAGTGCACGTTCAAGTCCTCCTCTGAGCAGAATAGTATGCACTTGAAATCGTCTCTGATCAGACTAAAGTGCGCTCGACATAGTCTGATCAGAGAATGGTTTCAATTATGTTTAAATCCCTCAAAATCGCTATAACATATTTTTCAAACAAATTGATGTTAGCAGTTATATATTCAACTAGGTAAAAACCAATTCTTAGAGTATTCCCATGAAAACGAAATCAAATTTTCGAAATAACAATAATAGAAAATCAAAATAGTAGGCCATTGGTGCATGTTGCTGACTCAAGAGACGAATTTATACAGTTTTCCATAAAAACGTCTCGATGAGCATGTATTCAAATTATTTGTAAGAAGGACTGACAACTGCTATCAGCTGGACCCCTTGGTTCTAATCGGCACCATGAGATTATAAACGAATCTCTGATCGGAACGCTGCATTCTTGTTGCATCTTGACCTAGCCAAATTCTGTCAGTAAAAAAAGACAAAAAAATTGAAAAAAGTATTAAAAAAGATTTTTGATCGGACTCGAAAGCGCTCGAAACCTTCTTTGATCAGACTAATATACGCTTGAATCAGCCTCTGATCAGACCAAAATTAGATCATTATCCAAACTTTTTTGCACTCTAACCAATTCTTTAACCCCGTAAATTTGGTCTAGAATCAACGTGCCAAGCAAGTCGCTTCCCTCTGACACCTTAACGTGGGCATCTGATCAAAGCCATATGTGCTTTACGATCACACCAAATGGCGTTCAAACTCCATTCTGATCAAACAAACATGCGCTCAAAACCGTTTCTCATCGCACTAAAATATTCTGAGATAAGAACATCCTGCATTCAAGAGGTTGTCTGATGAGACTATTGTAAATAGTCTCTACACAGTTTACCGGACGATCTAAATCCTCTCTGATAAGACACACCACAAGCTCAAAATAGTCTGATCATAACAACGCTAGCTGGATGAAACTTTTGAGTAACCCTAATATATATTCATTTCTTTGAGAATGAGGTTTTCAGCAAAAACATTCAATTATATTGGAACGAGATTGGCCTTCTGGAAATTCGTCATTTGAAATCTTGCCAAGTCTTGCCAAGTATTTGTGTACCACGTTGCAAGATTCTTTCACAATAGCTGAGAGTGTGTAACTTTGCTTTTAAAAATTTCTTTATCAACAGATGTTTATGCTTTTTTTAAAAAAGAGGATAGGCTCTTGATGGCTACAGCACGCCGTGCATGTGACCAAGCTAAGTATCAACTGCGTGGGCTTGTGTTAGAGCCAATATTTCTTCGTCAAACATTTTTTTTTAAATTGCAGTCACAATTTTTGGAAACCAGCAGATTTAACAGAGGGTTAAATGAGCTCAAAATCTTCTCTGATCAGACTCAAGGGCACTCAAGTGTGACTATTATCACTATCATTTTTAAGGCCACTCAGACATCTAAGTTTTTAGGGAGTCTGATTAGATGTCATTTCCGTCCTACAACTCGGCCTGGAAATGTTTGTTCGTGAAGAAGACAATAAAAATCGACAAAATCGAAAAAATCGAAATTAGTACTGATACGTTTCTCATATTTGGTAAGATTATTGTAAGATTTTGAATTCTTTGACTACTAGGCAGATCTTATTTATTTACATACAGATTAGCTTTTTCTTTCGCGAGAGTTTATTTTCTTCTGAGATTTTTAAATCACTTGTGTTGGATGAGTTTATATTATTTAAAGCACACAACTGACATCTATATTCTGTTGTTATATTTCTTTGAGTTCAATTTCAGGGGGAAAATGTTAACTAGCCAACTAAACCAATGGGTCTACAATCGTAAAGGAAATTCACATGGGCAATAAAAGCATCATGTTTCAGTATCCGAAATTAAATCCCCTCGCAAAATAGTTCAAACAAGGAGGCTCGGTAATGTGCGATGGCACATAAGAATCCAACCCCGCTCATCCACAATTTTGGCATAATTGTCTACCAAACGAGGAACAGATACAAAACCCCAACAACTCATGTATTTTTCAAAAAAAATTAGTGTATTATCATAATCGGGGCTGTATCCAGAATATATCCGAATTGTCCACAACCTCGAAAATGATAAAGTAAACCAATCGCTGTGTTATCGCTCTTGGTTTACCGATTAGTGCGTATAAGTCTCAGTTAAATTACTAATGTGGTTAAATAAGTTATTAATTCACCAAGTTATGTGTACAGTTAGAAAACCCGTTCCAATCTAATAATATTTAAAATATAAAGCTATAATATTGAACATCTATAAAAGGCTCTTCGTTCTCAAATCAGCGGGGATAGCTGGAACTTATGAGCTATACTAAGTTTGGCTTACCAGTTTAGTTTCAGGACGGTCGGATTAGATTTTAGAAAAAAAAACTAAAGTTTAGTCTGAGAGTTTGTTTGTGAGGAGAATGTGCGGAAGTAAGTAGAGTTTTACAAGTAAAAAATTTGGCTATTTTTTAACAGTTTTTCTGCCAACTGATTTTCAGGATTCTCGGTGTGTTCAGTTTTTCAATTTAGAGATTTCTCTCTCTCCACTTCGTTTCGAGAGAGAACCATCTGCGCCACGTCAGATGGTTAACGACATCTGACGTTGCGGGATGAAAATAACACACCATTTGGTGATTCAGTATTTATTCACCAAGTTTGATGTTTGTTTAAAGTGGCAGTTGGTTCTCCAGTAGCTGCTTCTTTTATGTTTGTGGTAGAAAGTACCATATGGTGCAAGAACCACGGAGCCAAAGTTTTCAAGTGTGACTCAACTCTAACTCAACTTTTTGTGACCTTGGAAGGTTTTAAAAGTGAACTAGAAAGGTGTTTCTACGGTTACAGCTCACCCCGATTTTAAGAACGAAGAAAGATTTACTACATCAGTTGTACATGATCGGTATTAAAAAGTATTAGTGAACATTTAAAATATAAACCATCACCTTGAGTATACCAAATTTTTAGTTTTCGCTCTGAGCCATTTTTCGTTTAAGTTTTTTGGACTTGTTCTTTGCTTCTTCTAGTTTTTGTTCTAGCTGACGATTTTTCTTCTCTAATACTGCTATCTGCTGCTCAGCTTTTCTTGCTTTTGCAGATAGTTCGAGATTTGTTGTGGCGTACGACCTTGCAAGCTTGACCGTGTTATCTTCGCCCTGGCATTTGAGGCGATTCGATATCAAATATTGACGGCGCCAATAATCGTTGCTTGCCGCGCCGGTCGTTTTCCTTTCCAATTTCAGCTGTTCTAATTGGAGTTGCAAATCTTCTACCTCTAGTTCTCGTTGGAAAAGTTGTTGCCGGAATGTAGAGTTTTCTGTTATGAGGGCTGCATTTGTTAACTCATATTGCCCGTTCTCTTCATCAGGGAAGGCTGTTATTGCTTCATAAGGAGCTTTTATGTACGTGCATAGATTTTTGTTGTACAGAATGTAGCTCCTATTTTTCACATCGCGATCTTTTATCCTCCACACGTTCTTTGAGCTTGGGAGGGGGAATACGTTAATTACTGGAACCTCTGAAACAGGAACTTCATGCACGGTTTTTAGACATTTGTTGGTTATTGTTGTCTTCCCTTCTACTCTAAAACTGTTAAATTCCGGTTTGAGGCTGTACTTTAAATTATTCACGAATCTGGGGTTTTCGGTATTCAGCTGATCCTCTCTAACTTTTTGTGTTTCCCAACATAATTTTATGTTTCTGTGATCTTGTTCGGTTAGGAGGTCGTCAATATTGGAGAGTCGGATTGCTCTTCCACTGTGGTCTGGCATTGTTGCCGTTGCAGACTCGTGGTGAATATTCCAATTTGTTATTGGGTCGTATCCTTCGGGTTGACAGTTGGACATCTTCTTTGCTGGGTGTTGGACTAACTCGTTTGGTGCTGAAGTTGAGGGACTAGAGAAGAGTTTAACGCTGAAAGTTAATTTTTAGCTAAATGCTTTTTGTTATTATAAACTAGCTGGTGGTCTTATTATTTGCTAAATGCAATCCCACCACGGTAAAAGAAAGAATTAGAAGGAACCAAAGACTATTACCCAAAGAATGAGCTCTAATTCTTCCGCAAAGAAAAATAGGAAGGCATGAATCAGAGCGTGCAAAATGAGGAGTATTAGGGGTAGAATCATGGTGAAAGAAAGAAATGAAACCAGAGCGGTATAAGCGGACATTTTTATTTTTTTAAGCCGTAGTGGTGTTGCGGGCATAAGGAATAATCGTTAACACCAATTTTCCGTTGTTTTGTATTGTTCCGAGAGGATAAAAAATTTATCGCTAAACCTGCTATTCTTAGGAATTTTGCTCAAGCTAAATAGTTTTGTTGCATACAAGACATGACGGACTATTTGAAATGCAATTATTACAGAAACTATAGTTAGGGTGCGATAAAAGATGAGTTGAATGATTTAAAGATAACTGGGTTTTGATCCTATAGCATAAGTCACATTGATAATAAAAAACAATGGGAAAGGGGTACATTTTTGTTTTACACAGTGGGCAATGTGTATTTCTTTTATTTGCTATCAATTCTCGATAACAGCTAAAACATACAAAATGGTCTTGATCACCGTTTGTGGGGTGAAATTTTTCAAAACGCTTACAAATCTTAAAACAAATTGGACATACGATTCCAGTGGGTGTATTGATCAAAGGTTGGAAAGGGGTTGTGTTTTTATTTCCCATCTTAAATGGCTTGAATGTTTTACTTACCAGGTTGGGTTTAACTCCAAGGATTGTCGGGGGTAATCGGGTATTTACACACAGGACAGGATTTGAGGGTCTTGATACATTCTGTGCAAAAAATGTGGTCTTTGTGGGTCTTGAAATGGCTAAGGTAAGTTTCGGCTACCTCCTTCTTGGTTTGTCCACAAAGATCGCATCGGAAATAGTAATTATAACTGGATGTGTATATTGGCTGGTTGCAAACGGGGCAATTGGGGTGGTCCCAATATTCAAATAACTGTTGTCGACAAGGGATGCAAGCAAAATGAGGGGGCTGATTTTTGGAATTTGCGTGCATTTTCTTAAATTTCTTTCAGGATGTGTAACAAATGGGGCATTCAACAACATTTTCGTCAGTAAGAGAGGATTTGGGAAAGAACCAATTATTTACATAACTCAGAATAGCAGACATAATTTTAAAGTGTTATTTAAAAAAGGCTGTGGATAGTAATTGGAAAAGTGTCCTTCAAATCGACAAGGCACAGGAAGAATTTCCACTGCGTGTCGTTGGGGCGTACTTTAAGGTTTCCCTTTTGGCTTGTTTCCTGATCTTCGTAATAAACAATGATACATGGTTCTACATCTTGAAGGCCAGGGCAAATAAGATCGAAGGATTTCTGAAGATACGTGATTCTAACTAAACGTTCTTTATTAAAAAAACACATTTTTGCGTTCAAAAGGAGAAAAAGGGAATCGAAGTAAACAGAGGGTCAGATTTTATCAAGATTAAATGGAAGTGTGGTGGAGACAGATGTTGACAAGGTAAGAAAAAAGTACCAAAAGGGGGAAGTTGGCAGGACTGTAACGTATCCGTCTTCCCAGGAGTCTAAATATTCAAAATGGATTATCAACGTAGGTACTAGTGTGTTATTGTCTACTTTTGTGAAAGATCTCTGAAAAAATTGTATCTGTACTAACTTATTCTGATACGGTAGTATCATTTCTTATCAACAATCTTTAATTTAGGATTAAGGATTCTGAGTCTAGCGATTTTGGAACACATGGGGCGTTCTCCATAATGAAGAAGAAGTAATTCCAATATGGTGATGTTGGATAAACTGACATTTGCCAAGAATCATTGGAGTCAATTTCTTGAACGTCGATTATTATGAAGGGAGTTAGGAGGGGGTATGATTCAAAAGTGCGCTGGAAGCGTACAATCTCCACTAATTTTCCGTTCAGAAGGAACATTTTTGGGAATTAGTTACCTATTATAAGTCATCAAGGTTGTCCGGCCAAAAAGTGGGATTTAGATTAGCGAGAAATACAAAGAAATGCCAGTGATTAGAGTTTGGTGTCAGGGTTATAAATCCTGTCTCGCAAGTGTCCCAGTAGTCGAACTCGACTATTAGTTGAGGGGTCAATATATTATTTTCTGAAGAAAATGTTCTGGAAAAGCCGACTATTGACACCAATTGACCCTTATAAAGGAAGTGCATTAGTTGAGCTTAATTTTTTTACAAAAAATATTTGGTATAAAGCAATCTTGTATAAAACTGGAGAGACTATCACTATTAGGACGCAATCAAGTATACTATGATATGGTTCCGGAAAAAAATTGGTTTTAAATGTCAGTGTTATGATTAATAAAATTATAAAAACAAAATCTAAAAAAGAAGTATAAACCCACACAAATTCGATATCGTAGAATACGAAATTAATAACTATAACAGTTGTTACAATGGCTATAGTCATATACATGTAAAATTGAAATAGGCTTAAATTGTCGTATAAAATCATTCTAAAGATAAATTTTTATAAATATCCGTAAATCGGATTGATCTTGTCCGCGTAGTAGTCAAAGTCTACTCCGATGTCAATGAATGTTATGCTAAAGTCAATAAACGCTCTTAAAAGCTTAAAATAATTAGGGTTACTGGGATAAACAATTATATCTAAAAGATCTTTGAAATGAAATGAAGCTACTCTAATATGAATAATACTGTGAAGCAAAGGCAGGTGAGAAAATATTAACTCTCCTGTATATCCTTCAAAACGAATGAACAATTGATTTGGTTGTCGAATAAACAATGGTTTCATAATTGAAGGGAAGTCATCACCTAAACAAAGATATAAGTGTTTTTTTTTATTAATTTATTTATTTATTTATTTATTTATTTTTTTTTTTTATTAAGTTATGGAG
The DNA here is from genome assembly GCF_964194025.1 of Convolutriloba macropyga. NCBI lineage: Eukaryota > Metazoa > Xenacoelomorpha > Acoela > Convolutidae > Convolutriloba > Convolutriloba macropyga. The sequence continues at coordinate 33,878,393 of NC_134476.1, forward strand.
GGGCAATAACGTTTCCCGTTATTTGCGGAACAGGAGGGTAAAGTTTTTTGTTTTCATCTATTTTGGTTTCAATTAGAGCGTAATTTTGTTGGGTTGAACTATACTCATGATAACTTTCTTCATCGATATTATAGTTTGAGCTTACTCTTCTTTGTCGTGATGGTGCGGATGGTGTAGGTTTTCCTTCGGAAAAGATTGAAGTGAAAACAGAAAGTACAAATAAGTTGTATGTTGCTCCTAAGAGAATTTTCCAAAACCCTATGGTTCTGTTTGACATTTTGTGAATTTCGAAAGCTCTTAGCATTGTGGTAATCACGTCAAGTATGAACTTTATGCATAGGAAAACTGCAAAATAAATACCAAGTTTTTCCAGATAATACGTTATTATACCAAATGTTCCCGTAAATTGTGTCACGAAGTAGTTCGGGGACAGTAGGGAATCGAGATAAATTTGACGATTTATTCCCATTGCTGAGGAATAGATATCTTTCTCACTGTAGTCAATTTCCCTCGAACTTAGAACTTCATGTGAAATTTTTTGAAGTACTGATTTGGAAGCGGAACTGTGCAGAATGTTGTCCCAAAAATCTTTTAATTGGTTAGGAGTATAGATACCTGCGCGTTGGGATTCATAGCCAACTGAATTTATGATATGGCCAATTGAAAGCGGTGAGAACAAGAAAGGAGTTTTGAATGGAACAGGGGCAGGCATCAAATGGTACCAAGATTTTTCATTATCTAGGTCAAGTTGGTAGGCATTTTTATAACCTCCAACGCATTTTACTTCATTGGCAAAAGGAAACGTTTGCCTAGTAATAGGATCGACGAACATTGTTCGATCATTATAATGAATAGGAATACGATCGTAGCAGCGTTCGAGAACTTTTAATGGCGAGTTTTTCTTTGGGCAGTGGTATAGCCAACCGATGCTACCGTCCGTGTCCAGAAACATAGACCGGTTGCCTGTTAGCATATAACCAGCTAGCCTATTGTTTTGAAGGGCTAACATTAAAATCGTTTGTTTTTGAGTTCTATCAAGTTCGCACTGATTCATAATAACATTATGCCAGGATTGCTTGATCCTCAAATAGTTGTGATAAATAATGTAATCCAGCTTAGCGGCTAAGTGAACCTCATAATCTAGCTCGTCTTCACCTACATGGGCCCAGGGTGTACGTGAAGGAGAGTGATGAGGGTCATCTTTTACCTTTCTAGTGTACCCGTTCAAACTCAGTTCTGTACCGGATGCTACCGTAACTTTGTGATAACTATGTTCACTTTTTAAATCATTAGGTTTGCCAGTCCTCATATTAAAACCACCTGAATAAGAAACAAAAAGAGACTCCAAATTAGTTTTGTACAAAGGTTCTGGTTTACCGCACAATGTTTCAGATTGGTCTAAGACTCGCAACTTAATATCCATTTGGGCAGGTTTATGGGTTCCTGGACCTGTATACGGAACTTCTGATTTTTCGTCGCTAACAATAAAGTACTCAGGATTTCCGGCTTCAATGTCATGTTTTATCATTTTGGCATCTTGGGTAAATTTTTTGAAAACAAGACAATTCTCGGGAATGTCCCAAGAGTATGCAAATGGATCTAAAGATGTGGAATCACATCCTCCTTCGTGCAATGCACACGGCAGTTTCTGCCCTTGGGTGTTGTAGACTGACTTGTCTTGAACATTAACTTCTAACGAAATTTCCTGCATTAGAGTTTCAAAAGAGTAATGGCTTATATCGCCACTATCGTCGCATGAGGTCGATGAATCGTCCTCGAGGTCGGCTCTATAGTTTTTGTATGAAATTTTCCTATTGTTTAGTTCAATTTCAATGTCAAATTTATCTTGAAAGTCGTTAACCGTAAGTTTTCCCATTCTGTTCGCTTGTTTGCATTGTTCTGGTGAGACAATTAGATGATAGGTAATTAAGGGTGCGTCATGGACAATTGATGAATGAGAAAACATACCGCAATGATATTTTAAAACATTCACACTAACGGAACACATAACAGCTTTTACGAATGTGCGATAAGACCGTTGATAAATAGTTACTCTAACGTTGCGCATGTCAATGTTTTCAGGGCTGATACTACATGGCGCTACCTGGTTTAAAGAGTACATTTTGTTTTCTTTCATTTGAGAGCAATCATAATGTATAACTCGCAACTTGTGCGACACATCATTGAGCTCGTCTATTTTTTGGTCAAACTGTGAGGGAAGGCAGGAAATAAAAGAAATAAATTTTAAGATAAGTATAAAATTTTTAGGAATTTTAAGCATTTTAAGTTTGCTTACTTTATTTTAGAATTTATTTATTTATTTAAATTTTTTTTTTGTGTAGAGATGTCTGATTATCTCTAACTTTGGCTAATGTGAATTATAAAAGAAGTAAAAAAAATAGGTAAAAATAAAGGTTTGTGACTTGGTCCAGTAATGTTGGACTTGTCTGTCCGTTACCTGAAACATATAAAACTAAGTGAAGCCAGCCTGATATCGGCTAGTCTGTTGTTTTCTTCTGTTTGACACTCTTCGATTTTCCGCATTGTTACTTGGATTAGGCATAGTATTATTATGAGGGTTACTGGAACGCAATGGACTAAATTCTGGGTTAGTTTGGCGTATGATTTGCCCATGTGAATGTGGTGTTGAACTCCTTGTTCTTTCCCTAATCACTTCAAAATTCCTATTAGTGAGATGTTCATTTACTGCGCCAGAGGAGCTTCCTTCTATGAAGCCTGAGTCAAAATTTGTTGGTGTTTTATCTAAATCAACAGGGGTTCGATCAAAGTCGGTGATAGGCCAGAATTCTGTTTGCATAGGAATTTGAAAGGAATATCTGTTGACAGGTGTGTTTAGTTTTTTTAGTTGGGAACTCCTCAAGTTTTCGTAGAAGGTTTCTAAGGAATCGTTATTGATACCATATTCAACTGTTAGATCTGGAAGTGTCTCTTCTGCCGGGTAGTATTCAACAAGATGATTTCTATGTGCAACCTTTCTAACCCTTTTGTCGTTATCAAGCTCTATTTCGTAATTCACGTTTGTAATTTTCTTTACTACCGTATATGGGCCTGACCTGAGCTCTTGGAGTTTTTTTGATTTGCCTAATTCTATGCTGTGGTTTTCCATCAGAACCTTTTGTCCAATTTCTAGTTGTTTACCCAATTTGTGTTTATTTCGATGTATATGTGCCTTTGCGTTGTGAGCTAGGCTGTGTTTATAAGTGCTATTGTAAATTTGTTTAAATTGGTTTTCACGGCTTAGTAGTGAAGATTCTATTTTTGGCTTCAACAATTTGTCAATTTCTTTGTTGTCAGATTTTTGCAGTGTGTGTCTATGTAATGGTAGATCTTTACAGAAGTCAGAATTGCATGTGAGGTTTGAATTTCTTAATAATCCTAATTTTAGTGAGAGTGGAATTTGAGGTTTTTGACCAAAGATAATTTCATACGGTGAAATTCCTGTACTTGAGTTAGGTACTGTGTTGTGAGCAAAAGCAAACTTCGGGGCAAGTTCATCCCATTTTCCTCCGGCTTGTTCTAAAAACATCCTAAAATGTGCTCCTAAGTGTTTGTTTTGTATTTCAACTTTTCCATTCGTCCATTGTGAGAAGGCGGTTCTTGGGGCTGGAGTGATTCCTAGTTCGTGTATCCAACTAGTGAAGTTTTGATTCATAAACGCTGAACCTTTATCATAGACTAATTTTTGAGGTATCCCAAAAGACAGGATGAATTTTTCAAACGCTTTAATGGTGTCAAATGCGTCCGTAGACCTGACGGGGTAAACTTGAATAAATCTCGAAAATGAATCTACAATCACCAGACAATGGTGTTTTCCATTTGACGGTGGGTTCAAAGGTCCTTTATGATCAATGTGTACCGTGTGAAAAGGAAATGGTATTGTGTCGGTCCATTTTTCTAAAGGTGCTTCGTATATATCTTTCCGTTTTTGTTTATTTTTTTGACAGTCAAGACAGCTGGCTACGAGGTGCTTAACCCATTTGTACATTCCGGGCCAGTGAAAAAAACGTCTTATGTTTGCAAGAGTTTTATCTAAACGAATGTGTCCTGCTAACACATCGTCGTGGGCCAAATTAAAAGTTTTGATGAATAGGGAGATTGGTACACAAACTTTGATTAGTTCAGTGTTAGGATCGTCTGTCTGTTCTTTGATGCAGAGCAGGTTTCCAATTATGCATAAATTTTCAAAGTTATTGAGATAGTTTGTTATAGCTTTCGATAGGCGATTTTCAATGGTTTTCAGATCTTTGTTTTGACTTAGAAAAAACTTGCGTATTTGTTGTAATACTGGGTCTTTCAATTGTTCTTCACATAGGACTTCAGTGTTTAGATCAACATTTTTTGCAAAAGAAGTTAGTTTCAAGATCAATTCTTTAGCATCCATTTTTTTGTCAAGTTTTTCAGGGAATGGTGATTGTTTTGTTAAGGAAGTTTTATTTTGTTCCTCTTCTGCATTTTGTGCTGCAAAGATTTCAGCAAAAGTAAGAATTTCATGGTCTGGATCATCAATTACTTGGCAAAAATTTTCATTATTTGCTTCAATAATTGTATTTGAAGGAGAGTTTTTTCGCTATTAGCCTCTCCTGAGTTTAAAAAGGAATTGTTAGAAGTTTTTTCCAATTCATTGGTCTCAATTTGAGTCGCTGTTTGTTTTTGATCGTTTAATTTTTTAAAATGATTAATTGCAGAACCTTGTGAGAAGTAGTCGACAAGATTTGTTACTCCACAAATTGTTGCTTTGCTTGGTTTATAACGTTCTTGTGTCAATTGGTCGTTTTTGAATGTATACTTTGCTAGACCTGTTTTGGTTTCTTTAAGTATTGGGTAAAAATCGTCGGCATTGCCTTTTTCGTTGTCATGGAGAACGAAGTATTTTTCCTCGTTTCCATTCTGGTCGTAGAACGAAATGTCTTTTGGTATTTTTTTGTGTTTTAGTTGATGTTTGTCAAGATCTTTCAGTTTTACGTTTCTACTTAGAATGTCGGGAAAAGCTAGATTCTTTGCTTCAGTCCAAATGATTTTTAGGTTTTGGAACTGTGAAATCACTAATTGGTATCTAAAAAAACGATGGGAGAGTTTCCCTCGTCTTCCCCATAAGTACATTAGTGGTTTGTGGTCCGTGTAAACATAAACAGGAAATGGCGAGCCAATTATGTAGTGCTCGTATGTTTGAAGTGCTGAAATTACACCACATAGTTCACGTGCGGTGGTACTCATTTTCTGCTCTTCTTTAGTGTAAATTCTGGAATTAAATGACACTATTCTCTTCCCTTCAGGAAATTCCTGTACTAGGATAGAGCCAACGCCAATTGAGGAGGCGTCTACGTGAACGTGAAAAGGATGTTTTGTGTCTGGTATAGCTAGTATGGTGTCCTCACTAATGCGGTCTTTTATACTTTGGAAAAGTTTTTCATGTTCCGCTGTCCATTCGAACTTAGTTTCGGTTTTGTTTAAGTCGTAGAATGGTTTACAGTCTACATGCAAGTTTTTTATGTACATGCTGTAGAACCCTAAGCATCCTAGAACTCTCATTACATCACGTTTGTTTTCTGGAGATTTCAAGGCTTTGAGATCTGCTACCCTTTTCTTGACTGGTTGAATTCCTTCTTTGCCTACAATGTGGCCAAGGAACTGAACTTTTCTAAGAAAAAAACTTAGTTTTTTCGGGTTGCGCTTTTAACCCTGCTTTTCTTAATAATAAATGGTAGTTTTCAATAATTTCAAACATTTCGTTTTCAGTTTGAGCTTGCATGATAGTGTCGTCAATGTAAGTTATGGCTTGTTTTCGTTTTATTAGTGGTGCAAAATGAATAGTCATTATTCGGCTAAAGAAGTTAGGAAGACCACAAAGGCCGTAAAAACCTCTTTCAAATGTGTACTGTTTTGAACCAATTACAAAACTTACTAACTGTTTTGTCTCCTCGGTGAGGGGGACTTGATTGTAAGCTGAACACAAATCACTAGTAGTGAAGTAGTTCCCTTTGAGCTTAGTCAATAGGCTTCCTATTGGTTCTAGGGGCCATGAATATCTGCTGAGGTCAGTAATTGAATTTAGATAGCGTGCGTCAATTACGAGTTTTATGGTATTTCCTTTAGGGAGGATTATTATCGGGTTAATGAACTCGGAACCCATTTTGTTTTCGTTTCCCATTTCACGGATAATACCTGTTTTGCACAACTGATCAAAAAGAATTTCTAGTTTTTCTTGATAATGAGGGGGTACTTTGGATGGTCTTTGTTTTGACAACGTGATGTTGGGCAATAGTTTTACGTTGAATTTTTGTTTAATTTTTCCAACATCATATTTATGTTGTGAGTATACGTCTTTGTTATGAACTAGTGTTTCCAATAACTGTAACAGTTTTTGGTCAGAGATGTCTGATTGGCTAAAATCAAATTTTTTAAGGAAAGTTTGGTCTGTATCTGAAAATCGGCCAATTATTTCTGGTTTAACCTCAATGGGTCGCAAACTATCCTCTCTTTCACTGTGGGGTTTTAAATTTTTTAGATCGTCACTGAAATCAGTTTCTAATTCGTAATTGTCAGTAAAGTCTTGTTCACGCTTACGTTTTTCAGTTTTTTTCTGTTTATTAGTTTTGTGATTTGAAATAGTTTTTTCGGAGTTAGGTTTTATTATTGGAGAAACACAATTTTCACTTACATGAAAAACTTGATTCCAATCGGTCTCACTAGTCAAAAGATGGTCTATAAAAGCAAGATTGTCCACAACTGCAAAGTTTTTCTTTGGCTCAATCTGAATGTCCTCTAAGGTGTGACCTATTGGGCCTTTAGCTATGACAACCTTATTAATTTGCGGATTGTTTAACATTATAGGTAACTCCTTTTCCTTTTGGAAACATCTTACATTATAGGTATAAATACCTTTTTTCTGTAACTCTGATCCAATAATAAAGGATGTTCCTTTTCGGAAAAATTTGTTAGTGGGCTTTATGGTGATGACACGAGTTGTTTGGGGAGCTAGATGAAGTTGGATGTCCATAAAAACCGTTTTGTAGAGACTAACATAGGGGTAACTTTTAGTTTGATATCTGCTAAGTGAAATGAAAATGCCGGGATAAATTTTTAGTTCAATTTTTGGTGTTGAAATATCAATTGATTTTGTAGAGCTATCAAGAAAGTCCATTCCCAAAATGTTTGGCTTACATCCGTCTTTGGCTGAAACCCATGTTTTTATTTTCACGTTGTATTTTCCTTCTATGTCGAATGATGAATTGAAAGTAATATATCCCAAGAGCTTTAGTTTTTCTCCGTTAACGGCTACAGTGTTAGTTTTTATTTTGACAAGATCTAATTTTTGTGTTTTGCATATTTCACTGTATGTATAGTAGTTAATAATAGAACTGGTTGCACCTGTATCAAGAAGGAACTGGGTTTCTAGACCGTTATTTTTATTCTTGTCTCCGACGGGTTGGTATAAGTTAATATAAATATGTTTGTTGATGATTTTATTAGTGTTATTAGTTTCAGAGGGTGACGGAGACTGGTCTAGTTTAAATTAGCATGATTGTTTTCATCATCGCTGAAATAGGAACTAGAGCTATTGTTCATGAAGTGCACTTTAGGACTTCGCTCTCGGCTATTATCGCGTGAGTTATAGCCACTGTTAGGTCTGTTACCTTGTCTATTTGAATCATTGCTTCGTTCGTTTGAATAATTTCTGTATCTCTGCTCACTGTTTGGTCTATCTCTGCTACTATTTCTATCAGACCTGTATGAATCTCTCTGATTTTGTCTATCTCGAGAGTCGTAACTACCTGACCGATGTCGGTTTGATGAAGTGTAATTGGATGGATGAGGAGAGTTATTCCTATAATTAGGAGTGTGTTGTCTGTTGTTTTCACTTGGATAATTATCTCTTCTTCGATCGTTATTGTTCGGGTAATGACTTTGCTGTCCTGGTGATCTACTTCGGTTTTGACGATAATTATCTGTAAACTTATCTCTGGTTTGCGGAGGCTGTTTGTTTTGTTCTTTATTTTCTTTGCGTTTGTATCAGTATGCAATTGTGTGACCAGACTTTCGACAATATTTGCAAAATCTGGTTTGATTTTGGTTCATTCGGGGGTTGTTGTTATTATATGTTGCGTTGATTTTGTGGTCTTTCATTAAACTTGTTAGTTCCCTGATCTGATTTTTTAGACCTTCAATTTCTAATTTGTTATCCATGCTGTTGGATGATGTACCAGTAAATTCACTGCTCACTGCAAAACTCAAATCTTTAGTCGATACATGATCTCTAAGTTGTTGCCAAGTGGCACTTACATTTTCGATTAGAAATTGATGTGCTTTCTGTTTTAGAGCGGGTGGTGTTAGTCCTCTAACAAAATATTCCATACTTTTTCCCTCTCTGAAAACTTCATTGAAATCGGGATCCGGCCAACCTTTTCCTATTGCTTTTCCTGTTGGTTAATCTGTGTATGTAACTTTTGATTAGCTCTTCTGGTTGTCTCCTTAAGTTTTCTACTTCAATCCGTTTTCTGTACTTATCCTTTTCATCTGTAAACCTGGCTATGAATTGCGTTCGGATGTCATTCCACGCTAATGCTGGATTCAATGATTCAAACCACTGCGCGGCGGGTCCTCGCAAAACCGAACCGAAAAGTGCTCTCTGCCTAGCATCATAAACTGCGGCTTGGTCAGGGTCAGCTGCTGGTCTAGTTCCGAGAGAGAATTGTATTTTTCTTATTATAAGGTTGATAAAGTATTGTGCGTCCTCTGATGGGTCTAAACCGGTAAATTTTTCAAGTGCTATGTCGGGATATGTTACTACGTTTGCCATTTTTGATTAAAGTTAAGACCGTAAATTTTGTTTTAAAATTTTGTTAGTGTAATAATTTTTTTTTGTGGTTTATGTGTATTGGGTTATATTGTTATAGCTGAATTAGAACGCGCTATTTTCTATGAGAAATCAGGCTTTGTTACCTATATATGTTCGACTATCCCCGTCTTCGGCCTATGCGTTGGTTCAAAAGAGAACCCGCAGCCTCACCCACTCAGGCCCCAGCTAAACTTACTAACAAAATTGGGACCTCTAGCCTATAGGACTAGAGAACTGCATTGAGTGGATCGCATCATAATGTTCGGTGTGCAATGAACAATGCGTGAGGACAATTATCGAACTTGTGACTTACTTAGAAAGCCTGAAGACCTAAAAATTTGAAGTGCTAACAGTACAAGGTGAAAAAAAATTGTAGCTCGTTTTAATTCAGCTAACTAGTAAAAGTTTTCTATATATATAAATATATATATATATATATATATATATATATATATTTGTTAATTAATTATAAATTAATTTATTAATTAGAATTCAGAAGTGTTTTGGTTAATATTTGTAATATCTATTGTGTTGTTTGAGGGTATTTCAATATTACTATTTGGAATCTTTAGTAAGTTTAGTATATTGAAGAATTCAGGGTTATTCCAAATGTACGTGATAAAAAAATTCGCAAAGGAAGTTGGCTCAAATTTGTAGAAAATTGCTAGGAAAGTGCTATTGTTTGTTATGAATCGTGTCACTTTGCCCGTTTTATTATTTGTTGTAACTGTGATATTCAGATGTTCGACGATTATGGTTTGCACATTGTCCATTATTTCATTTGTTAAAACCTAAGTTATCAAAAGATGAGAGGTGCTAGAATAGTAAACTTAAAATGAAAAAGCGACAAGGTTTATAAATCTAGAAGAGAGTTAACAATATCTAAGTTTGGTTAGAATCGATTAAAACAACTAACTTCTCTATTAGAAATATCCCACCTGGGTAAAAATAGTGTTAACAGAGTAAAGAAACTTTTGCCTGATTGGGTTGGACTGATAATTTATTCTTTTCGTTTCTGCTAGCAGTTGATTTCAATAAAAGCGGTGCAATTACGGTATACGCGCGTGCTATTTGTTAAAACCGAATTATCAGATAATTAAAAACAAAATATCAGGCGTGATTCTTTCCTCTGGTCGCACCAGTTATCATAATCGGGGCTGTATCCAGAATATATCCGAATTGTCCACAACCTCGAAAATGATAAAGTAAACCAATCGCTGTGTTATCGCTCTTGGTTTACCGATTAGTGCGTATAAGTCTCAGTTAAATTACTAATGTGGTTAAATAAGTTATTAATTCACCAAGTTATGTATACAGTTAGAAAACCCGTTCCAATCTAATAATATTTAAAATATAAAGCTATAATATTGAACATCTATAAAAGGCTCTTCGTTCTCAAATCAGCGGGGATAGCTGGAACTTATGAGCTATACTAAGTTTGGCTTACCAGTTTAGTTTCAGGACGGTCGGATTAGATTTTAGAAAAAAAAAAAACTAAAGTTTAGTCTGAGAGTTTGTTTGTGAGGAGAATGTGCGGAAGTAAGTAGAGTTTTACAAGTCAAAAATTTGGCTATTTTTTAACAGTTTTTCTGCCAACTGATTTTCAGGATTCTCGGTGTGTTCTGTTTTTTCAATTCAGAGATTTCTCTCTCTCCACTTCGTTTCGAGAGAGAACCATCTGCGCCACGTCAGATGGTTAAAGACATCTGACGTTGCGGGATGAAAATAACACACCATTTGGTGATTCAGTATTTATTCACCAAGTTTGCTGTTTGTTTTAAGTGGCAGTTGGTTCTCCAGTAGCTGCTTCTTTTATGTTTGTGGTAGAAAGTACCATATGGTGCAAGAACCACGGAGCCAAAGTTTTCAAGTGTGACTCAACTCTAACTCAACTTTTTGTGACCTTGGAAGGTTTTAAAAGTGAACTAGAAAGGTGTTTCTACGGTTACAGTATGAACAAAAAGATAGCCTCCAAAGCAAAAAACTCAGTGGAGTATCAAATGATGTATTAGATTGATGAGATATGCCAATATTAAGAAACCGAGTTCAGACGAACAGCAACAACAAACAGAAACAAAAAACAATAATTACATCAAAAATTTATGTCGGTTTTGAAAAACAAAACTTAATAACAAAGTCAAAATAGCGATTCACCAATAAAGGTATGGGACTAGTGCATAATAAACAGCAAAACAGCAAATTTGGAAAATTCACTTTTTTAAGAAACAATTAATTTCAAAGTAATGAAAACCATTAGAAATCAACTAAAATAGCCCACAGGTTTACGATTACCAGTGTTTCTAAAAATGGGAATTAATAACCTCCGGTATTCAATTTTTATGCGGTTTTAGACAGAACAAAAATAGACAACAAACAAAAAATCAGTTAATAAAACGATGCCAGAAAAAATCTTTGCCAGAAAACGCTTTTGAAGCTGTAAAACCGTACTTTGGCCCTCAAAAGTAGATCGATTGCACCTTCCGTGAACACCAAAAATGTACTATGTGACCTCTAAATAATAAAATTAGGTAACAAGTAGAAAAAAAGAAAAGGTCAAAATTAGGTAATACTTTTTTGTTTCGAAAAAAAATTTATTTCCAAAGACATAAAAGCCATTAAATACAAAATGAAGAATTTAAATAGGTTCTTTTATCCGTCCAAAAGAAGCCCTTGAGACCTGCAATTAATTAGAAGGTATCTTACTTCTGCAAAAAGAACGTAAAATTTGACAAAAATCAAATATTAATTTTTTTTGTGAAAAACCCGTGCCGAAACCAGTAAAGTCATAACAAAATCTTTAAAAATATTAGATTTTGTGACACCAATACCTTTGACACCTTCCCCTGACAAAGATACTGTCGAACTTGGCTTGTAATTAACGAGACTAAGTAACAACCAGATAAATAAAGGAAAAAAATTGCGAAGTTAAAAAGAGTTTTCAATTGTTAAACAATTAACAACAATTATTAAACAATTGTTTTCAAAGTCATGAAAGCCATCAGCTAATCACTAATATCAGACCATCGACCTATCTATTCGTCCATGAAAAGCTATTTTTCATTTTAATGCGACAAAAAAGTACAAACGACAGTTAAAGATAAAATAAAAAATTTAAATTAAATTCTTTGGGGGAGTATTTCCAAAATCTTTAAAACCAGAGTCTACATCCTTAAAAATTGTACTATTATCGATTGCGCTTTATTTTGAACGCCAATAATGTGACATATGAACAGTCAATAACGTTATAATAAGACAAAACTAGAAAACATGAAAAATGGGCAAAACCTGAAAAGAAAAAGTGTGAAAACTCTTAGTATCAAAGCCAGATAACTTAAGGTGTAAAACCGCATTGAACCTTAAATTTGAATTCAGTAGAATAAAGAAGCGTTCCTTCATTGCTGACACTAAGATACAAGTTGATCAAATTAAGAGAAAAATGGAGACCAAGTTCAATAAGCCATTATTTATTTAAAAATAAAGTATTTTTAAAAGTCAAAACAACCATAAGTTTTCAAGTAAAAAACTAGACAAAAAATTTGAAGCTAATTAGGAAGCAAATCGGACCTATCACTAGTGACCGTTGGTTTGAAATGTTCTGTTATTTAATTAAAATATAAAAAAGATCGAATTATTTTAATAAAAAAGATCGACTGATCACAATCCGAACTTTTTTTGGGTTGTAGCAGTCCTAGAATGGTCCGAAAACTAGCTCTTCTAAGTTTGTTTGTTCATAGATATGATATAGATATATATATATATATATATATATATATATATATGTATATTCTATGTTATAGATATAGATATTTTGTTAGTTAAAAAATCAAAAACAGATGCTTCGTTTTTGATAATAAACGAGTAAAGTCAGCAAAAGACGGCAAAGTTTTAATTACGGAGCACTCGCAACGGAAGTTGAAGTAAAAATAGCCTCGTTTGCAGTCTACAGAGATTGTGTTAGCGGTGTTCGTGTGTGTACTCACTGCAAAAATAGTCAATGTGGACTAAAAGAACTTTTTTCGTGCTGTTTTTGATAATAAAATGATGTTTTTGATGACTTTTGAAATATTTAGCCAGAACTTTTGACAAAAAAATAGCCCTCAAAAACTTTATGTCTGTAAAATAATGTGACTAATTCCGGAAAATGAGACTAAATCAAAAGAATTCACTCTACTTTCTCAAAAGTTTAAACCTCAATAACTCCCTGTAAAAAAATTTATAAAAAAAATCATTTTCGTTCCATTTTCTACGCAGTACAAGTTTTCTAGAGATACCAGTTTCAACTCTCTCAGATGAATATATCGATGGGCCAAAACTGTCTGAACAAAAAATTCGTAGCAGGACAGGTCCCGACGTACAATTCAAAGAATTTTCATTGACTAAACAAAAAACTAGACCTATGACGGACTATGAAAGAAATTGGAAATCCTTTTCTCAAAAAATCAGATAAATAACCAAAAAAAACAGAAAATCAATTTCAAAATGCCGCATGTGAACAAAACGCCACTAACGAGAAAAGGGAAATTGGTGCAAACAAAATAATAGGCCTAATTTGATCTATGAATTGATTGGGAAAACCATTCAGAAAAAAAATCCGATCCAAAAAATCAAAAAACAGCAACTATTGAAGTGAAATTATCGCATGTGAACAAAAACCACTAGCGAGAAAGCGAATTTTTGTTCAAACACTGCTTTGTCACTCTACCTTAAAATTAGAGCAAAAAATCACGCCGCAAAACCACTCGCTGTTTTGCTCCACTTCCTGTTTCGGCGTGACCAAAACAATTACACCAATTTGACTTCAAAGATCATGAAAATGTGTATAGAGATCTTAAATAAAACATAGCAGGACAGGTCCTGACGTACTATTCAAAAAATTTTCTTTGACTAAACAAAAACTAGACCTAGATCGGACTATGAATGAATTGGGAAAACCAATTCAAAAAAATTCAATTAAAAAAATGGAAAAAAGTTAGAAGAAAATCAATGACAAAATGCTAAATTCGAACAAAAAAACACTATTGAGAATTGGACATTAGTTCAAACAATAAAACAAGGCCTAAAATGAACTATGAATGGATTGGGAAAACCATTCAGAAAAAAAATCCGATCGAAAAAAAGAAAAAACAGCAAAAATCACAGTGAAATTGTCGCATGTGAACAAAAAACCACTAGCGAGAAAGCGAATTCTTGTTCAAACAACGTTTTCTCAATTTACTTTAAAACTAGAGCAAAAAATCACGCCGTAAAACCGCTGGCTTTTTTGCTCCACTTGCTGTTTCGACGTGACCAAAATCATTACTCCAATTTGACTTCAAAGATCATGAAAATGTGTGTAGAGATCTTTTGTGAAAATGTGTGTAGAGTCAATAAAAATTCAAAAAATTTTTATTGACTAAGCAAAAACTAGACCTAGATCGGACTATGAATGAATTGGGAAAAACAATTCTAGAAAATTCAAATAAATAACTGAAAAAAGTAGAAAATCAATGTCAAATTGCTGCTTGCGAACAAAAATACACTAGCGAAAAATGGACATTTGGTTCAAACAAAAAACTAGGCCTAAAATGAACTATAAATGGATTAAGAAAACCATTTAGAAAAAAATCCCATCCAAAAAATCGAAAAACCACGAAAAAATCACAATGAATTGGCGGCATGTGAACAAAAAACCACTAGCGAGAAAGCGAATTTTTGTCCAAATACAGTTTTCTCACTCTGTTTTAAAATTAGAGCTAAAAAATTCACACCGAAAAACCAATCGCATTTGTGCTCCATTTCCTGTTTCGGCGTGACCAAAATCACTACTCCAATTTGACTTCAAAAATCATGAAAATGTGTGAACAGATCTTAAAAAAAACAGCGCCCCAATACAATTCAAATTCTTTGAATTGTAAAAAACCCATTTGAGCATATAGTTCCTCCCCGCTCTAGAGGGGTCGGAACAATTACTCGATTGTGAGGAAGAATTCAGTATATCGGCTCGACTATGAAAATTGGGTCTAAGTTTTCAATTTGAACGTTTCAGCTCAGTTCCGAACTAGTCCAATTAGGCGACAGCTTTCCCTCAAAACTATCCATAGAAAGAATGCGCATCACTCACGTTGGGGACAACTTCCCTGGTCTTCAATCCAGAGTTAGAGAGCAAGACTCTCTCGTGAACAGACTCCTCGTTACGAATCCTAACTATCTCGTGTCGGCAGTCGGTATATACTTGGACTTAGGGGATGTGGATTACTTGAGGGTGAATTCTCACGATATGAAAGATGCTCAGATTATGTTCACAGGCAAGAGAATTTTTCAACTTCACCTTGTTAAAATCACATACTTCGCATTTATATAGCAAAAAAGGAACAGTGAACAGAAAGTAACCACGTAAATAAAAGATATAGTCAGTCGAAAATGGAAGATTAGTGCAACCGGAAATAATTATAGTCAGGCTATAACACCTGTCTACATAACAACCCGAATCAAAATGAGCAATGAAACCTAAACATCTTCTTAGAAACAATTTGTTGAATACGTTATCAGTTGAGAATCCATAATCACAGGCCAAAACATATCTTGATAACGGTGGAATACGGGTGGACACTTCGGCTCGGGTTGATAACTTTCGCATTATTTTTTAATTGAAAATCTTCGGGTTTTAAATTAACTTGGATCACTGTTTTTCATAAGGCATAATTATACGCAAGATTCTCATTGTATTTGTTTATTTTTATATCATTAATTTGTTTTTAAGTGGAGCTCTACTTGCTCAATGACCGCACCCTGGATGCCAGTTGGTCGCATGACGTCATATTCCACCTGTCCAGTGGAGTGTACTCCTTCTGGTACTCTACTCTGGAGGTGTTCGTCTACTATGACGTCAACGCCTCAGTCCTCATCTACCCAGACTTCAAAGATAACATTGTGAGTTTCACTCTTGTCCAATCCTAGTCCCTTATATCTCTTGTAAGAATCTGACGCCCATCTTGGAAGCGTCTTGCATATGCGACGGCAATATCTTGCAAGATTCTTGCATGATTCTGCAAGACAGTGAGTATTCTTAACAAGACTTGTAATACTCTTGCTAGATCTTAACCGTCGGTAGACGAATAGGTACCCCACAGAAGTAGAATTCTGTGAACAATTTTTTTGGGGGGCATTAACTATGGAAACAACTCTGGTGGAACTTTATATACACATATATATATATATATATATATATATATATGTGTATATATATATATATATATATATATATATATATATATATATATATATATATATATATATATATATATATATATCTGATGTTCTTTCTCACATGAACTTTTGCATTGTATGTGTTAACAAAAGCGAATAGCTAATCCCGCCTCTCGCATTAACTTACTGGATCCCGTCTGATACAAAAGTACGCATAGATTGCTCACTTGTCAATGATATTAAGAACTTTTTTCTTGGATTAAAATAAGATCCGAAAATCAAACTGAAAGACGCTGTTAAAAATGTGTGTTTCTGATCAGATGTGATGCCAAATTTTCAATATAGCAAATTTCAGAACTGCCTCCTACCCACTTTCATTAGATTGAGTGACACAAACTCTCATTTTTTGCTCTGAATATGGCTTGCATAATCTAATGGGAGAGAGATGTAACTACAGTATTTTTTTTTGAAAAAATTTATTAAAGCTTAGGCTAAATTGTCATGAAATTATGTCCCAATTTGCAATTTTTTGCATTTCTTTTTAGATATTATGATTCTAGACATTTTAAAGGAAATAACACATAGATAAATCTTGGATACCAACAAATAATCCAAAATTTGTCTCAAATCAACCAAAAAAAAAACATTTTTTTTACAAGTATGGTCAATTTTTATTCAAAATCGACCTGAAAAGCTGCCTAATATTGTTCAAAACTTTTTCATAAAAAGAAATCTTTTCTCTTCGTAGTAAAATTCTGGATGCAGCTTTATTAGGCAGCTTTTCAGGTTGATTTTGAATAAAAATTGACCATACTTGTAAAAAAAAATGTTAGACTGGGATGCCCTCAAAAAAGTCAAAAAGTGTCTGAGCAAACAAAAGTGGGGCTAGCATAATTTTCTCACTTTTTTCCGAAAAATGTGGAAACAAATTTTGCCAACAAAGAAAAGAAGTTGAGCTGAATTTTTTTTCAGGGAATGTTTGTCAACGATTCACATGATCTTCTCTCCCTTGAGAAATCTTTCCCATATCCAACAACCCCGGATAAATTGTGGAACAACGTCGATCAAATTTTGGCATGGCGAATTGCGCTGTATATCAGTCCATACACTGGCTACAATAAGTTGCTTTTGGCACTTTATGTACCAGATGCTCCGGATTATTTGAGCTACGAGGATATTCAAGTGATTCCTGGTCGAAACATATTTCTGAAGCTGCAAACTGGAGGGGATGCATTAGTAGTTCATCATGGTTCATTCGGAAGCAGTGTAAGTTAAACTTTAAAAACGTTTTTATAAATTTCTAAAAACATTTTGAAAAATCGGATCATTTTAAATTTCATGTCCATCGAATTTTATTGTTCGTAATGTCATTTGAAGTATCATGATGTTTTGGAATCTACAGATTTTGTAGTTTGTAGCATGCCATGCTTTAATTGCGCTTTTTTGTCTTTTTATTTGTTAATCTTAATTTCCCTAGCGATCAAAAAATTGCAAGGATTGCAATAATTACAAGAAATCCTTGCAAGGATTTTTCAAGAATTCTTGTAAGATAATGCATAGTTCTTCCGACTATCTTGCAAGATTCTTGCAAGAATTGAATTCTTCTCGCAAGAATCGTGCGAAATTTTGTATTCTTCTTGCAAGAATCTTGCAATATTTTAAACTCCTTTTTAACTGTCTGGTTGGATGACGATGGCACACAAGCAAAAAATGTCAATGTTATTATCAATGTAATTTGATAATATTGTGTAAGAAAAATTGGTCAAGTCATGTTATAAACTGAACTTTTTGAGCTATTTCCAGTATGATTTGGGTTGTCTTTCCCTCCTACCGCTTAATTCCGGGCTTGAGACCGGCAGTGGCGGAGTAAAAAATAAAACTATAGGAATACTGGTAACATAGAGTGAAAATCATCCCAAACAGCCATTCAAAAAACAAATCTAACATAAAACAAGATCATGACTCAAGTCATGTCAAAAAATGACCTTTTGAGCATTTCAGTATGATTTGCGTTGATTCTATAAATATTGGGTTCGTATAAATAAAAATTCGTGTGGAAAAATTAATAGAGAGAAATTTGAAGTAATTCTGACGTTTATTGAGTAATTTGAAGTTGAATAAGAAGTAATTTGAAGTTGAATAAGAAGAACACATTTTTTCAATTGTTGAAAAAATGTATTTGAATTCAAAATCTTGCGAAAAAAGTTGCAAGGTTCTTGCATGATTTCACATTTGAAAAATTATCTAGAAAAAAGTCAATTAGAGTCGCTTCTACTGATCAAAATTCTGGTAACAATCAATTCATTTGTTTTTCAGATAGTTTTAGTCTACAAAAATACTCAAGTAAACCTTCCAGAATTTAAAAATTTGCAAGATTCTTGAAAACTTTTGAAACCGGGCTAAAAATTTTATTGATTTCGGTTTTGATAAACAAAAATGTGCTTCAAATATGTTTTCTAAAACAGTTCACACTGATTTGAGTTTTTGCTTGGATTGATATCTTGCAAGTTTCTTTCAAGTTTTGAATCAACCTGCAAGATTCTTGCAAGATTTGAATCCGCTCATCACTAGGTTTGTTTCAGGATCTGAAGAATGTGTGGGCAGTGTCGAATTTGGGTAAGTTTATGGGCCGTTATATGTATTTTCCACTCAATATACTCTGAAGTGCAATTAGGACTACGGAAATTATCTAGTATTGTTTGCTAACTGCGACAAAAGTATACACAATTGCAATGGCATTCCATAAGTGATCATTTTTTCAAATATTTACAACGAGCCACCGCACCCACCTTTGATTTATTGTGGAATTTAGCGGCGTCTTGCTTTTCTTCTATCATTCAACCACGGTTTTAATCCTTCATATAATTGATTCTATTAACATATGCCTTATAATCAATCTTAAAAGTACCAATTAACCGACTGCAATTTTTGGAGGTGAATTGTTAGAGGGATGAAAAGATATTGTGTTAAGAGATGCAGGCTCGGATTTGACTAAGAGAACATTTCAGCGCGGAACCGGCGTACTGCAGTTGTAGAATAACAATTCAGTTCTGAAACATGGCATATCAAGGGTATTTAAGGTTTCTCTGAGCTCAGTTTTTTTTAATTTAGTTGATATTATGGCAGATGAGTTGGCGCATGCTAAATTCATGCTTTACAGTCTGAAACATCTGTATAGTCTGTGGTTGTAACTTCCTACTCAAATTGAAAGCTGCAACAGGTGCGCACGCAGAAATTCTAAGCGGATAAAAAAAACAAAGTAGGCTGGAGTTAAACTGACATATTATTTTCCATGCCTTGAATTTCACTTTCGAAAAATTAGTATGTCTTTATGTTTATTCATACTTGAGCTGTTCTGTCTCAACCTCAGGGCTGGTAAGAATTGAGGTTACAAGAAGTAGATAAAATATGAAATTTTAGTAAAAAAAAAGACAAAGACATTGCCTAATTGCCGATTAGTTAATGCCCTCCTAACATGTATTAAGATTGGTTTTGAGGACCTCGAGAAGTAAAACGAAGCAAATGACCTGTATTGTTTGAAAGGCGCTCTGGCTCATATTATTTTTTAAATTTAGCAACGTCTTGTATAAGTGTTTTCTTAGTAACAGCCTTATATTATAATAATAAACATAAGTTAAAGCATCTGTGAGCAATTTTTTTTAACCATGAGTTGCATTAATATCATGTCAGGAAAACAATTCGATTCAATTTATTGAATTTGTTCCCGAATCGGAAATTTTTCAAAACATTATATCATAAATGCGCTGAATTGCAAAGATTTATTAAGAAGAAAAGTTAGCACAAAAATCGGATATTTCATTTCTCCGAAAAGATTTCGAAAACGTTGAAAATTTATACCAAATAAATGGAAACTGAGTGTTCCATACACAGTTTCAATTTTTTTCAGCGCTTCCAACTTCATGTTCATTAGTTGAGTTTTTTTAAATTTGCATACTCGCTGTACCGCAATTCTTATATTTTTCCACCCAATTTTCTGTCCAGCATCCCTGTAATTAGTAGAATGACAGACTTTTTTAATTGCCTCACAAGGCCATTGACTAAACAAAACTTCTACTGTTTTGTAGAAAAAAACTACGAACCAAACCGAATATGTGTAAAAATCTGAAAGACGCGCTGATATAGAAAGCAAGAGCACAGAGATAAGAGCACAAAAATTGCGGAATTATTTTCAAGAAAAGGGAATAAACGTGTAGACATTTCAAAAGATGAGCTTAAGAAAGCCAAAATTTTTCAAGATGCCAATATGAGCTAAGTTTTTTTAGAAAAAGTAGAAACATCATTACGTCGCCAATCCTACAAATTAAGCGGTGTCCGCGTTAGTGGACACAAATAACGACATTTTGTCACCCATTGTTGCCTAGGAGAAAAATTTTTCGATTGTGGACAGCAGTGACACGAAAAGTACGGACAATCCTTACAAAATTCTGTCAGTGGTATCTTAAAGTCACATTTTACTGTCATAAATGTTTGCAATTCGTTAGCAGGGTATCGTCATCACTGAATTTTAACGTTTAATTTATAATCAAAATTTCGACGGAGTAATATTATAATAACCCCTGCTTCATTTTGATAAGAGGAACTAATTATGACCCACTTTTTCTCCTTTAATCAGTTTCAGAAGCCTTGACGGATTAAAAGAATAATTTTTCCTCACTTTAAGTTCAACCCACTTAAAATTATGTTTTAAACCCTTAAATTGTGCTCAAAATTTTGGCGGATTATAAAAATTACCTCTCATTGCATTTTTGGTGAGAAGAACCAATTATATCCCCCTTAGTCTCCTTTAATAAGTTTTGTAAGTCTTGCGCGGAACTTAGTTACCTTAGAGCAAATTTTAGTGGCCCAAATTACCGAAAATTAGTGACAAAAGTCTGCACGCCTTTCTCGCGTGTCATCAAAATTATCAATCGCGGACATCAGTTGCCAATAATTCCAATTTTGAGTAAACTTGCAATTTATAACCTCACTGTCACTGTTTTCCACAAAAACCTATAACGTCTAAACTTATAACATGGAGGAGTAGACAATGCTGACGTTAGCAAGCAAATTTGTTTGCTCAAATTGTTGGATTGTCGACGTAATGATCGGAGGACATATATCTTTCATTTTCTTAAGACAATTGTTGATATGTATAGAATTTTTCAAACCATTTCTCTGAAAAAGCACTCTGTTTTTTCACGAGAAAATTTAATTTGTAGCTCAATTTTGGGTAAATAAGGTGCAGAAAACCCAATTAAATTATGTGGCAAATGCATTGGAGATTCGGATAATGCACAAAAATTTTTCCGCTTTGCCACATTCAGCGCAATTTGTTATTTTTTGCAAACTTGGGTAGGGAGAAGAGTAACCAAAACTCTTTCTCACGAGCTTCTTTGTATTGTTTCAAAATTTTAACAAAGATAATATCGAGATCTGACACTAAAGCAGTATAAAAATTGCAGGAGCCTTCAAGAACGAAACAAAAGGTGATGACCAGATTGAGGTATTAATTCACGTGAGGGTAACAGAACAACAAACAGCAACAGACTCTGGGCCAAATTTGGAGGACCCGGCCATGGCCTTGTGCTATGTGGACTACGTCTCCAAATATGTTGTGGAATGTGCCAGAAGCGAGTTCGATATTGCAAAAGTAGACCAATTCAAAAAGCCTGATAAGTTCAACAAGGTGATGTTTCTGTGTATGTCCGTCCACAATATATATGCACCGTATTGCAAATAGTGTGAAATACAGCCACAAAAATGTGAAAAAGGCTACAAGAGTACAAGGGTTCGAGCCCCGCAGTCGTCTGCTTCTTTTTCTTAAGAGACCTTAATAGAAAAAATCAAGATGAAAATGTGAAAAAGTCCTCAGCTAAATGAGGCTCAATCCTTTTCGTTTTTTCTTACAATTTACCACGACCCACATTTTTTAACTCCAAGAAAGTTTGAAATAAAGTGGGTGCAAGAAATGTGTCGCTCTCAAAGAGGTTAATGCTGCTTCAATGCTCATTTTTCAGCTAAAATTAATTTTGGAAGAAGCAAAATTAAAAACAACAGTAACAGTTGGAATTCGCAAGGGCGGAAACAGAAGTTTGTGCTTATCATTTTATTCCTGTCAATAAATTGTTATTACTTTCAGAAAGTAAGATGTTTCATTAAGACAGCCCAAAATAAAATTGCCCAGAGATAGAAAAAATATACCTGACCAAATGAAACACCCATTTCTCTTAGATTCCGAAGATCAATCAAATAATGAGAAATATGAAACAAGCAGTTGATACTTATATGTTGCTCAGTACCAATCGATAAACTCAATTTAAAAAATGATCTTTTTCTTTTTGAAAAGAGAAAAAATTTTAGAGTGGATTTTTGTGCACAGAAAGTTATAATGTTCTTTGTGTTTGATGCTTCTTCAATTCTCATATGAATTATTGGAGCTATGTTTTTATAGCTTTATTCATTTGTAAGAGTAGTCTGAATTGTACGTTTAGTGCAAAGTATAAACAGAGTAAAAAAACTGATAAATTCTATTGAACTAAACCCGTGTTGATTCATGAGAACTAAAGTTTTTTTGTTAGCACTTTCGCATTATGAATCCTTGACTTTGTCTTTTCCTGAGACCCTATGAGCTTCATACACTACAAGTGAACAGTATTTGAACAACTTACTTGCAGCCCAAAATCGAGGCTGTATTTCCCAGACATCAGAAAAAGCTAAAACCAAAACTAAAATCCCGGATAGGCCAAGATATAAAACTAATCGCAAAAACACTTAACATCACAGAAACACTTTACCAAAACACAAAAAAAAAATGTAGCACATGTTCGAATGTCCACGTGAGGACACAAAATGGAGGGAAAATTATTTTTTCTCAGAATTTTACCAGAGGTGCGAAAAATTTGGTGTCTCATAATCCTTATTGATAGAAGATACCACAAAAATATTTTGGAAAAAAATTGAAATGTATTCTTAGAATTCCAACTGGAATAGATTTTTGTGGGTTGCTATGTCGACAATTTTCCAATGCATATCCGGTCACTGAAAATGAGACTCTGGGATTGTTTAATCTAATGTTTGCAAATACAATTTTTTGTTTTGCTTGTGTGCTTTTTATGACCACCGACTAATTTTGACTACGTTTTTTTTCCATTGATGGCATAAAAGGAAGTTGCAGCTTTTAAACTTTGTGATAAGAAGAACATCCTGGGAATTAGATATTAGCCCACATTTAATTGAGAAAAACGCAATGAGAATCAGTCCACGCAATTATTTCTGCAGTACACAGTTTTTCATTTTTAAAAGCGCCAAGGCAGACTTCTTTCACGATTTATTCAGTCTCTATAAAGCATAAGTCGAATAATTGTTCCGACCCCTCTTGAGGGGGACGAACAACTATAAACTCAGCTGGGTTATTTTTGTTCAAACAATTTTGACCTATCGATATATTCACCGTAGAGAGTTGTGAGTGGTATCATTAAAAAGCCAGTCCAGCGTCGAATATAGACTTTATAAGATTTTTTCGAATTTCGTTTTCTTGACCACTTATCATTGTCAACAGTTTTGTGAATATTAGACTGATTTGCGTTATTTTTATACACATTTTCCGGATTTTTTGCCTAAATCTTTGTCAGTTTGGCTAAATTATGTAAAAACTGTTTAAAAAAATACTGATGGTTTTTTACTACAAAATGTATTGTTGACTATTTTAATTTATTTTTCTGGCGACAACTTTGGCTAAATCTTTGAAAACTCAAAGTTTACCCGAAAAAGGCCTCTTTGGTCCACTTTAATTAAAATTACCAAAATAACACACCCAAAAACAACTAGCACAATTTTGTGAACTACGAAGGGGGCTATTCCTACTTCCGCTTTCATTGAGAGTTTTCTGGAATTTAATTTTTGCCGTTTTTGATCACTTTACGATTTTCAAAAACGCATCATCTGTTATCGATCTTTTGAATAAACAATAATCTAGATCTATAACAATCGAAACAATTGAGTGTCCTTCATAGACAAACAGCAAAAAAAGGCTTGTCTTAGGTCCAACCTTGGACTATTACAATCCAAAAATATTTTAGATTGTAATCCGTTGGTTTTTCTTTTTTTTTAAAAAAAATCGATCTTTTTTATATTAATTCAAGAAAGAACAATTGAATGTTCTGTGTTGATAGGTCCGATTGGCTTCATAAACAATTCCAAATTAAAGTTTTTAGTTCCTTTACACGAAAGCTTTTCGTCGTTTTTGCTTTTAAAAAAGTGTTTGATTGTTTTAAAAACATTAGCTTATTGAACTTTGCCACTATTCTTCTCTTAATTTTGTCAACTTGTAGCTTAGTGCCAGCAAAGAAAGAAGGCTTCTTCTTCCTTTTTTATCTGATGAAATAATATTTAATCGTTTTTGAGCAATAAGTTAATGTTTTCTGGCTTTGATATAACTTGTTTTCAGAATTTTTTTCATTTTATTTTTAGGTAATGGCCCATTTTTCACGTTTTTTTTTCTTTTTTTGTCACATTATCACATAATTAAAACCTCATTTAATAATTTAATGGCTTCCAATATAGGGCGCAATTGAGCTTTTAAAATTCTTTAAAGGCACGATTTTAACGAATTCAACACCCTTTCTAGCAGAAATTAATTGTCTGTTTTACACTTAACTTTAGTTGTCGTTTTTATATTTTTAATTCAAGTAGTATAAAATTTCCAGGATTTTGACAGTTCTCATTGGCATTTTATGTTATTGAGGAATAAAGGAGTCTATATTCTGATTTGAGTAGATAGCTGATGGCTTTCATAACTTCGAAAACGATTGTTTTCAAAAAAATTTAAAAAAAAAACATTTTAGTTTTGGTTCTCTTTTGTCTGTTTGCTTTCTATTCTCCTTTAATACAGGTTATACACAACGTTTTTGTCTTCAAAGTAGGGTGTAAGTGTCCAAAGTTTAATGTTATTAAAATTATCGTAATGATATTACTGACACAGGTTTTTCGCAAAAAAAATAAACTAATTTTTTATTTTTGTCTAATTTTGAAGCTGTTTTGTAGATGTAGTACACTTTCTGAATAATGACAAGTCTCAAGCGCTTTTTGAACAAGTATTAGAATCTACGTAATTTTTTCATTTTGCAGATAAGGGATTTCTTGACTCTGAAATTTATACGCAAAAGTACTTCGTTATTTTGCCCTATCTTCTCTTTTTTTTGTCTGCTTATTACCTATTCTTATCAAAAAGAGCTTTCATAACAGATTAAGAGAGTTCAAAAAAGGCTCAATTGAGAATTTTCTGAGGGGAAAAGATGACTTTATGACTTCGACAGCGTTTTCTCTCAAATTTTTATTGAACTTCTGTTTGTTGTCTCTATTCGTTGTTCTACTTTTAACCGCAATAAAAATTGAATAATTACAGCTCTTAACACCCTTCTATAGAGACGTATGTAATCAAAAACATGCTGGTGAATTTCAAACGCTATCTAATGTGTGATTTAAATACTTTGAACTTAAATGTTTTTAAAAGGCTGAGCCAATTTTTTAACTTCGCTGTATTTTTTGTTTTTTTTGTCTAATTGTTGCCGAGTCTTTTTATGGAGTGGTCGAGTAAATATTCTAGTAAAATATAATTTTATCTGACCCTATTTTGACCATGCTAATAAGTTTTTTAAAATGGACACAAATTTTGGATACAAGTAATATTTGTTGTTATTGTAGTTTGGTTTTGTTGTTCGTCTTGACTTGCTATCTCAATACAGGCAGATCTCACCAATCTAATGCGGCATTTTTTAACTCCACTGATTCATCTGCGTTGGAGGCGATCTTTTTGTTCATGCACAATTTTTATTTGAAAAATATTTGAATTTTTGGGTGCTCTCTATCTGTTCCTTATTTGGTAGACATTTATGCCGAAAATGGCGATGAGCGGGGTTGGAACTTTATGTGCAAACGCACATAACCGAGTCTCCTTGTTCATATGAGAAATGTAAAAAAGCATCACTCAGACTCTTTCTGGCTAAAGTCAATAAAACCTATTCAGATCAAAATTGTGAAGGTTTTAGTTTTGTCAAGCGTTCAAGTATTTAGTGCTTTAAAAACTCTGTTCCACTAGCTCAATAGAAACGTCAGTGCGCGCAAAAAACTTTTTTTCTGACAATACTTCAGCTCGTTTATTGATTTTTTTCTGTAAAAATTCTGTTCAAGTAACTCAATAGAAACGTCAATGGGTGCAAAAATCTATTTCATAACAAAATTTCAGTTAAATTATTTTTTCCTCGCCTCTGCACATGCCTAATCGGCTACGCAGAAGTAGTGTACAAGAATTTCAAGTATGTCTAAGGCACAGTTTCGGTTCCCTTTGGTCATTTCTTCAAATATATTGTGACAGTTCTTGCTCTCAAGATTTTCAAGACATAATGTTTTGTTAAGATTTCACCAGTCATCGAGTTCCAATCATATGCAGCCGAAATTCCCAAATCTGGCGCCACTCGTGTTAGCTTCAAAGTTCACATTCCTCCCAGAAGCAGTCGTAAATTGGACGTCAAAGTAGCAGCCACACCCCTGGATAACTCTGCTGATAATGAACCCTGTCTGGCACTGGTGCAGAGTCTGGAACTGGTAGGATTCGGAGAATACATTGGAAAGGTGTTGGTTGAGGAGTTCAAACTGAAAGAGTGTCCAAAGTAAGTGTTATGTCTGATTAATTCTGGCTATTGACTGCTGTCATGAAAAAACTCATTCGTGTTTACTTGACGACATTTGAGCAAAGAAAACTACGAATAACTGCAGATGTAGTTCAAAAAATAGTAACTGTTGCCCACAAGCTCCACAGAACCCTCCAAGAGGCGTTTAGAACTTTGTTTTGAACCAGAAAAGATAATTGAAGGTGATGACTATTTAGATACGAGATGGTCAATGGCGCTCAAGTATGTTCACAAATGTACAAGGAATTTGGAGTCATAAGCAACGTCAACCTGAACACAGAGGACGCAAAAATTAATGACGAACGAAATCAGGTAATCTCTAAGCAAACTTGCAAAAAATCAAAATAGATCAAAAGGTGGGACCACGAGAACTTATTACAATTAACTGCCGATTCACAGATGATTTCACAAATTTTGCTGAATTTGAGACCGAAGAAAATTTTATTAAGAGCTTGAATATGAAGAGAACTTAGTTAGTTTGAAAACATTTTTTTGCAGTTTCGGACAATTTCCTGCATATATTGACAAAATGAGCTGGAAATGGCTTATAAAACGCAAAATTTTGTGCAAAAATCTAAGATATCAAAAACTGAACACGATATTGAGCAAAAAGAAATAAAATAAAGATTTCTGTAGCCATATAATCAGAAAAAGAAACCAGTGACATTTCTTTAACCTGTGCCTAAAATTTGCAGATAAAAGTCTGCTGTAGAGGATTTTCATTGAATAAAATATTGCAGTTTACTAGATTAGGGAAATGACTTATGCGATAAATTTCCATATTATATTGTAAGATATTCGATTATTGAGAACAAAATTTTGTCTGAAATGATCGATTATAACAAAATTTGTTGCAAAAACAATCAATTACTTCAAGATAATACTTTATTTCTCCTTATTATTTTTCTTTTTGAGCCTTTTGACCCCAAGTTATTTGAACAGCAAATCAGTAGAAAACCTCATCTGGCTAAATTTTTAGACTTGCAAGTTCTTGACGAAGTCTTGGCCAAGACGTGACAATTCTTGAGCAAGTCTTGGCCGAGACGTGACAAATTTTGAGCGTCTTGGCCGAGTTTTGACAAATCTTGAGTCAAGACTTTTGCATACTTTGTAGTGTTGTTTTCTTTCGTTTTGCAACAAAAAAACCGCTATGCTTTCCTTCCAAGATGATATAGGAAGAACAAGAAAATGAGAGCACTTCCATGAAGTTCACTTGATAGAGATTCCAAAACCCTTTGATATCGCCTAACTATGCAAGTCATGGCCTCTCCTTTGTACCCATTGAAAAAAAGTTGGTTTCCGAGTGAATATACGGTACCTTTTAAGTTGATAGATGCTCAAGTCAGAAACAGCTCGGTCAGCTTTAAAAATTTTTTTGAAAGTAAATTCGACAAATTCTAGCTGATTTTGAATAACATAAATTATAAATCAGTCTTCTCCAAAGTCTACTTCGATTATTAACTGCTCAATTATCAAGACTTGTCAACTCTTGGTCAAGGCTTGGCTTATGTAGAGCTGACAAGTCTAGAGCAAATCTTGACAAGTCTTCACAAGTCTTAAGATTTGAAAGAAGACGTGATCAGTACTGATTTGTCAGCTCAAGGCGTGTATCTTCCTGCAGAATTACTGATAAAGACGTGAAACTCGTTCCGGATTCCACAAAGAAAATCATCTGTTTTACTTATTTCTACGAAAAACTACTCCTAAATAAGATATCTTGTTTTAGATTGTACCACCTGCTGAAATGAAATCTTTATTCAGAATGGGAATGAGATGAAAAGTTAGTCAATTTAACAAAAAAACAAACTACAAATAAAGTTTTAAACTGACAAGCTAACTTACACGTAAAAAGAACTGAAATTATAGCAAATATAGTTGATTATGATTGATTTCAAATTTATCAGTTTTTTCAATCAGCTTAGTTCGTTTGTTCATATTTCTGTCTTTTTTTTGTTTGGTAAAAAATCTAAAAAAGTGTTTCAAATTAAAATTCAAGGTCATTTCTCGAAAAATGATGAAGATTGATTTTTATCTACAAACGCAAGGTAAGGAAACAAATATTATTAAGGAAATAGAATTACAAATTTCAGAAATGTGAACAAAAATGTCAAAATCGGGAAATAAGCCCTATATTTAATCCTCAGAATTCGATAAAAACAAATCTTTCATCTAAAGACCTTGAAACTTGATGCAAAATCTGGTGACACATAATATATTTTTCTATGTCAAAAATTTTGGGCTGCAAAAATTGACTGATCTAATAGTAAAAAAGTTAGCAAATCGTTTCCCCCAATTATTGTTTTCTGGAACAAATCAATTGAACTATTATTTGTATCAGAGTCCATAAATATTAGATCTGCTCTGTATATTTTGCTGAATTTAACCAAAACATAATTTTTGCATACCGTTTTATGCAAATACAGGAACAACCCATGCCCATGCATAGACGCAGAAAAAAATTATTAACAATGGATAAAGAACAGATCATTTTTTTCCAGCTGTTTAATCAGATATTTTCTCACGTTTCTTTTTACAAAGATATAAAAAAATTATGCGCTTTAAAACAAACCTTTTCCCTAATCAATTTATTAGAAAATTTTCTCCAACTACAGCAAATACAAAAAATGTGTAAGGTTTGAGGAAAGGTAACATCTGCATTATATGAATTCCAAAAAGAGAGAATTCCAAAAAAGAAGAGCATTTGATTTTTCGGTTAACTACTTTGATAAGCAGCCAGATGTATGCGCAGAAGATAATAAGGGACTGTTAACTCTTTTCAAAAATTAGATAATCTGTTTTATGCAAATTTAAATAATTTTCAGGACAGTTGAATCTCTTATCATTGCAAACAATTTTGCATTTTGAGATGTCCAAATATTTTTGAAATGGCCTCAATTTGAGGCTTAGGTAGGAAATCGATTACATATGAGACAAGTGATATTTTTGCACTATTAACATTGTATTATAGTAAAAATTAGATAAACTCAATTATTGTGCGCTTTGATGCATTCAGAGTAATAATAAATTTTCATGTACTGACTAACTATGTTTTAGTTGTAATTTAATTTTGATAACAGGTTTTAAATCGAGAATTACATTTAGCAGAAAATAATGAAAATAGCAAGTAGCTCTTTTTAGACTGTAGTAAAATTTTTTTTTTCATTTTTAAATAACCGAAAAGTTTTTTTTTTTCTGAAAGCTGACCTACTGAGTTTCAATTACCTCGATCAGAAAACAAAATTAAAAGATGAATAAAATCCGCCAATCAATTCGCAGCTCGACCGGAACGAACTCTTGTCTTCGCAAGATTCTTGCGAGATAACTGTTTTTCTGGCAGATCTTGCAAGATAACCATTTTTTTGGCTGGTCTTGCAAGATAACCATTTCTTGAAGGAGTCTGCCAGAATCTTGCAAGATAACCAACCACTCTCGCTTGGGGCAGTCTTTCTGCTTCAAGCTTTCAACAAAGCAAACCAGTCTAGGTCGACTGTAATAGCTAAAAATGGGCATATTTCCATGAACACTTCTTTAAACATTTAATATCATTCAGAACAATTTGTATAAGTTAAACGGTTGAAAATTTCGGCATTAAGTGATAAACAAAGTTATAAACCAAATGGTATTCATATTTTGTACGATAAGCAATGCATTTGCATGAATTTGCATTATTGTTTGATTCAAGTTTATTTAACCGCAAGGTTATAATTTTAGTTGATTTGTTGCAAAAAAGAAGAATCTCCATAATTTACCAAATATGTCAGATTTGATTGATCGTTTTATATTTTGATCTGTTAGTTTCAATAGTTGATGTGTCTAGTTTCCAATTGAAAATCTTGTTCCTAGCAGTTTATTACAAATTAGGTTCAGCTGATAATGTTTTTTCTCAGGTTGAGTTCTCAACCGTTGTTGGTGTCAGTGAGAAATGTGCGTCTGGTAGTCAAATCAAGATTGAGACAACCGTGGATGCAATTGACGTCACAGAATCTGCCTCACAGACACTTCAAATTTACGCAACATTTGATGACGTTTATGTCACGGTAACTTTTTTTCATTGAGTTGAAGTAATCTCACAAACTGATTTTCGAGGATCCTTGGAAAAAATGTCTAGTTAGAGAACTGATCCTCACCAATGAGTATGAAAATCCAATTTCTTTGCATTTTTACACGTAATACTAGACACCATTTAGTGCATTGTATAGAATAATTTCTATCGGCCTTGAAAACCAAATCAATAAACTGTGGATTTATAGATATCGCAAATATACCATACAAGTATAATGAGTTGTAAATGAAGGGGAGAGGGAGGAGGAGGGGAGGGGGGGGGGGGGTTATTTGGAAAAACAAACCGTTCAAATTAAATTCCAGAATAACATAAAAACGAAAAGTTTCTATCTATTTTGTTTCGCACAAAACTGTTATCTTACGACCCCAGATACCCTTGTAATAAACACCCACCCCAATTTTACATTTTTATCTTTTTTACTGATTGAGGCGAGGAATCAGATCATATCCCTGGATTGTTTAGGAGTTGAACTATTCCCTGTCGAAGAAAGAAATGTTCACACAGCTTTACGATTTGAAAGATGGGGAAATAGTGAAGAAACGACCTTTCAAGGCAACCTCTGGAGAAGTCAAACGTTTCATTCTTGAAAGTTAATTTATTTGAAATACAACAATGATAGACTTCATTTGGGTTGAAATGTTTCCAATTATAGAAACACGCACGTGCAAGTCTAAAGATGCCAGATCTCTGCATTACCAGACTCTACGACGCCAGATTTTTCTATATTTAATGCAAGATTTCAAATTGGCAAGTTCGTTTTTCAAGCAAGGGAACGCGACTCTTACTAAAGTCATTTCGAATTCTTGCTTGCATCTTGAACCGCTTCGCGGTTTTTGATTAATGAAAGATTTTCTCCGTGAATTCATCAATGTTACCCAACAGACACGTGCAAAGTGAGCTAGTCAAAGACTGTGCATGGTACGAGAGTTCTAAATTGGTAGACATGCTATAAACAATCATCCAAAAACTCAAATTGCATAAACAAAATTGTTCTTAATAATTCCTAATGTAATAGAAATAACAAAGATTAGTAAAAATATAATCAGATTGACTTTTTAAAAAAGTTTTCACTCAAAATCTTGGACAAAAAATTATTAAAAACCAAATTCCGATAATGCCCTATTTAATGGTCTTGAGTTGGGTCATTTCAAATGAATGGCCAAAAAAATGACAGCTAATATTATATTTTGTATTTTTTTCTATCTCTATTTTTCTACATCATTTTCAATCTCAAAACCAATGAGAAAAAAAATCGACTGCAATATAAGATTTTAAGACAAAACGCAATAAAACAATTTTAAAATCAGCGAAACATTTTTCTCCCTTTTTTGCAGAGTTTTTTCATACTTTTCAGTTCACGCTCTTCAACTCCACAGTTTGAACACCAAACAACAACAGGGAGGCTCGGTAATGTGCGTTCGCACAATAAGTTCCGACCCGCTCATCTACATTTTTCACTTAACTGTCTACCAAATGAGAAAGAGGGTAAGAAATTTAACACATCAGCATATCGGTCAACAAAGTACTAAAAGAATAAAACAATCGACTCTAGACGGTCTATGAGACCTGTGGCTACCAGAAAAGACGGTAATAAAAATCAAATAGTTACAAATATTAATTACGACCAAAACTCATTGTCCATTTTTTGAAAACCACTTATAACCAAGTCAAAAGGCCATCACACAAAATTTATACTAAGAAGACTAACCGGTAGTTTTTTGATCAAAATATGGAACTTTTCCTCAATGCGACTTGGCAACAAGTCGACTAAAAATGAGCAAAAGCGGCAAAAGTTTATTAAAACACTGCTTTCTTTAACAAAAAAGTATTAAATTCGAACAGATTAGAAACATTACGCATCAAATGAAATCATTGAGAGAGTCTTTTATAACTCAATAGAGATTGACTGAGGCCTTTCATTATTCAAAATATGTCATACGACTACAAAAAGAACGACAATTACAGGCCAAATTTGCACGAAAAAATTATGCACGAAAACGAAATGCCCCCAATCAGTTAAATATTAAGGTGATCCCTAAAAACAATAAAATTCTTCGTTTGCATTTTTTGCAGGTGAAAAAATTTGTAAGTCAAATGATGCCCATCATTGTGATACTCTGAATTGAAAACAAAAACCTACAAAAAAGAGGCAAATTTGCAAAAATCACGAAAATTGGTTTTATGAAAACTGGTTGTTCCAAGACGAAAGACCATTTGAACAAATTAAAACCGTTATAAAAAGCAAATTTTATTTCAAAAGATAAATGATGTGAATTGTACATAGAGATGCCTAGCTACATTTTAACAGAAATAAAATTGGCAGATCTCAATAATCTACCTTTTTTTATTAAAAACTCACATTCTCAAAATTCATAGCCAACAAAAGCTTTCGACTAAAAGAGTAGACAGTTTGTCTTGCAGCTACTCAGAAAACTAATTGCAACTGTTATCAATGTGATTAAGTCAAAAGACTATAAAACAAAACTAATTACAAGCTGAACTAATATGTTTCAAAAACAACTTTACGAAACCACAGTTTTGAAGCCATTAAATTTATAAGATATTAACCGCGAGAATAAAACATCTTCATTTGCGTCTTTTCTGATAATCATAACATCTTTTTGTATAACGACTATCACAAAATGACAAGAAAAAGAACCACAAAAACTGAAAAACATCTAAACTTCGCAAAATTCTTCTGAAACAAATTGTCTAAGCCCTGATGACGTCAATTAAAAAGTTTAAACAACAGAAAATTTATTGTTAGACTCAACAAAACAATAAAAAGAGCTCTAAAAATGAGGCTAATATACGAATATGATACAACATGGTAAAATACGGAAAAAAACGCTAATCAGAACAAAAAAGGATAAGTTGAAGAATACTATTACTCTTTTTTTTTAGAAATTTAAATCGAAAGTCAAAACAGCCGTTAGTTATTTACCAAAACCAGTTATTTAAGTTCAATTGTGTATCTTTAGTTGACCACTGACACCATTAGTTGCACAATATATGGCATATGGCAACAAAAATTAACAACAGATAACGGGCAAAAATAAAAACTCTACCAATTTCTGCAAGAGAACGGTGTTGCAGCCCTTCAAACCATACGTTATAAAAACAATAATTATGCTCAGTTTTAAATTTTGTGATTTTTTTTAGTTAGATTGTTAAATAATGTGACAATGTACAAAAGAAACAAAAACAACAGCAAAAATGGTCAATTATGCACAAAAATCAGAAAATTTTGTATAAAAACTCGTAGTAACAAAAGCTTTAAAACTTCTGTTGAAACTATCAGCCACAAAATTAAACTATCAGGTTTTCATTCCATAAGGAGGAAAGGTTGATCTCTACTTACTGAGATTAAGCAAAATGTTGACTTAACTAATATAAAAAATTGATAAGTTCAAAAAATCACGAAAATTTCCTTAAAACAAATACATTCATTAACATAAGAGACATTAGGTAACAACCGAATGACCAGAAAAGGTTCACTTGCACGTCTTGGAGAAGAAATTTTGATCTTTGAGTGGTCAAACTGAAAAATCAGATTGCCAAATGATTAACAAATGAAACCAAAAAACAAGAATTCAGACAAATTTTATTAAAACTCTTCCTCAAAGCCATAAAAACCCTTAGGTTCTCTGAAAACAAACTGTATTTACATTTAGCCCCAATTTTACGTAAATTAGAGCGGTCATTGACGGAGCCGTGAACAAAAAATATTGTCAGTAATTAACATTAAAAGAACGAAAGCAAATTATTTTGAAAGGCAGCATCAAATAAAAATTAAAAAGTCTCTGATTCTTCATGATATTATCAAACCTCTCTCTGATTTTGTCCCGCGCCCAGCAAACCGACCAAGTGTTCCATGTTTTTTGGAATTAGACCAATTGTTGAGTGGATTTCTTCAAAAATTGAAAAAAAATGCATTTTCTATATTTATCGAGTTAAATCTGCAAAAAACGGCAGGCTTTTAATTCCAGAAGACATTCAAACGGCACCTAATTGCAGCTAGCGCTCTTTTTGAGTTCAGGGAGTCTGTGTTAAAGTTTCTAGGTCACTAAGTCTGGCAAATTTTAACAAAGTGGACCAAAAAATAATATTTTGTGCCTTTTTTGACGAAAAAATCTTGAATTTTGATAATTTTATCGAAAATTTTAGCTTAAAAAAACTGCAATCAAACAATTCAGCAACGCTGTTCTATCTCTTAGGGTAACAACAACACTTTGCTGTTAAAAATTTTGACTTATTTTGAATTATATTAACGAAATTGTGCCTAGTTACCGAAAATGTGAACAAAAACAGTCGAATGTTCACAAAACTTTATACCTCGATAACTCCCTGTAAAACACGAAAATTGAAAACATCTTTTTAAAATCCGTATTCTACGCTGGACGGGCTTTTTAATGATACCACTCACAATTCTCTACGATGACGATGAATATATCGGTCGGCCAAAATTGACAACAAAAAAAAACCAGTTGAGTATATATTTCCTCCCTCCTCACTAAAGTGGGGGTCGGAACAATTAAAGGAATGGATATTTTAAAACGAACAATTATAGATACTAGAAGAATGGCATATTCAAAACAGGAATAATAAACAGCTTTTATTGTGGAAAGGATCAACTTCTGCGTATGTTAAGTTGCATCTCTGATAGCATTATCTGAATGCAATATTCTTTGATTGTCAAATTTGGCGTCATGACGTTTTGTTGAATGTTCATTTCACGGTAGTGTTTTCAACTAACACACAAGCTTCAACGCAGCACAACGATTTTATCAAACTTTCTACCAAAATATGTTTCAAAAATGATCTGCTGTTTCCAAGAAACAAAAAAAATTTTTTCACCGCCAGCAAGAGCGAATCTTCATTCGAAACACGGAAAAACAATTTAAAGTACACTTTGGCGAGATTTTTATGGGTAAGATTGCATAATTTCTCAGTTTTCTCTCAATTTTTCATTCGTACCAATTACCATCCTTACCATCTTCTATGAAATTTTAAAAATGCAACCTATCTGTTAATTGCTTGACATTTCTCGCTGTTGCACAATTTCAATTTTAAATACAGGCACAAAAGGTGTGAGGATTGAGTATATTTTAACTGCGCATTGGTTAAAACTTTTTTCTTCTTGAATTGTCGAAACCAATTAACAAACAAAATATAGAAGGGATGACAGCACTTCAAATGATGTAAGAACATTGAGACGAAACGAAATGCAATAAGTATTTCAAAAATGCAATAAGTGTTTCTTCATTATTGTCGTAACAAAGAGAAAAATTTACAACCCGGAAGCTGCTTGTAGTATTAAAAAGACATTCTACCATTATTTCATAATATCAAAAAGAAGTCAACTTGCAAAAAAATCCTCGATTGACGTCTGTAATTGGTTTAATTCAATAAAATGGCCTTAATAGATCTTAGTCGGTTAACTAATAATGTAGATGTGGCTTTTGCTTTCAAACTGAAACGATAAGTTTGGAGTTCATATAATAAAAGAGCTTAAGCATATACTCTAAGTCTGTTCTTCGCCAATGAGAGAAGTATATTGCCGAGTAAATGTCGTGCAATGTGGAGAAACTTCGTTTGCCACTAATGTCTTCAAATGATAAATTTTTATCCAAAGAAACTTAAAACTATGATCTTTGCAGACGTTTCCTATTAAAGTTCAGAACTGCCAGAGCTTAGATTTGCATGAGTGGTTCAGAAAAAGTCAATGACAAAATTCCAACAGGAAGAGCAACAAAATTGAGTGATTAAACGAGAGGATCAAATCATTTTAGGAACCAAAATCTTCCAACTTAGCGTAAGAGTATCCATTTTATTTTTTTTTCAAAATAAATATTAGTTTATGCTTTCAGGTATAAAACTACCTAAAACAAATTAATACAAGTATCGTATTATATTTGATTCTACCCGGGTCGAGACCGAAGAACTTGCAAGTTTCTTGCAAAAGATGGTTAACTTGTAAGATTTTGCACAATTCTTGCAAAAGATGGTTAACTTGTAAGAACTTGCAAGTCGAATGGTTAACTTGTAAGAACTTGTAAGTCGAATGATTAACTTGTAAGAACGTGCAAGGCGAATGGCTAACTTGTAAGTTTCTTGCAAGTTCGTTCCGGTCGAGCACAACTCTTATTGGTTAATTCAATTTAACATTCAGTCATTTACCGTAGGAAGCGCGTGGGAGTTTGTTGCTATGTTTGGATAACATAAAAAAATTGCCCTAAGCAGACAAAATGATTTTTTTGAATATTATCAATTCAAGAGAGTTCCTTGTGCAATTCCATTAAAAACTGTAGATCCCAATTAGCTTCCTCACGATCGGTTTTTTTTAAAAATGTTCCCAATATATTTACTTTGATTCAATTTTCAAATTCATATGTGAGTATTTTCTCTAAATAATTTAGTGGCCTTTTATACCCTTTTTTACAATTCAGTTCACACTTTTCCAGATTCTTTTTTTTCCAAACATTCGTTTACATTCATGTCTTGCAAC
Source organism: Convolutriloba macropyga (assembly GCF_964194025.1). NCBI lineage: Eukaryota > Metazoa > Xenacoelomorpha > Acoela > Convolutidae > Convolutriloba > Convolutriloba macropyga. Next base: position 33,915,694 of record NC_134476.1, read on the forward strand.
GTTTTATTTACGGTTTAGTGCGTATGTGTGTGTATGTGTGTGCGTGCGTGTGTGTCTATGTGTATGTGCGTTTTATGTGTGCGTGTGTGTGTGCGCGCGGGTGTGTGCATGCGTGGTGTGTGTGTGTGGTGTGTGTACTAATGGTTAACTTGTAAGTCACTTGTAAGCCGAGTGGTTAACTTGTAAGAGCCTTGTAAGTCGAATGTTTAACTTGTAAGAACTTGTAAGTCGAATGGTTAACTTGTAAGAACTTGTAAGCCGAATGGTTAACTTGTAAGAACTTGCAAGGCGAATGGCTAACTTGTAAGTTTCTTGCAAGTTCGTTCCGGTCGAGCACAACTCTTATTGGTTAATTCAATTTAACATTCAGTCATTTTCCGTAGGAAGCGCGTGGGAGTTTGTTGCTATGTTTGGATAACATAAAAAAATTGCCCTAAGCAGACAAAATGATTTTTTTTGAATATTATCAATTCAAGAGAGTTCCTTGTGCAATTCCATTAAAATCTGTAGATCTCAATTAGCTTCCTCACGATCGGTTTTTTTAAAAATGTTCCCAATATATTTACTTTGATTCAATTTTCAAATTCATATGTGAGTATTTTCTCAAAATAATTTAGTGGCCTTTTATACCCTTTTTTACAATTCAGTTCACACTTTTCCAGATTCTTTTTTTTCCAAACATTCGTTTACATTCATGTCTTGCAACGTTTTATTTACGGTTTAGTGCGTATGTGTGTACACTCGACCAGGGTAATTTTTGAAGGCTTCTTTTTTACTATTATGGGTGGTCAAAATTCAGAGTAACACATGCTTCCAATATTTAAGAACAAAAGAACATTGTTAATTTGCTCTGGTACACATAAGAATAAAAAGCAAATGGTAAAAGAGGCAATGTAAAGTTACGAAAATAACATTATGTAAAAATATAAAATCATCAAAATACTTTCATTTCTTCAATTACTAAATTTACCAGTACTCTTTTTACTGATATCTTTCAGCTGTTCTTCTTTTGAATGAAGAGCACTTTCAAGTCAATTATCTCAAAAAAACAATGCGTATTAACAGTTAGAAGAAATTGTCGTGTTCGGATATAAAAGATTGATGCCCAATGGCCATCGGGTTTATTCAAAATTAGTGATTTTTTCATTATTTAAAATATTTTGACAACCTCGGCTTTTGTTTATCAATTTTTCCTATAAAACCTTAATTCTCAACAACAAAAAACTACTATCTATCCCGGATTCTGTTTATTGAATCTACAAAATAATAATAAATAGGCGGAATCTTTGCAAAATTATCTTAACATTACACAGTTATCGTTAGTTTCTGTTATCTTGGCTATTTTGCCGTTCAAATTTTGAATTACATAGACAACAAATGCAACAAATAGATGGTAACAAAGTCGCAAGCCGCAACAAAGATATGAAAACAGATAGAACTGACTTTATTGACTTGCCGCTGAAATAAAAAAAAACTATTTAATAATTAAGTCTCGTTCAGAATTTGAACTTTATCCGCCAAAAAATTATGGATTTGAAAAACAATTCTATGCTAATAAAACAGCAGTCTGACCATAAAATCTTCACAGCAATTTTTAAAACCTTGATATATAACAAAGCATGCGACTTCACACACTTGAAAAAAAGAAAGTGAAAGAAATATTGCAAAATTGTTTTTCTTTAACTTGTCGGTTTCAAGACCAGTCAATCCAACCTTTTAAACATAGGGCTCAGACGACACGTCTGCAGTGTACATAACCAACTTATTTGCAAAAGGAATGAGAGACAACGTTACACAGAAAGCACTGAAAGCAAAAATTTGAAAAAATCAAATAGATTTTTAAAAGTCTGTCGCTTTAAGGTCGATTAAAACGTAACTATAAAATAAAACGTTCAACCACGTACCAATCATTGCCACAAAGCACGTAACACCTTTTTTTCCACGAAAAGACAAAGTGGCAATTGATTGCAGGGTTCACTCATTCAAAAACAGTTCAAAAAACAGATTGTGCTTAACTGATTAATTTGGTTATGTTACGCAGCAATTTTTTCGGACATTTTTAGTCTTACTAAAACTCAAAGCTAACGAATGGAATATTTTACTACGCAATAAAGGTCAATGGCACCTGTTACGATTGCAAAACTCAAAAAAGCATTAATAATCAGTTTTCATTGACATTAAAGATAGCAGAACGTAAAACAGAACGTAAAAAAAATTGTTCAAACGCTCATTTTGCACTCCATTTTATGGAAAAATCGGAAAAATGCAAACCTTATTACTCACTTTTTAACCTTTTTTATTACTTCAGTCTCACTTGAATCGTTATTCAAATTCTACTTCTCATCGACATTGAAAAAGGGGGTGAACAAATCTTAAAAGAAGACAACACACCAGTACATTCAAAGTCATTTAATAAAGGTTAAGATCACTGCATTCTCATTATTGTACGTTTGTCCCATTAGTAAAAACTTCTTTTTGCAGCTTTTAGCAGCAATTATTACTTTTGGCAAAATCTTCTTGAATTTTATGTTTAGAAAAATCTTTAAAAAAAAATGTGTATGTTTTCTGAAGTATTGCAGCAGCCACCAAATAAAACAAAACTTTTTTGACCTAAAAAATTTGATGACAAGCTTTCACTACCAAAAATTTATATTATTTAGCGAATAATCTTTATATTAATGGAATATCCATCCATCCTCCAAAAATATCATTTGTTTTATAGTAGGTGAAAATGTGGTTTCTGCGTAACCGCATTGGAACAGCATTAGGCCACAGCGGCCTGTTCTCAGCTGTCCTTTTCTTGTGATTCCCCACAATTCAGACTGTAAATTTTCATGAGCAGAATTGCTCTTTTTTGGTGACTTTGGCCACTTTTTTGCGTCTGAAACTTTCACATGGTACCATTATTGCAGACAACATTGGTCAGGCTATGGTCAACTTGAAGCCATGGTTAAGTAAGTGCTCATCCTCATTCAAACAGCTACACGGATGCAGGAATTGAACTCTCAACCATATACAAATTATATAATAAAATATAATTAAATAACAATTATAAATAATTTAACTTTTGTTGATAGTTTAGAAAATACTTAAGATGCAAAAAAAGAGTATTATGGTTGAATTCTACGTTTCTAGAGTTTTCATATGGTGCTACATTTATCTTTCTAGGTTACGTGCAAATTTTGACAAAAAACAGCATCCGCACATAAATATCTCCACATTTGATTGTTAAAAGTGTTGGAACAAAAAAATAGTTAAAAACTAATTTTTGTATATGCTCAATTCAACCGAGGTAAAGGAAATTCCCCTATTGATTGCTATGTTTGTTATCAGTTTCACTGGACGATTATCTGACTGATGAACTGGAAATACACGTCGAGTCCGATCTGTTCTCGGGTGGCAAACAAAACTCACGACTAGGAGGCGCTGCGTTTGTGGTTCTCGGCATGTTCGTGTGGAATAAAGGAGATGACATTTATGGTGCTTTTGATATAAAGGAAAACCTGGAAATTGGACTGAGCTCTGAGATGTATGATTTTGGAGACTCAGATGTTCTTCTCGGCTTTCAAGAGAACTCAGCTAGACTCAATTTGGGAGTTGTCAGTCATATTTGTAAGTTCAGACTTTACAAAAATTTTCAAGCCAGAGGACTGATCGAAAAATTTTCAAGCCAGAGGACTGATAATTCTTTATGCAAGCATCTACAATATTGGCTCTCTCAAACTGCGTTCCATGTCGTTTTAACTCCACATCCCCCCTCCCGGACAATGAGTGATTTATGCTTAATCAAAGTAGTCTAAATTTAGACCAATAGCAAACTATTCGGATTATGATAACCCGGGCCGAGGATTTTCCCCAAAAATAACGGGGAAGAGAGTGTAAAGAGTGTATTAATAAAAAAATTACTCCCCTATTTCTCCGCTTAATTAAGGGTGAAAGAGTGTAATTATAAGAGTGTAGTCTTAAAAAATAAAGGTGGAAGAAGGTAATGAGAATTGATCCCCCCATCGTCCCCCTGTCGAACATATTACTTTAATGGTCTGCATTAGCCATTGCGCCAACTGACACTAGGATCAGATGTTTCAATTTGTTTATATTAGTAATCGTGTAAGAGTGTAATTTTTTATCAGTTCACCGTAAATTACACTCTTTGCAAAGAGTGTAAAAAGAGTGGAGAAAAGAGTGTAAATACAGTGTAATTTTTTAAAATTACACTCTTACCCTCTTTTCCCCTATAAATAGGAGTGGAATACGCATTACACCCTAATCCCCGCTAATTAGGGGTGGATTAGGGGTGAAACCTCGGCCCGGGAACATAGATTCATAAATCGAAGTATCGTCCCCCTTTTTGACTTGTAGCGTACATCGGTAGGGTCTAACGATTCTAAAAACCAGGTTTGATAATCATATAACCTAATTAATAGCTTAAATCTCCAATTTTATAAGCTGAAAAAATACATGCAAAGTTGCAGTAAACGTCTGAAACCATACCGCGAGTCAAATTTCTAACACGTTTTGGCACCTGGTTAGTAAGTTCTGGCTAAGCTCCAGTTCTGGCTCCTCTGAAGTGACCATATGATCTAACATAAAAATATATTTCAGCCAATAGCAAATCCGCTATCGACTATACAGCAATACCCGCAAACTCAACCCAGGTCAAGCCGAACTCAATCCAGATTGCGATAGACATAGAATTACAAGACGAGCCTTTCATCGCTGATGAGAACGACACTTTCAGACTTTTTTTCGCAG
>NC_134476.1:33920645-33993145 GCF_964194025.1 Convolutriloba macropyga
CCTTAGCGTTGCTTGTTGAAAAATTGTGACCAAATAACCGCCTAACTTTTGAGACGCACATGTGAGTCATGTGTCGCTCTATAAGGGGAAAACACCCCCCCCCAAGCAGATGCTGAAAAAATCAAATTGGGGCTGCAAAACTTCTAACGCATACAAAAAAATTCAGGAAGCTAGGTTAGTGATTTGTGTACCAATCCCGGGTTGACCCCATAATTCAAAAAGTTAAAAAATTACAACTTCATATTATGGCGTCTATGGAAAGTTAAAGTCATAGAATTTTCATAGAAGGGAGTTCTCTGAAAATTAGTTTTAACGAAAGTTTTGAATACATCATGAAAAGGCGGGGAAAATATGTTTTAAAAAACTAACTTAAAAAATGAAATATTGCGTTTTAAGCGAACAGAGAATTATGGAAAACTTGCAGAAAGCGAACAGAGAATTATGGAAGACTTGCAAAAAGAAAAAAAAATTGGAGAAAAGTAAAGAACATTTTTTCAAATAAAAAACTCATTGCATGTCCTCAATTATTCAATGAAAGACCATCATATCAAGTTTAAGATGCTCATAAAGACTCACGAAAAAACCACAACTCTTTAAATGCCTCCTCTTTGTTGTTATGGTGAAGTAGCCATAGAACTCCCGTATTATGGAAAAGTTGTAGTCCTAAAACTTCCATTTACGGAAAATTTTCAGTCATAGAACTTTCATTTATGGCAAAGTTAAAGTTTTACCAATCTTTTAAAACTTTTTTGATTTATGAAGTCAATGATTCATAATATGAAAAATGTATGATCAAAACTTTTTGTCAACCCAGGATTAGATACCAATAAATCATAAATCAAATTAGGTTTTATTTAGGTGTTATCTTACTTGAATACTAGGGGCTAGACTACAAAAATCAGTAGATTTTCAAAAAACAATATCCTTAATCATAATCAGCAACTTATCATGACTCAGTGGGTGTGATTTATGGAACTGAAACCCTAACATCTCTTGAAAATTTTAAATTGAAAAACAGACATAGTTTCATATTTGATTCAAATTTTATTGATGAGCTAAAGAATAAAATCAATCAAGTTTCATTTTTCAAAACAAATTGTCTCCAAGAAGTTATAATAACCTTTGACTACATTTTAAAAAAACTAAAAAATAACAAACTAAAAATTTGTATAGAAAAACGGTTCGGACCAAAAAATGCTGAACCTAAGAAACCAAACACACCGAATCAAAATAACCGATCATACTGAATCTAAGAGACCGAGCAAACCTAAGATCTCTTGCGCTTCAAACTTAAACTACCGAATCTAAGAAACCGAACATACTGACAACAATTAAACGTTTAAAGCCGAGCATACCAAATCTAAGTAGCCAAACCCACCGAATCTAAGGCGCTTATCTTCCGATTAAGGAGGTTGAACATGCCAAAAGAGACTGAACTTACCGACAATTTCTTATGTTTAGAGCCGAACATATTGAACAACTCAGACATACCGACAATTTCTTTTCTGGAAAACTGAGTATACGTAACATTTTTTGCGTCGCTTTAGTGGGTCTTCTAGGCTAGGGAACCAATTCTGGGAAGACGGAAGAAACGGAAAAGGTTCAAAATCAATTAAATCTTTGTAGCTGGTAATCTTTGTAATCTTGCAAAAAATATTACAAATTAATTGAACCTGTTCTTCTACTAATTGCACCATGGTGGTTAATAGCTGGCAGGAAAGATTTTCCATACTTAGACGTTGAAAAATGTTACATGGATGAAACTGAGGTTGAAAGCCGCAATTCGAAACGGCAATGCTCACGGAAATGCAATAAATACGCGTGTATTGCGCTGATAATATTTTTAGTGATTTACTATTGTATTGTCTTAAAGCGTACATCAAATTTTCCCTAGTGTAGGAGCTGAAACTGTTCATATGCTGCCTTTTAGCTATTATACCAGGGATGTATAATCAGATCCTAGAAGATTTGGATCTTTTCTATAAATGTCCCTCATTCGACTTCTTCATACTGAATGTAGTCCAATCGCATGTGTTGTTTCAAAAGCAATTTATGAGTTAGATTCTAGCATAACTGTGCTAAGGGTTTGTGAACGTTCTGAGGATGGGAATATCCAATCCAAAAACGAAAAAAAATGAGATTGTTTATCCAATCCAAAAAGGTTGTTTATTGACAGAGACGAAGGTGTGTACATGGTGGAAGTGTACCACGACTGCTACTCCTCAGCTGAAGCCATCAACTACTCGGTAGTTGTTCACATGCCCAACTATGCAGACTACAAACAAGCAGATTGGGTTCACAATATAGGCAGAAAAGCTGTTTCAATAAACCCTCTGGCCAATTCCATTGAGTTCTATTTCTACAGTGTGCAGAAGACGGAGTATATCAGTTTCAATGTCACCTTCAAATTCGCGAAACATGATCCGTTAGTCATCGTCAAAAAATTACAAGCCGTTACCATCGCATTTCCATTGCGCTTTGATTCTGCTGTCGATGACCAACAATAACCATAAAAAAATTGAAAAAAATTATTATGTATTATGTAAGGGAAATCTGAACAATATTGGATTAAGGCAGCTACAGACATAAAAAACAAAAGAAACTTGAATCAGAATAATTTGACTTTATTAAATTTGCCAACGTAGCCATGGCAACGACCAATAATGTACAAATAGCTCTTTTTTAGAGCGAGCACTCAGGTCAACAATGAGCTGAACTTTTCGCTGAAACTTTTGAGAATTCAGCTCACAGAGCGGATTTTTCACAAAGGCAGCTTATTCTTACATAATTTGTGCAAAAAAAAACAATTCGTTTGTAGTTATGAGCTAAAAATTGGATGGCGACACTAAGACACTATCGAACCAATTCCCACAATGACCAATTCGAAATATCTCTTGAAAATGAAACCACAATTCTTTGCGTCTCCAATCTTCAAAAATTGCCTAAAGTTTGTTTAAGGTTAAAAAAATTGCCTCAACTATTTGATGAACTCCAATTTCTTACCGAGGACATAATGCAGAAGTTAGTAAATACGTGTTCAGGTACTTCAAGACTGCTAGAATCTACTTCACTGCGTTGCCTATTGAGCACATGTATGAAAAATACAACAGGTCTGGTGACATTGAGAGGAACATCGCTGTCTTCTCACCCAAAGTCAAAACAGAACTGATACAACTCATTGTTCAAGGTTAGAACATTCACAAACCCAGACCTCCGCAAAACGTACACATTGGAGGCCTAAAATTATTGCCTCCATTTTTTATTGATTGCTCGAGGTAAAATGTAGAAACCAAATTTTATCAAGAGCGATCTTACCAGTCAGTGCCAATCTGGTAGTTTTCTAATCGGTAATTAGCAACGTGAGGGCCTTCTTGTGCGGGTCTAGAAAAAAAACACGGAAACAAAGACCCACCTGATTTTAGATCGGAATTAAAACCCCACGGAAATAAACCCGCATGAAAATAAAGCCCCGCATTTTAAATTTGAATTTTGGTTGTTATAATTTGCTCGGTTGTAACAGCTTCATTCCAAGTCCCACGCGCTAAATGCTCAGCCTTTTAAGGGTCATGTCGGGATGGATTTATTTCCGTTGGAGTATATTTCTGTGTGGTGGGGGGGGGGGGTACTTCCGTGGGTGTTTTTCCGTGGGATTTATTTCCGCGGGGGTTTATTTCCAATCTGAATTTAAGTGGTTTTTTTAGATTGGGTTTTTTTTCCGAAACTGATTTTGTTCAATTCTTACACAGATATGACAGTGACGTGCTAATGTGTCCACGTATAAATTCCCATGGTCAGACTGCCAAAAATAAAAATCGATTTTCAACCATTCAGATCAAATTTTGCTGAAATAAGTTCAAGATTTTCGAAACAATCGTTTTGCAGTAAAAATATTTCAAATTTTAATATTTATTCGAGCTAGAAAGTGTTGGGGCTAGATAAATTATGAGTGGAAAATTTTGGACAACGGTTATGCTTCAACGACCTGTGAATCTGTTTCAATTGAGGGGGTGATTTGTTTGCTCTTGTTGCTTTGAAAATCTTGTTGCTTTGAAAGTTGGTTCCAGTTTCGGCACTCTTACGGCATAGCTACAAGTTGGTAAATAACCGTTGCATGTTCAAGCAAAATTATTCGTTGAAATTCACTTCCTACTTTCTACAGATTTACTGAATGACTTTTTGGCTAAGGTAACTTTCTGTAATTTGAGTCAAAATAATACTTTAATTATCACTTCAAAAAAATGTCAAAAAGTTTAGCCTTCAGCGTGTAAAGACTTTTACCTTAAACCCAGAAGACAAATTGAATTTTTAAAAACATCTGGGGAGACAAATGACAGTTCATTTTGCTCTTGCTGTTGCATGTTTTCGCATTATAGTAAATCGACGTGCGGACTTTTTTTAAACGTTGAACTGAATAAAGAAGAACGTTGTTTGCAGACCAAAATTTGTTCATCACAAGATTGAGTGAAAATAGATATTGTTCATAGATATGCGTAGTACATTTTATATGTCAAATTATTTCATCAAGTTTTAAGTTTTTTGAAAAAATGCAACTTCAATAGCGATATACACAATAATACCTATACTTCCTTTTGTTCCAGATATTCGTCTATATTTTTCTGGAGCCTTCGAGTTGAAATAAATACAACACAACCAGTTGACATATTAACGTTACTCTTCCACCAGTTTGGTAAATCAATCAGATTTGCGCAATACCGGACTAAACAAAGTTTTTTTCACTGTTGACTTTTCTGCTTCTTGTGGAAAGCATTTCAAATATGATCTTCACAAGCTACTAGTCTTTGCATTTGTAATGATCTGAAATTGTAACCTTTTTTTAGATAATTGTACAAATAAACTTCAAACTCCACTTCAGGCACAATTTTTGGGTATTTTTTCAACAAGACCATGTTTAAACTCATTTTGATTTGCTACGAGTCTAAATTCAATTAAAAATTGAGCCAAAAAAAAGAAAACTTAGTTTTACAATGTTTTCGGCAGTTATTAAAATCTGCTCTTTTCTAAACTTTTACATTATCTGCATCTGACTATTGTTTCCTATTGTTTTGAATGTATTGTGCAAATCAAAATATCAAAAAAGTTTTTTAACTTTTCCACTATTTTAGCGATAAAAATTTGGTTGTTATGCATTATAAAATGGTCCAAGTCCGATGCACGCAATTTTGCTATAACACTTCCCTTTCGATTTGGATATCTTAATTCCCGAAACGTTGCATTTCGCGACACTGTTTTTTCTCTCATTTTTGAAATGGCTAATATATATCTAGGCTGTCAACCATGGCAATACTATTTCAAATGGTTCATCTTTTCTGATAGGATTAATTTGTTCACCAAAGAACCAAGTTTTTAGTGGTTCTAGTGTGCTCACTGCACTCACAACAATGTCTCTCAGTGATTCTTAAGTACTTGTATCAGTTGGTTGTCATTAATTGCTCCCAAACGAAGTTTGTAGCAATTATATTAGTCCTGTCATTCCTTTTTATGCCCTTTTTTGCTTGACCGATTTTTCGTCTGACGCTTTTGACCCTCCCCATCAGCCCCCCGGCGAACCTCCCCATTTTTTTGTCAAAATGTGCAAGCATTTTCAATTTTCCTGACATTTGGTTTCAATATTCACGTCTTTATAGATCCAGGGGCCAGAAATCGTTCCTATGGATTTAATGATAAGTTACTGAAAAAATTTGTCATGGAATAACTTTCAATTTTTTAATATGACAAATTTTAGCAAATTTTTATTATAAAACTTGGATTTTTTCAAGTTTTTTGAAAATGTTTGTCAGTTTTTAGGTTTCGCAAGCCTCAAGAGCCGCGGAACCTCCTCTAGGATTTGATGATAGGATTCTGTATGTTTTCTAAATGTAAATCAACATTTTCAAGATTTCAACCTCAAGAATTTTCGCATTATTTGGACAAAACTTGCTTTTTTTCCAATTTTTCAAATATCTATAGTCATTGTTCAGGTTTGTTGAGCCTCATTAGGGTTTATCCAATCCAAAAAGGTTGTTTATTGACAGAGACGAAGGTGTGTACATGGTGGAAGTGTACCACGACTGCTACTCCTCAGCTGAAGCCATCAACTACTCGGTAGTTGTTCACATGCCCAACTATGCAGACTACAAACAAGCAGATTGGGTTCACAATATAGGCAGAAAAGCTGTTTCAATAAACCCTCTGGCCAATTCCATTGAGTTCTATTTCTACAGTGTGCAGAAGACGGAGTATATCAGTTTCAATGTCACCTTCAAATTCGCGAAACATGATCCGTTAGTCATCGTCAAAAAATTACAAGCCGTTACCATCGCATTTCCATTGCGCTTTGATTCTGCTGTCGATGACCAAAAATAACCATAAAAAAATTGAAAAAAATTATTATGTATTATGTAAGGGAAATCTGAACAATATTGGATTAAGGCAGCTACAGACATAAAAAACAAAAGAAACTTGAATCAGAATAATTTGACTTTATTAAATTTGCCAACGTAGCCATGGCAACGACCAATAATGTACAAATAGCTCTTTTTTAGAGCGAGCACTCAGGTCAACAATGAGCTGAACTTTTCGCTGAAACTTTTGAGAATTCAGCTCACAGAGCGGATTTTTCACAAAGGCAGCTTATTCTTACATAATTTGTGCAAAAAAAACAATTCCTCTGTAGTTATGAGCTGAAAACTGGATGGCGACACTAAGACACTATCGAACCAATTCCAACAAAGACCAATTCGAAATATCTCTTGAAAATGAAACCACAATTCTTTCCGTCTCCAATCTTCAAAAATTGCCTAAAGTTTGTTTAAGGTTAAAAAAATTGCATCAACTATTTGATGAACTCCAAATTCTTACCGAGGACATAATGCAAAAGTTAGTAAATACGTGTTCAGGTACTTCAAGACTGCTAGAATCTACTTCACTGCGTTGCCTATTGAGCACATGTATGAAAAATACAACAGGTCTGGTGACATTGAGAGGAACATCGCTGTCTTCTCACCCAAAGTCAAAACAGAACTGATACAACTCATTGTTCAAGGTTAGAACATTCACAAACCCAGACCTCCGCAAAACGTACACATTGGAGGCCTAAAATTATTGCCTCCATTTTTTATTGATTGCTCGAGGTAAAATGTAGAAACCAAATTTTATCAAGAGCGATCTTACCAGTCAGTGCCAATCTGGTAGTTTTCTAATCGGTAATTAGCAACGTGAGGGCCTTCTTGTGCGGGTCTAGAAAAAAAACACGGAAACAAAGACCCACCTGATTTTAGATCGGAATTAAAACCCCACGGAAATAAACCCGCATGAAAATAAAGCCCCGCATTTTAAATTTGAATTTTGGTTGTTATAATTTGCTCGGTTGTAACAGCTTCATTCCAAGTCCCACGCGCTAAATGCTCAGCCTTTTAAGGGTCATGTCGGGATGGATTTATTTCCGTTGGAGTATATTTCTGTGTGGTGGGGGGGGGGGGGTACTTCCGTGGGTGTTTTTCCGTGGGATTTATTTCCGCGGGGGTTTATTTCCAATCTGAATTTAAGTGGTTTTTTTAGATTGGGTTTTTTTTCCGAAACTGATTTTGTTCAATTCTTACACAGATATGACAGTGACGTGCTAATGTGTCCACGTATAAATTCCCATGGTCAGACTGCCAAAAATAAAAATCGATTTTCAACCATTCAGATCAAATTTTGCTGAAATAAGTTCAAGATTTTCGAAACAATCGTTTTGCAGTAAAAATATTTCAAATTTTAATATTTATTCGAGCTAGAAAGTGTTGGGGCTAGATAAATTATCAGTGGAAAATTTCGGACAACGGTTATGCTTCAACGACCTGTGAATCTGTTTCAATTGAGGGGGTGATTTGTTTGCTCTTGTTGCTTTGAAAATCTTGTTGCTTTGAAAGTTGGTTCCAGTTTCGGCACTCTTACGGCATAGCTACAAGTTGGTAAATAACCGTTGCATGTTCAAGCAAAATTATTCGTTGAAATTCACTTCCTACTTTCTACAGATTTACTGAATGACTTTTTGGCTAAGGTAACTTTCTGTAATTTGAGTCAAAATAATACTTTAATTATCACTTCAAAAAAATGTCAAAAAGTTTAGCCTTCAGCGTGTAAAGACTTTTACCTTAAACCCAGAAGACAAATTGAATTTTTAAAAACATCTGGGGAGACAAATGACAGTTCATTTTGCTCTTGCTGTTGCATGTTTTCGCATTATAGTAAATCGACGTGCGGACTTTTTTTAAACGTTGAACTGAATAAAGAAGAACGTTGTTTGCAGACCAAAATTTGTTCATCACAAGATTGAGTGAAAATAGATATTGTTCATAGATATGCGTAGTACATTTTATATGTCAAATTATTTCATCAAGTTTTAAATTTTTTGAAAAAATGCAACTTCAATAGCGATATACACAATAATACCTATACTTCCTTTTGTTCCAGATATTCGTCTATATTTTTCTGGAGCCTTCGAGTTGAAATAAATACAACACAACCAGTTGACATAATAACGTTACTCTTCCACCAGTTTGGTAAATCAATCAGATTTGCGCAATACCGGACTAAACAAAGTTTTTTTCACTGTTGACTTTTCTGCTTCTTGTGGAAAGCATTTCAAATATGATCTTCACAAGCTACTAGTCTTTGCATTTGTAATGATCTGAAAATGTAACCTTTTTTTAGATAATTGTACAAATAAACTTCAAACTCCACTTCAGGCACAATTTTTGGGTATTTTTTCAACAAGACCATGTTTAAACTCATTTTGATTTGCTACGAGTCTAAATTCAATTAAAAATTGAGCCAAAAAAAAAGAAAACTTAGTTTTACAATGTTTTCGGCAGTTATTAAAATCTGCTCTTTTCTAAACTTTTACATTATCTGCATCTGACTATTGTTTCCTATTGTTTTGAATGTATTGTGCAAATCAAAATATCAAAAAAATTTTTTAACTTTTCCACTATTTTAGCGATAAAAATTTGGTTGTTATGCATTATAAAATGGTCCAAGTCCGATGCACGCAATTTTGCTATAACACTTCCCTTTCGATTTGGATATCTTAATTCCCGAAACGTTGCATTTCGCGACACTGTTTTTTCTCTCATTTTTGAAATGGCTAATATATATCTAGGCTGTCAACCATGGCAATACTATTTCAAATGGTTCATCTTTTCTGATAGGATTAATTTGTTCACCAAAGAACCAAGTTTTTAGTGGTTCTAGTGTGCTCACTGCACTCACAACAATGTCTCTCAGTGATTCTTAAGTACTTGTATCAGTTGGTTGTCATTAATTGCTCTCAAACGAAGTTTGTAGCAATTATATTAGTCCTGTCATTCTTTTTTATGCCCTTTTTTGCTTGACCGATTTTTCGTCTGACGCTTTTGACCCTCCCCATCAGCCCCCCGGCGAACCTCCCCATTTTTTTGTCAAAATGTGCAAGCATTTTCAATTTTCCTGACATTTGGTTTCAATATTCACGTCTTTATAGATCCAGGGGCCAGAAATCGTTCCTATGGATTTAATGATAAGTTACTGAAAAAATTTGTCATGGAATAACTTTCAATTTTTTAATATGACAAATTTTAGCAAATTTTTATTATAAAACTTGGATTTTTTCAAGTTTTTTGAAAATGTTTGTCAGTTTTTAGGTTTCGCAAGCCTCAAGAGCCGCGGAACCTCCTCTAGGATTTGATGATAGGATTCTGTATGTTTTCTAAATGTAAATCAACATTTTCAAGATTTCAACCTCAAGAATTTTCGCATTATTTGGACAAAACTTGCTTTTTTTCCAATTTTTCAAATATCTATAGTCATTGTTCAGGTTTTTTGAGCCTCATTAGGGTTCATTGATAAAAAACTGGCAAGTTTTTCTTGGCCATGGATTTATTTCCAACTTTTTAATATCACAAATTTTCAAGTAGTTTCAAGTCTTTTAATTTTTTTTTCATTTTTAAGGTTTCTCCAGCCCCAAGAGGCAGATATAAATATCTAGGGTGTGATTATAGGTTACGGCATAGCCTCTAGATGTCATGGAATGTTTTTCAAGATTTTACTATCAGCAATTTTAAAAAAAAATTTGCAATTTTTACAAGTTTTTGAATCTTTTTGAACTTTTATCATTTTTTCCGGCACCAGGATCCTAGGGACCTCCTCCAATTTTTATGATAACCTGTCGCATACTTTCTAGAGTCAATGGTTTGGTTATCAATATTTTAATGACTCCAGATTTAGCAATTTTTTGATAAAATTTAATTCTTTTTTCAAACTTTTAGAAAAATATTATCATGTCCCAAGTTTATGGATCTTTAAAGTCCGTGCAAATAATTCAACAAATAGAGATACTGGATAATTTTTGAAGACATTGAAATGATTTTGAAGATTTTAATTTCGTGAATTTTAGCAAAATTTTGTTAAATGTTGCGATTGTTTGCAAATTTTTGAATAATGCTGTCTTTTCCTGAGTTTAACGATCCTTACTCGCCAACGAAGCTTTTCAAATCCTGCACACGGGTTACTTGACATAACTCCAAAGAAAAAAAATAATTTTGAACATTTTCACTGTGAAATCTTGAAGCTTCTCTTTTACATTTTGCAATAGTTTGCAATTTTTTAAAATATCAGCTTTTATTTGATTTATTTACTCACAAGGCTAGAAAACTAAAAGTTGGAGAGTCGAATCAAGCTAAAACTAGCCTCACTAAATTGTGGCTAGCTACTGACGAATCCAGCCACTCGCGGGTCGTTTGAGAGCATTTCTCCCGACGTTAGTCGGTTATGTTTAATTGATTGCAACTATCTGTTAATTACCATTATTTGATGTCTTCCCCAATAGAGCAAAAAATCAAGACACTTTTCAAGTTTGTTAAAAGAGGAGACCTTTAATATTTAGTAAATTCTGCCTGAATTGATGACTCTAGTACGAAAAACTTATCAATTTCACAAATGAATGACTTCCATTTCGTTATTGAAGCATTTTTTTTTACGAAACAGGGATTTTAAAAAAACTTTTTGTCGGATAATTGTTTACTGAAACTGTGATATTATAACTTAGCTGGTTTCGAAATTTTTGGCAGGATATAAAAAAAATTTAGTAAACTTGACCAGTAAATCTTGAAAAAAAGACCAAACAGGCTTGATACTATGGCATAGAGTTACCTACTTTATAAAAACATTGAAAAGGTTGAGATTCATTTAAAAATGTACTTGGGAAATCACCAGGTACCTAAAAACAGATCTGTTGGTTATTCTAATGATGATTCACCAGGTACCTAAAAACAGATATGTTGGTTATTCTAATGATGTTTCACTAATGATGTTTCACTAGATGTTTTCTTTCTTTGATGTAAAATATATTTGTACGCACTCTTAAATTATCTTGAAACATGACTTCAAAAAAAACGACTCATAGATTATAGCTGGTTTAGAAAAAAAGTTCGACAATGAGAATAGTTGGAACATTATGCGCAATCGCACATTAACGAACCTCCTTGTTTCATTCTGGTTATAATCTATATTATATTTATTATTATATTTGACATTATTATACTTTTATTATTTTTTTATTTTGTCTGTTTAGTGTTTTTGTTTTGGAGAGAGCTTTTCGAGCCTAGTTTTTTTTAGCTAGTGCTCTGCTCAATTCTCCTATAGTTGTTTGTTTGTAACTCCGCCGTAGCCGGTCCCCAGCCCGGTTGAGAGATGGAGGAGGGGAACACACCCAAAACATACTGGAAAATCTCAAAAAGTTGTTCGTTAGTTCAACTGTAGATTTTTTCCGACAGTATTTAACCTATTTCATACTTTTGCTCGTTAATGATCAGAATTTAGCTCGTTAATGATCAGAATTTAGGTCGTTAATGATCAGAATTTAGCTCGTTAATGATCAGAATTTAGCTCGTTAATGATCAGAATTTAGCTCGTTAATGTTCAGAATTTAGCTCGTTAATGATCAGACTTTAGCTCGTTAATGATCAGAATTTAGGCAGACTTTGACTAGGAAGCTCGTTCATGTAATCAAAAACACAATTTACCCCCCCACCCCCCCCCCCCCCCCCTGTGCGTTGTTAATTGTCTGATCATTAACGCATACCTCGACCAGGGTCGTTTGCAAACCTATCAAGATTCTTGCTCGCCTAATTTTCACGTGAATCTATAATTTTTGTCCCGATTAATTGCAAAAACAAAAAAATAAACAAACTCAATGTTTGCATGCATAAGAGTGAATTTCAGAGACCTCACAAAGATCTCACAAACCCTCCATTCTTCTATTCGCGCAAGATAGCCACTCGTCTTGCAAGATCGTTAATAAACATCCTTTGAGAGAAAAGCATCCCGTATCTACTAGGAATAACTATCTTCAATCAAGACAAGAGTTGGATCAAAGAAGTTTTATATCCAAAAGCACCTTTCAGATTATAATCAAGTTCTGAATCTTAGTTTATATTATTTAGAATCCTCATGCAATGAGAAGATAGACGTGCATGACCTGACCAAGAATGACCCTTGTCAATTCACAGCCTCCTCCTATTTGGACCCAGTTGTTCACGCCGCCACTGAGAGCTACCTTTTGAGTGACAAAGGCTACAGGTATATCACGCATCATAATCACAAGTACTGAAGTCGAAGAGCAGTATATCGAGTACACTTCAAGGAATTGCAGAAAATTATTTTTTTAGGATTATCGCCAAAATATGAATAACCATTTTTTGTGGACGTTTATGTCTACAAACAAAAGAATAGTTCCATGTGTTTTGTGAAGTACTTCAAAATCTAACTAGGTTGTATGTAGTATGAAAGGATAAATCTGCGAATTGTTTTTCTTAATAGAATGCCGGCAGATTATGTTATCCTGTTTTCTTAGATTCTGTACCGCTGCAAAGAAAATTCAGCCAATCAAAATTTGAAGATTTGATCAGCTTTGATCTGTCCGGCAAAACTTCATGAATTTTTTCAGGTCTACAAATTGGGGAGGCCAGTATTCAGTTGCACAGAAACTGACAGTACCAATCTTAGACGAGATCATTCTAGCAAGGCTCAACGTGAATGTAAACACAACCGTTCAAAAATTCAAACTCAGATACAGCAATGACATTGAGGGCAAGTATTGGAGAGACTACGAGGAGCTGGAAGTTTGGAGAGAGGTTTGAACAAATACTTCAATAATTTAGACCGAAAAAAAAGAGTTCAAATAGATTTCGCGTTAGCAACCGCAGTTAAGTTTTTATCATTTCTTGTATCCATTTTTGCAATACTCCGACGATTCCAATCATTTCTAACAATTTTTGCTAGAATTTGATGTAACTTTTCAACCATGGGTACCTGGGGACTTTTTCATGCCTCTTACCGTTTTTGGAAATATGCACAAAGTTAATCCGACAAACATCAATTATGGTCAGATCACCCCTAAAGATGAAGCGGTGTTTCAGTTCGACATTGACGATGTCTACCCGTCAAACAAAACCAGTCATAATCACCCAGTGTACAAAGTGGGCTATTTTGACATCCGTGTCCAGGTCAGAATGAAGTGGATCCAGTTCATTTTCACCCAGCTTAAAAATACCCCAAATGGGCTGTCCAGTGGGGAAGGGGTGCTGTGGCGATTTGAACTTTCTGGGTGCCTTGAATCCAAAGCTGCACCATCAAGCTATATAAGTAAGAAATTTTTCAAAAACTTTTTTATAGATGGCATTCTGGTTATCGTGAACTATTGAAAGATTGAAGGTGAACTCTTCAGTTTATATCCGTGAAAAAAGTGTCGGCCAAGTTACACTAAGGGTCGCATCGTTTTCGTTTCACTTTAGCCATTGACTATTTGCTGATTTGCTATGTTGTGGCATTTAATTCTTAGCGAGTAATATGGGGGCGTATAACATATCGGAGTCTCAGTAACAGAAAAACGATCCAGAAACCTCAACAAAAATTTCATTGTTGAAAACAATTTTCGAATCACCCAATGTGCGC
Source organism: Convolutriloba macropyga (assembly GCF_964194025.1). NCBI lineage: Eukaryota > Metazoa > Xenacoelomorpha > Acoela > Convolutidae > Convolutriloba > Convolutriloba macropyga. The sequence goes on from NC_134476.1 coordinate 33,934,617, forward strand.
CCACCACTCCAGTTCTATGTCATAATATTTTTTAAACTATTGCTGACACCGGTTATAGTAAATGTTTTTAAGCTAAAATTTTTTTAAATAAAAAATCATTTTATTAAGGTATGCTTAGTTGGGGAACTCATGGTTGAAATCAGTTCTAAGTCTAGTCGATTCTCGGAAAGTTTTATTACGATCAGGCTTTTACCCACAAATCACCATGGTGCCCACGCAATTGAGTCTTTGCATTTTGTTTGCTCCCAGAAACCCTCACAATCGTGTCTTCAAAATTTCGTCCTCATGAAACCACACAATCGTGTTGAACAGAAAAAAATGGGCATTGTCCCCACCCATTGAGTGACAAACAAGTTCTCGCACAGCAATAACTGCGCAACTAAAATTTGGGTGAGCCAAAAATATCAATTAACCATTGTGGGGCCGAGGGTGTTGTCGTTTTGGTTATCGGCAAGCAAGGCTATACGTTTCAAAGTTTTCCGAACCAAATCTGGGAAGCCCCCGAAAAATTCAAACGCTGGTGGTACAAACTGGATACCTATTTCGGTACTTTTTAGGGATAATGTCCAGATTTTCGTTCTTCAGCATTATTCAGAGCAAAACCACACCTCCTCGCCGCATCTGAAATTAGACTGCGCTGCAGTGGGGAAGTTATGGTTAAATCTAACGCAGCTGCTTGTCCCGCTGACCAGCTGGGCAAAATATATGTCTCCTGCCTTGAGTTATTATCAGGAATCAAATTTTTGTGTTCGCAGACGGTTGCTAAAATTGAAGTCGAGCAAGCAGCAAATATTCTATCCCTCACTCTATCGTGCCGCGATATCATATCCCCCGACGATGACAGCTTAAAGCGAGATCTGCCAGCTTGTCCAGTGTGCAACTTTGATAGTAAGGACATTTTCGTTCCTCAGTGTATAACGGGACACCAAACCGATACTTCGATGCGGCTCTGAATTCATTTGGCTGAAAGTGAAGGCCCAGACTAGGGATTGGAGGTGCGGAAAGACAGGCACGAGAATGAGGCAACGTTAGTTAAAGCAAACGAGCTTTCTCCCGATTTGAAATCTGATTACCAAGAAGGTTAGAAAAAGCAGCATCGTCAAGTGCCTCTTGAATCTTGTGTTGCGTACATTGGCTAATCTTTAGATTATTCAGCTCTTCCACTGTTTCTTCGAAGATTTGGTTATCTGTTATTTTATCACCGGTTATTTGTTCAACTAAAGCGTCTGACTGTGATACTGACCTAACATAGGCCGCTTTCAATTGGTAAACTGTTTGTCTAATTCCGACAGCAGTTTTGCTTTCCAAATTGGTTAAATCAGCACTGAATCATAAATTTTTCAAAAAAGTTTTTTTACTATAAACTATATTGATTTGTTTTGACATTATGATCAATCAGCACTCTTTAACAATGACTCCAGGGTACTTGAAGGAGTTATATACACCCTAGTTCAAACTCAAGTTCAAATTTGCAAAAAAACCCTAATTTTACCATCATTTGCAATAATTTGCAAATCTGACACTTAGTAGTGAAAATTTGCAAATATTTGAAAACTTGGCATTGTTCCTGGAAACTTTTCAAATGTTTGCAAATTAAACAATATGTTTGGAGTAGAGCGACGAGCTGTAATGCTCTTTTACCAATCGCTCGGTATCTGCTTTGTTTTATAATTTGTTTTAACAGGAGCGTGTGGTCTGGACAGGGAAGTTAAATTGAGACCAGAATCGTACACGCGGGGTTTCCTGGCTGACCCGGATGGCAAGGCGCTCTACGTCTGTGAAAAGAACCTCTACAAGTAAGCTCATATTCGCCTCTAATTTGGCCGAAGTGCTCTGGAATCAGCTTCTGAGCTGACTTAACTGCGTTGGAATCCGCCTCTATTTAACAATACATAACTCTCAGCGAAATAAAATACTTTTTCTGTAGTCAAATAATCGGTTCCAGTCAAAATGCTCTCTTTTTCGAAATAAAGTCTGGGACGGACCTAAATTTCTGTCGACTGTAAAAGGCTTTTACTGCCCTTCACAGTTCCTTCTAAAGTCGGATCTTTTCCGTTTGTGCCCCCCTCCCACCAGCTAATGGGCGCATATTATTTGCACCGCCCAGACGGACGTGACATATTTTTACATAATGCTATACCATGTAATGACACGTGCTCGGTAACTGGGGGTGCATAACGTACTTGGGGGACACAAACGGAAAAGATCCCTAAAGTCATATTCCTACTTGACATCATTTTACCCAGTGATAAAGCCAAAAGTTTGCTGTTACTCTATCATTACAAAACTAAAACCACATCCTACTGAGTAAATAAACTCAACGTGATCGTTGTTTTCCGCACACATGTAATAAGATCCGGAAAGTTAGCGAGTGCAAAAAAACGCTAGCAAGCTCAAACGCTGGCAAGCTCAAACGCTGGTATATATGTCCGTAGTTGTCGCATTCTAAGTATGCGTAAATTGGTGAAAAGTTATTCATTCTAATTTTTTTATCTCGTCGCCGAGTGTAATATAGTCGTTTGATTTGGGGAGATTAGTTGCAATTTTACGCATCGCTACTTTCACTAAAATTCGCATCAAGGATTTAACGAAATTAGTCAGCAATGTTCGCTTTGTCACTGCTCTCAACAAATGCGGTTTTCAAATTGTAATGACACTAAAACCGTTACCAGAAAACAAAATCTTTTCGTCGAATGACGATACGCAACACAAACTATCTGAATGCTTTCAGCACCTGAATCTTTTTTGACAGTATATGTTTATTTGAATCTTTTCCGTATGTGCCCCCCAGTACGTTATGCGCCCCCCAGTTAGAAAGCACGTGCCATTACATAGTAAATCATTATGTTAAAATATGGCACGTGCGTCTGGGGGTGCAAATAATATGCGCCCACTAAACTGGGGGGCACAAACGGAAACGATCCGTTTATTTTTAGGGTCAAATTCAATTGGTTCCTATATGTAAACAGCTTGGTACATGTCTGTGTCTTATTATTCATTAAACTGTTTAACCAGTTTAATGATTGCTCTTTGGTCACGTCATTACCAGAAACAAGATTCGTGCGAGATCCTGCATCTTGCAAAATATACGTTACTGTTCCTACCCCACTTTAGTCGGAGGATGAAACGATATGCTCAACTGTAATTTTTTGTTCGGAAAATTTTCGCCGATCGATATATTCATTTTACAGAGTTGTCAGTGGCATCATTAGAAGAATTTTCAAGTGTAGAATATCAAATTAAAAAGAGTTTTTGATTTTGGCTTTTTCCAAGGAGGTATAGAATTGTAAATTTCTGTTGTACTTTTATTTCTGTCAACTGGTAGCTGCGTCTTATAAATGGCCGACTTCGTCTTCTTTTGAGTAAATTTATTGGCAGTTTTATGTTTTGGGGATTTATGGACTAAAGGATTTATGACTACTCTTAATTTTTGTATTTTTTATTTGTGAATACTTGCCTTTTGTTTCTTATTCCTTTTTGGTCTGCTTTCGCCACATCACATAAACGATAGATCCTGTTTTCGTTGAAAGGAGAGCGGGCCAGTTGGTCATACAGATCAATTTCAGTGAGTAACGTCTTCGGCAAACTTCCTTCAATGTTTTTATGTTTCCGATATTTGAATGTAACTAAAGTATTTGCCGGTCGCTTGACAAATTTTAAATAAAAACAGATACCATTTATATCCTAATAACTAGTGCTTTTAATGGCTTCAAACTTTTGTCTTTGAGTAACTTTTCGCTTATTTTGTTGTCCTCTGATATAGTTTCACTTTAAACAGGTGGTATTGGCTTCTCAAAGCGTTACATGTGGATTCATCTACTATATGTCAAGTTGAAACTGGATGGTTTCTATGACTTTTAAACTTAATTGGTTTTGAAAAAATTAGATTGATTTTTGAACTTTCTCCACTTTGTTCTTGTTTTTTGGAATTGTTGCCTGTTCTCGTTAAAGTCAGGACCGATGTGCTTTGTAGCAAAACAAAAGTTAATTTGATCAAGATACGTTTCACCTAATGTTTCTTAACTTGATTACTAAATGTTTTTTTTCGGAAAATATTTCTTCGTAATTATCTTTTATTGTTTTATTTTTTTGTGTTGTTCCTGCCTCATAGTCTCAGTATTGGCAAGTCGCAACGGTCCTGTAATGCCCGATTGCTTACTTTTTTTAACATTTTTTTTAGCTCAAGAACTAGTTTTTTCAACAATATGTGAGTTATTGAATATGTCCTATCTCTTCCTCATTTGGTAGACAGCTAAATCTAAATGTGGATGAGTGGGTTCGGAACATTATATGCGAATGCACATTACCGAGCCCCCATGTTTCTGTCAAAACAATCTGATTTATCGTTATTAACAACAAATTTCGGCCAAATTTCTGGGAAAAAAACTGTTCATTAAATTGTAAATCGTATAGGAACATTTTTTGACCAATTTGTAAACGTATCGTTATTAATTGAATAATTTCCTTTGAATATTTAATTAATAGAGTTGTTAAATTAAAAATCTCTAATTACTTCGGAATTCTACAGGTAAAAACTATATATCCGTCAATCTCTATAATCAAATTTACAGCAGCAATCAACTAAACAACAAACCTCCCACCACATACATCAGACAGCATCAAGACAAACTGTAAACACCAATTTGATTCCCCATTTGAAAACAAATAACACAAACACCAGCACTCCTCTTCTACGGAATCCTGAATGCACAGAGATTGATTTTTGCTTAGTATGGTATAAGAAAATATTAAAAAGCAAAATATTAAATAAAAATAAAAACAGTAAAAATTACAATTAATATATTAAGGTTGCTTTCAAGTGTCAACAGAGTACATTAAAAAGATCTCTTCAAATGTTTTAGTTTACCGTTTTAATACTCGAACTCATATTCTCGGAAAACAGTTATCACAATTGTACGCATTTTTTTTTGTTTAATGTATGTTTTTTATCAAACCTATGATTCCTTCGAAAAATGCAACTTTCAGAGCTTTGTATAATAGTTCTAACATCTGGTTTGGAATGGAAAGACCCAAAATTTTGGTTATAAATAGGAGCACTGCAATTTTCTTCGAAACGGTGGCGATCAAACACAAATCTGTTGCTTCATTTTTGCCCTGACGTTGAGTATAGTTTTAAAATAGCTTACACAGTTGATGAAGTACCACTTCTGAAAAATCTGACCGCAAATAGTGCTCAAATTTGCTAATTAAATTTTTAATGTTTGCGCAAGATTTATCGATCGTTCAAAATTGACTGATAGAAAACATCTTCACGGCATTTATTCCTATACTTCACGAAACTAATATTTTTCATGTTTTTAGGGATAATGCTATGGAGTGCCTGAGAATGACCCAAGCTTCCAACGGGAAATTTCGATGGACTGGTGAGTGTAAAGCATTACGTGCCAAATCCTCTTCCAAATGAAATGAACCATTTGGTTCATTTGTCTCTAATCTCACTTAACATATCTTAATACATGTAAAAATGGGTTAACAGATAAAACAGTCCTCGACACAACAGTCCCAGACAAAATATTCCTGAATCGGGAAATAGTCCAAGACAAAACTGAACCAGACAAAATAGTCCGAAAAAAAAACTGACAAAACTGTCACAGGCAGAACATTCCCAGTCAATGCGCTTCTTAGATAGATGAAAAAGATGAATGGCAGTTTTAATCGTAAAACAATGCTTTAAAGTCTGAAAACCAAAATCACAGTAGCTCAATGGTTCGTGCTCTTGACGCTTATTTGGTTGTTATGCCCGAAGAACGCTCCATCTGTTTTAATTAAAACCATACAGACGTCATTCATCTCGCATCCGCACCATAAAATCTAGGAGTTCAAAACTAAATCTTACATAAACTTCGAAACTACCACTAATGCTAAATCGCCAACTTTTTAGTTATGACGAAGATGATAGCCGGCGTGATCGGATACTTGATGAGACCCGAGTACCAGGTGTTTGGGATTGGACGAAGCCAGAAGACATACATGGCCTCATCGGACGTCGGAAATAACTGGATGACAGTACCCACGAAGGTTTGTACGATTTGCTATTTTAAAAAGGTTTTATTTATTTTAATTTATTTGTTGTTTTTTATTTTAATTAAAAACGGGACTGAAGGAAGATTTTAGTCGGAAGTAGCCACTCTATATTTTTAAGTTCTCTGATGCATAATTTACAAAAACTTACAATATTTGCAAGATTTAACAGTTTGGTAAAACTACATCTTTTTTAAACATAAAAACATTGTTACAAATTTGCGCATACTTTGACCTTTCCTTTCAAAAGAATCATATCAAGAGCTTATCAAGATATTTGAAACTTCATGAAGAAAGTAGCGTTGATCTCGGCGCAACGTTTTGTTGCTGATAAAAAATGTTTTAGGAGTATTTTTACTCTTTTAGGATTGATTATGCGGAGACTTTTTAGTGCCAAACTCCAACATCTAGGTGAAAAACAAAATTAACCAATTTCTAATTCTAATTTTAAGCTAAATCTCAATACGAGAAAGAAAATTTTTTTTTCGGCAATTAGAAGCATCTGAAAGTCATGTTATTGTAACATAGTTAAATACGGTTTGTAAATAAATTCATAATCTATATATTAGCTTTGAAAAATAAATTTACTAGTTTTGATTTATAAAAAATTATGAAACGGATTATCAAATATTTCTCTTAATAAGTCACGACGATCATTTTTCATTTCTTTTCATTTCTTTAAATTTACTAGTTTTGATTTATAAAAAATTATGAAACGGATTATAAAATATTTCTCTTAATAAGTCACGACGATCATTTTTCATTTCTTTTCTTTTATAAAAGGATTTTGAATGTTTTCTTTGAAGTTGATAGAAGGCCATTGTATATTCCTCTCTCTCTCTCTCCCTCTCTCTCCCTCTCTCTCTCTCTCTCTCTCTCTCTCTCTCTCTGGAAATTGCAACTGCCCAGTACTGATTTAAATCTCTCTCTTTCTCTCTCTCTCTCTCTCTCTCTCTCTCTGGAAATTACAACTGCCCCGTAATGATTTACATGAAATTTTGTAGGAGATATTGATTCAAAAATACCAGTCTTTGGTTTTGGTAATGATATATGGTCATTTCATTACAAATTCGGTGTTGAACAATTCCCCAATATTATTAATTGCTCTCAAACGAAATTTAAGTAAGTTATGTTAGTCCTGTTGGTCTTTTTATGCAATTTTTCGCTTGACAGATTTTTGTCTGACATTTTTGACTTTTCGACTTTAAAAACGGGATAAACAGGTAGCGCCCAGCGGGCATTAAGTGCTCTTAGAGCCTTTCAGCCCTGTTTTAGCTCAAACTGTTTTGGAGACTTATACTTATGGTGTGAGGGCAGTTCTTAGAGACGAAGACAACCCCACTGTTGACCCCGCCCCCGTGGCTACTGACAAACAACCGATTGCTAAAAAAACGCAACTTTATACTAATTTTTATACTACTGCATAGTTTCTAGTGGCAGTGGACTGGTTTCAACATTTTAAAATTACGAATTTTAGCATCTTTTTGACGAAACGTTTGAATTTTTTTTCAATTCTTTTGACATTTATTGTTCATTATTGGCGTCTTTGCAGACGCCGGAGCCAGAAAACGTCCTTAAGGGTTTCATAATAAAATACTGCAAAAATTTTATTTGCAATAGAATTGTTTTCATTTTTTTATTATGACAAATTTTCTTAAACATTTTTTTGATAAAACTTGCATTTTTCTCAAATTTTTTGAAAATTTTTGTCAGTTTACAGGTTTCTCCAGCCTCAAGAGCCAAATAACTTTTTTATTATCATTTTTTTCTGGCACTAGGGTCCTAGAGACCTCCTCCAAGGCTTGTTAATAAGCTGTCGCATAGTTTTTAGAGGTAATGGAATGGTTATAAATATTTTAATGACTCCAGCTTTAGCAATTTCTTGATAAAATTTAGTTTTTTTTTCAATTTTTGGAAATTTATTATCATGTTACAATTTTATGGATATTTTTGATCCAGTGAATTTATTTAAAGCTTGAAATAGGGATACTGAATAGTCTCTTGAGACAATGAAATGGTTTTGAAGATTTCAATATCTTGAATTTTAGCAAGATTTCGATTTTTTTCAAAGTTTTTGAATATTTTTGTCCTTTCTTAGTTCAACTATCATTACTGGCCAACAAACTTTTTCAAGTTTTGCAGATGGGTTTTGTGACATAACTTCAGAGACAAGAATTTGTTTTGAATTTGTTCACTGCGAAATCTGGAAGCTTTTCTTATAAATTTTGCAATATTTTAAATTTTTAAAATATCATTTTTTTATTTGATTTCCTAAAAAGGCTAGAAAACTATAAGTTGCAGGGTCGAATCAAGCCAAAGCTAGCCTCACTAAACCGTGGCTAGCTACTGACGGAGCTAACCGCTCGCAGGTTGTTTGAGAGCAATTCGCCCGACGTTACTCGGTTATGTTTATTCAAACTGAGACTTATTTGTGCTGAGCAAGTCTTATATCTTTGCGGTCGACTGATTTCTTAAACGATTAGCATTGGTTTACTCACAGAGATTTGTTCGATCAGCAATAAATCTGACTAAATTGATAACCCTATTCCAACTCCGACAGTTATCTTGCAAGATCTTGTAAGAAATTTGTAATAATCTTGTGAGAATATGTCATGATCATGTATAATCTTGCAAGAGTCTAGCAGGAATCTTGCAAGATCTTGCCAGATAGCTGTCAGTTTTTGGACTAAGGAAATAGTTCCAGTTAGTTTAAATGTCAATCAACTTTTTCAACAGGACTGGTGGGACGCACGTGCCCAGAGTTCTCAAAAATTCAAGCCAGTTCTGGTCATGCCCAGTGAGCTTCCCCTAGCTGGTGTGAATGACACAGTCCAAAGCTGGGATGGTCTGGAGGACAAATGGGATAATGACAAGACATTCCGAGCTAACAACCTGGGAATACATTTCCGGGAATCTAACTTGACAGACTGGAAGCTGGTTCACAATTGGGGGAGCCTTTGTTGCTCATTCTGATCTATATGGATACATCTGTGTGACAAACTAATAAAGACTGAAAAACCTTTTCGACTATAAGAGAAACAGTTTTGAATTCTCACAACCATTGGCAATTATTTTCAGTGCCACAAGTTAACGTGTGAAATAGTGGAAAAAAGCTGCAATTTCGCTCAAAATTTGAGGAATGAAAGCATTTTTTCAAAAAGAAAGCGCCGAAATTGAATATGAAAAATGGCGGATATTGGTAATCTGCTGAAGGCGTGGAAAAGTTTAAAAGGAAGGTGTTGAAAGCATTAAAAGTTTGTGGTGGAAAAACTGACACTTTCTCTCAAATTGATTGTTTCCTGTAGTAAACGTATGCAGTTCAAATCTAGTCCCCAATACTGGTTCTGATGAATGAGTTTATAAAATTCTTGATAAATCCAGGATACTAAAATTTAATATAGAGTACATCATCAATGATGGTGACGCAAATTTGATTCGTTATATTCAATTATTGCTTTTCAACCTATCAGTTTTTGTCTTAATCGTTACAAATTCCTGGAATGAACAATCTAAGTCACCATTCTAAGATGCATTTATAAACTTCTTTAATACGATCGGGCAATGTTTTTTTTTGAGATCAATATAATTTCTCTATATAGTTAGTGAGAAAATTTATTACCGCTCTATGGTCGCACTCGTAGTTCCAAATCCATGATTTCAAAATCTTTCTCTATAGAAATGGTGCTCGTATTGCATTAACAACTGAATACAGCCTACGGCTCCCAAAAAACAAAATTCCTCAAAGGTTTAACGCAAATTTCTGTATTGTGATACATTGTGAGAACACATACTTTTTAATTGTCATTAATTACTACTTCGCTTGGGAGCACTAAAAATATGCCATTAATTTTCACATAAGGTAGAAAAACTAAGCAGAGCTTACTTTTTGAATTTCTTGGCATTTTTCTTCGCAGAACACAGAAAATTCAATTTTTATTTCAAAACACAAAGATAGAACTATTTCTGGTCTGCCCGACTACGTTGTACTAGCTTTAATGACATTGTGTGCACTTAACGGATTCTATTTATGACCTATATGCGAATAAAGAAACAGAAACTCAGATTTTGTCTCAGATGCCCCAGAAAAGTGTTTTGACAATCTGTATTTCCTGCATATTTTCACATTATGTCTTTCTGTTTAACAAGATTTCATTTATGATCCAAAAAAACCAGTTGTGAATTAGTATGATTACGAAGTAAAGCTGACAAAAACGCAGTCTTTCGTAAATTCAGTTCATCGAGATCTGTAAATCCACAACGTTTTTAAAGGCTCCTGTATTCTACATCGAGAAGGCGAAAAGGCCCATCTAAATGGCCCGGCAAATCTAGTTGTCTTGGCTAACAGGTATTTTGTCTGAGCCGACTTTCGGCTCAGATTGGTCACCGATACGTTTTCGTAACATAAAAATATTAAGCCTAAAAAGAGCGCAATCGATTTAGTATATTAGTAGGCTCAACGAAAATTATGCTAAGCGAACTTTTTCCGAGCTTTCTATGCCAAATAGAACGTATTTTGTGTGCACTTAATCTTTTTGTAAGGCTTACATGGTTGAGAAAATATGACGTAATACTTTCTCGCTGGATAGATTTAAATAGATTTCTCGCTGCTTTTTTATTCAATCAGTAACATCCTCCGGCCCGGGAGATAATATTGGGAGGATCGGTACAAGCTTAACGAGTGGGCGGACGAGCGATCCGGCTGACGTGCGTAAGACAGCGGAGCGAGCGACGCTGTCGGAGCCGTACCGAAGTTCTCCAATCCGAGCAGTTGGATAGTAACCCCTAGGGTTGCTTTCTTCAACGATCCAAACCAAATCACCAACCTTGAGATGCTGCTCGGCAGGCCTCTGCCACTTAGATCTACGGTTCAGCGCAGGTACATACTCCTTAATCCAACGTGCTCAAATTGCATTGGCGTAGGACTGTGCACGGGCGTACCGCTTACGATGATCGAACTCGTCGACGCCAACGATAGACGGATTTCCGGTTGCTTGGTTACCGAAGAGAAAAGGGTTAGGTGTTATTGCGCCTAGGTCGGACGGGCCGGCGCTTACGGAGGTTAAGGGACGTGAGTTTAGTGCGTATTCGACCAGACAAAAAGTAGTGTTCAACACCTCATCTGTGAGGCGACGCGTACCGAGGATAGTGTACAGTACTCTTTTAAAACTACGAACTAACCTCTCCCAGATGCCACCTTGTTGTGGCGCACTGGGTGGATTGAACCTCCACTTATTGCCCTTATGTGCAAGTTCGGTGGCAATATTAAGCGTATTCCATTTTTCCATACATTCACGGAGCGCTTTCTCCGCTCCAATGAAGTTATCCGACCAAATCATAGCAGGAGAACCCCGATGGGAGACGAACCGCTCCACTCCCATTACACACGAACTAGTGTCCATGGACGGGACGACTTCAACATGGACAGCACGAGTAGTGAGACAAGTGAAGAGAAATCCCCACCTCTTTTCCGTAGTCCGACGAACTGTGACGTAGATTGGACCGAAGTAATCAACCCCGGTGTTGGTAAAGGGAGGAGACTGGTATGAGAGTCTCTCCTTTGGGAGGTCTGCCATGATAGGTTGAATGGTTGCTGCACGGAACTTCCTACACAAGACGCAGTTTGATTTGATTGAGCGCAGTGTGGAACGTAGTTTGAGGATGGCATAACGTTTCTGTACCTTTGACCTTAAGTAATCGATGCCCTGATGATGGTTTTTCAAATGAGTATGCCACAGAAAAAGTTTAACAAAAGTATGACGTGCATCAAGCACGATAGGTTGCATAGTGTCGAAGTCAATTTCCACTAGCCGTCGGAAACGACCAGATGAACGGATGAGACCATAAGGCCCAATAAACGGAGTAAACTTAGCAATGCGGCTGCTCTTCTTAACTGATTTGTTGTCTAGAAGATCCTTTCTTTCAGTATTAAAGGACTCTCCTTGCACCGAGCTTGATGTTTTCAACGACGTCAGTATTTGGTGCAAAAGGGAATTGCTTAGTTCTCAAGAAGTCAAGACCCCTCACCCAGCTACTTGATTGCAAAACTTCAGCGGATATACCACGCGTGCCAGCATCTGCCGGATTATCACAAGTGGCGACGTGGTTCCATTGGTCAACGCTGGTGTTCTCCAGGATTTCACTAACACGATTTGCAATGAAGATGAGGTGTTTGTTTGTTGAGTTTATCCACTGCAAGACGATGGTACTATCTGTCCACATAAACACATCTGTCCACAGTAACCGTTAATGCTCGACAGATTTCCCTTTTTAAACGGGCAGCGAGGAGAGCGGGTTGTAATTCCAACTTGGAACTGTCATTACCTTCATAGGTGCAACACGGGCCTTGCCCAAGACAAACGCCAGCTCTGTTATAAACTCCCCGGAGGTGCAAGTTACTTGATTCCTAAGAAGACCTACTGCACTGAATACGTCTTGCGAGCTGTCACCAAACATGTGGAGTTCAAGATGTTGGAATGGTCCTGAAAAGTAATTTCTCGGTATAGTGATCTCAGCTAACCGCGGCAGTTCCACACACCAGGCAAGGAATCTGTCAACTGTGTCTTTAGGCAACTCGTCATCCCAACTTTGTCCATTGACACGCCAGAAGCCTTTCAAGATTAAACGAGCACCAACAGTAAACGGTGCGACAAGACCAATTGGGTCGTAGACCTTTGACACTAGACTTAAAACCAAGAGCTATGTTAGACTTTTTGTGATGGCGCTGTTAGTACCTCTACTCACAACCAGAGTATCGTTTTTGTGATCCCACTAAAGCCCAAGCACGTGCATTGATTCTTCCTTGGATGAAACGATGACCTTCGGTTCAGTGGGTTGAGCTGACCCATCAATTCGGTCAGCCAGATCTGGTACATTGCTTACAAACTTAGTAAGCTTGAACCCACCTAGATGGAGAAGATGTGCCAATGCCTTCGACCTCATGAGGGCCCTCTCGGGGGATTCCACTGAGTCTAAGTAATCGTCCATGTATAAGTTCTCAAGGACGGCTTTTGCAGCTTCTGGGTACTCCTTAGCATTATCACTTGCCGTGCGTTGAAGTGCGTAGTTGGCGCAGGTGGGCGAATCTTTTGCCCCAAAGATGTGGCGTGTATACTGGTGTACCACAAAATTTGATGTGGGGTCCTCCCGCCACAAAAAGCTTAATGATGGCTGATGGCATGGTAACACTCCAACCTGGAGGAAGATTCCCTCGATGTCGGCAGATACGGCAAATGGATGTTGTCTGAACCGCAGGAGTACATAGATTAAGTTTTGCAGTAAGCCAGGTCCGGTGAGTAATGACTTATAAAGAGATGCGCCATGGAATTTAGCTGCTCCGTTTGGTACCCTACGGACCTTGCCCGGCTTGTTCGGATTAACAACCGGGTGTTGTGGTAGGTACCACTCTCGTTACGAGCGATTTTCCACCTTATAAGCATCCTTGACCCTTACTGCGTAGCCTTTGTCTAAGTCCTCTTTGATTGTATTCGAGTTCTTTTCCCTTAAAGTCAGGTCTTTCGCAAGCCGCTTTTCCAAAGATTTTAATTGAACAAGCGCTGAGAAATAATTCTTGCGCAGTTCGATGCTATCTTCAGCCCATAGCATTCCGACATTGTACCTTTTTCCATTATGCACGGTGGTGTTTTCAAGAATTTCATGCGCACGTGCATCCGAGGAGGATCGTGGGTCTACTTGCATAAGTGCGCCGTAAGACTCCATTCCGTACCAGGATTTTACCTGACTAGCGAGTTCAAAATCTTGCTCCATATTAGCTTTGAAACAAGTCGAGACTAAACCTGAAGACGACGGTAGAGGGCCGCTTAGAACCCAACCTATGGGCAAGCGAACAGCGAAGGGCGAGGACTTCTTGTCGGCAGCGAAGTACGGGCGGATGGCATGATACACATCCTGTCCAAGTATCATCTCGATGTTTCCATAGCAATATGTAACTGGGTCTAGAACTGCTAGGTGCGGGTATGTTTCCTGAAGTGCTTTAATGTTAATGAAATCGGCGCCTACATTTAAATCTTCTTTTACGTAAGGGTTGACTTTAAACTGTTCAATTGCTTGGTTGTCGCGTGGTGTTACAGTCAGTTCAACTAACTTAGTGTCTTCAACCTCCTCGGTATTTATACCCTTGACTGTTAGTTTCAATGCTGTACCGTGCAAACCAAGTCTATTTGCAAGATCATTGGACACCCAAGAGTTACTGCAAGCGGTATCGCACAAAACTAAAGCCGTGGTATCTTTACCAGAAGAGCAATTCAACTGTAATGCAGTCTCCTGAAGGAGGCCTTTCACATTACTCACAGATGACAAAGTGGTGGTCTTACTCGATGATTGGACACAAGGAATTTTACTCTGATTTGCGCGAGCATTAGAATTACTGTTGTTGTTGTTTGAAGGGGAATTTGATGGATAAACCCTCTCAGCTCCATGGAGTAGTGTATTATGGGAGCTGTTGCAACCGTCCTTTCTGCATTTCCTAGAATTTGGGCATTGCCTGAACATATGTTTTTCTCTCAAACATGAGAAACACAGTTTTGCTTCCGCCACTACCCTTGCTCGCTGAGTGGGAGACTTTACTTTAAATACCCTACACTCCCAGATGCGAAGGTTACCTTTACACACAATGCAGCGAGGGGTTGCAGGCGTTGCCGATGTTGAGGCTGGTCTCTGAGTGCCCTTAGTATGTGTATTAGCAGCAAAATTTCTGGAAACAACTTTGGTCTTTACTACTGGTGTTATCCTCAGTTCTTGCCTTCAATGAAGTTTGTTTCATCAAATCATGTGCCTCGGCCTTCTCCTTCAACCAATCGTTGAAGTCAAGGAGTGTTGGCTTTACGCAATGTTTCTTCACTGTGAAGAGTGACCAAGACTCTTTCAGATTGGGCGGCAATTTTTGCACACCCGTGTTGAGAAGTGAGGCGCTCTTAAGGTCTTAGTCATATGAAAGTGATATAAAGACCCCAACAAGACTTGAAATTGTTGCAGAATAGTTTATGATGTTATCACTGTTGTGCATCTTAAGTGGAGGAAAAGAGCTGAGTTTGTCTAAGTGTGCACTGACTACTGCCTGTGGTTGGTCAAATTTACGTTCGAGTGTCTTAAGTGCGTCCTTATACATTAAACCACAGTATGCGAACTCAGCGATGGCGGTTTTAGCTTTTCCAGTTACAAGCGTTTTTAAGTATGTTAACTTGACATCATCAGTCAAGGACTGTGCGTCTATGACGCTTTTAAATTGTCCGAACCATTCCTGCCACTGCAGTGGATCACCATTATACTGTGACAATTTCCACTCGGGCAGTGGATCGTTCTTCTTACAAGTAATTGCCTCCGCCAACTGCTTTATCAAATCCGTAGAGTCCAAAGAAGGAACCGAAGGTGTGGGATGCGGCGGGCAACCCCAACACAACGGGTTCGGAACGGTAGCTCCATACGTTGGCGGAATGATCGGAGTGACAAAGGTTGGGACGGTACCTGCGGAAGAACTAAGTGAATTCGCTTGCATGAAGTCTGATGTTACGTAATTTTGAGCGCCTGCTGCTGCTTGTACATGAGAGGAGCGGTGCGATGTAGAGATATGAGGGTTGATTAACGGGGCCAGTTGTGCGGTGTATAAGTCTGCAGATGTACGTACAAGTGGTACTGCATTAGATGAGACTGCTGCCGGAAAACGCCAGACATTTGGATCCGGAGAAGCAGGAGGTGCGTGGGTTATAGGGTCAAAATTTTGGGGCTGAAAACTCTTTTGTGGGGGTGGTGGATGAATTAATTGAGGTACAAAAACGTTTGCGGAGGAAATGAATGGTGCATGCGGAGAATGGGGTAACAGATTGACATTATTCGCCACGGGGTTAGTGGCGTGTAATGGGTGTGCTTGTGGCGGCGAAGGAGGAAAGCGGAATGCTGGTGGGATTAACGGGAAATGCGATGGTGCGGGGTTTAGAACGGGGGATGGGAGGCTGGTACATTTATGTGTGCTTGTTGCGGATTAAGTGCTAGCGGAGCATTAACGAGTGTATTTAAAGTTGGTGAACGCGGAGGGCTGACTAAATTCAACTGTCCCGGCAAGCTCGACCTGCGCGGGAATCGATGATCTAACTGTAAACCATCGACGTGCATTGTTGCTTGAGACAGTTTTCGGGCTCTGTTTGGGGCGTTTAGTTGAGTTGGAATACCAAAGTTTACTGGGGGTGATGGAGGCGTATATTGAGGCTGTTGCTGCTCTTGCATTATGTTGTTTGCAACATGTGCATCATTCGTTACATTGGTTCTAATACTTGGTTCTTGCGTCTCATGAACAGGGAGGTTGATGTGGGCCTCAACTTGACCATGTGTATTGAAATTGGAGTGTGAGTTTGGAAGTTGAGTTGAAGAAGGTCGTTGGACAATTGCTTGGTTGGATTGGACGATGGAACCAGAAAAGTGCAAACTCGGTTCGTTTGCAACATCTGCCATGTTCCCGGCCGGTGACGAATTAACCCAATGTTGAACAAGTTTCTTGCTCTTGACTGAACTTCTTTCCGTAAAGAGCCCACTCATTTTGCCTGTACCAGACCCGTCTGCTGATGATTTTGTCATCAACTCAATTTCCTCAAGGGCTGCAGCAGCTACTTCCTTGCGATGATTCTCCTCAAGCTGCTCAATTTCCAAATCCCGCAATTTTGTTTGTTTTTCAATTTCAAGACGCTGTCTAGCAATGCGAAGCTTTGCCTCATGTTGTTTCTCAAGTCCCTCCCTTTTGAGTCTTGATATTTCTAAGTCTGGTTGACGCTGACTTGATTTTATTAGGAAGTCATATGTGAACCTGATCTTGAATGTTGAGAGGTATACAGCTCTGTTGTCTCTCTGTCATGGACCGTATTGTTATACCCTCGAGCAGCAGCAATGATCTCATCAGTTTTCTTTGTTACAGTCTCAAACCAATTTTCAAGGTTCTTACAGGCAGCATCTGGATTTTTGGTCTTTTGTGCCATATCAAAGAGCTCTTCATTCTTATCAACTACTCTAGTAAAAGCATCCTTGCACTTCACAATCAGACGTTCGATCTTAACTTTCCTGTCTTGCTTATCCACAGAACTGTTAATTTCACCATAGATGTTATTAAGTTCAGCCTCTAATTTTGCCCTCGCACTATAAAGTTTGTTGAATTTGTCCTGCAATGTTGTCATGATCTTAAGAAAAACAGGAACCACAAGTTTAATTCGGTAATAATATAAAGTACATACGCATACAACACCACAACACAAATGGGTTATACCGAACCCTAGTGTGACGGTTTGCCTAGCAAACCGCCAAAGAGCAAAGATGTTCGTCGAGTACAATAGTACCCGGCGAAAGAAAGAAAGAACGGTGCGCAGGAAGCGCAAAACGGGACAGGACGGGAGATCAGACGGACGGGAAGAGACGCCAAACGAGTAACGCACGACGCAACGGGAAACCGGACAAACGGGGACTTCGGGCGGATAGCGCGCGACAAAACGGGAAAACGGCACGGTCGAGGCGGAAACGTCGAGCGGATAGCGCGCAACAAAACGGGAAGCCGGGATAGCACGGGAGGGAGACGGTAAACCACATGCGAGGAGGCGGGAAGATCAATTCTAGCAGACCACAGCAACGAGCTCAACCAAACAAACTAGCCGTAACTCCAGAATAAACTTA
Source organism: Convolutriloba macropyga (assembly GCF_964194025.1). Lineage (NCBI taxonomy): Eukaryota > Metazoa > Xenacoelomorpha > Acoela > Convolutidae > Convolutriloba > Convolutriloba macropyga. The sequence goes on from NC_134476.1 coordinate 33,952,323, forward strand.
AGTCACACCCTAGAAAGACGAGGAGAAGCTACTGTCAGGTAACCTAGCACAAAACATTATGGGGTTTTATCTACGGCATCAAAACATCGGAACATCGAACAATTTACGGCAACGAAGTAGTATAATCAAAAGTCGAAAAGGTCAGGAAATTTACTAGCCGTAACTCCAGAACAAACTCAAGTCACACCCTAGCAAACCACCATACCCAGACAACAAAAGTGCATACTACCAAAATTAATAAAGCTACAACAAATTGCTAGCAAACAAGTGTGGTGAAATTCACGAAACAAACCAGCCGTAACTCCAGAATGAACTTAAGTCCCACTCTAGCAAGGAACGAGGCTAAACAACAAACCAGCATACTAGAAGAGAGAAATTTTACTACAGCAAACCTCAACATAATACATCGTACCACAAATAAACGGGGAATAGAAGGAAACAAAGTGACACGGAAACAAATAGACGGAAGCGGAAAATGAAACCAGATAACCTGCGGAAAACGGACGGTAGTGAAAAACTCGAAGAATGGGGAGAGCGAAACGTTAAGTAAAGCGCTATTGGAGAGAACCAACCACAAACTAACCCGTAACTCGTGAGTTAACTAAATCACACCGCCAGTCAGCGGGTAGACTCCCACAACAGCGCAAGACTAAGTGACATTCAGGTTATCAAAGGCCTGTGTGAGTTCCGCCTCCTCGAACGCATGATGGTTGCGAAGCGTTTTACGACGGCGCTTTGAAAGTTTCTTCGGTCAGGAGCGTGTTATCAAGGACCGGAGGTTGTTCTTATGAGCTAAGACTATAGTGAGTGTTTTCAGCTCAAGCGCAGGCCTCTGGTGTAATGCTCTGTACTAATTAAGTAAACTAGGATCTTTCCTTTTACGCCTTGACACAATGTCTTTCACTAAATGGATGGTAACTAGAGTACTACGCTTGAGCTGATCGTAGATATCAGGAGTTTCCTCTCTGGGGCAATACACTATAGCTTCTATGAGCTCCTGATAGTTTTCAAGCACTGAAATAAGCTGCGAAGGTGTTAAAGGCTTATTGTTGTTGCTTTGATGACGTGAAAGCGAATTGTTCACTACATCATGCCATATAACTAGGCGCTTCTTATCATGAAAGAAATGACTCAACTGGAACTGCGCTGGTTACGGTTGAAACTTAAACCCGGTAAATCGTAAACATTACGTTTGTAACAATTTTGTGTTACTTGAGGCGCAGTTTTTATGGCGTGATGAAGTGAACTTGCAGCTAATTTGAGAACCATATAAAGTTTTTACAACATAATTGAACTCCGAACCTTGATGTTAAATGCACGATTTTCACGAGTTACCAAGAATAAGCGCTTTTTGGAATAAAAAACTTGAAAAACTTGACCAAATCGTCTCTTTTTTCTTTTATATCGACAACTTTATGCAATTGTTACATCCGCTTTTAATAATTTTCCTTTAAAATGATAGGGACAATCATTTTTTTCAAATTTGGTCAAATTTTTCCAAATTTTTTTAGTTTTTTTGCTTCGCTTTTATGTCAAGAACTGTAAAAAACACCGCAATTGAATTATTTCCTGATTTTTCAAAAAAAAATTGTAAGGGGTAGGTTATCGGTGACAAACAAAGTGTATATAATATCCGTGCAAATTTTGGGGGGTTAGCTATATTCACCGTCTAGATATCAAATTTACTAGAAAATTCAGATGATTTTTCTCAACAAAGAGAAGGTTTTGAATGAGTCTTACAGTTTATGGGAGAACTTGTTCCTATGCGTCTGATGCTCCTCAATGTTTTTGACCAAATCGTCACCCAGTTGCCTATTTTTGCAGGTAAGATTGCATGCAATTTTCCAAGTGTGGTGTGCGCCCGATGAGTGTAAGGCGTGATCTGCTTTCCTTTCTATCTTTTCTGTCAAACTCTATTAACTGAAGTGCGGGACCCTTTGGGCTGCCCTTGTGGATGTTTCTACGGGTGCTTCTGTTTTTTGATAGAAGAAACCACGGTATGGTAGATGCATCATGCCTCCTCCTCCGTCACGACAAAACATCTTTTGCAAGTCCTGAAATGCTGATGAAAACGCGAATTTGATACAACACCATTCGAGTTTTATCACCGCTTTTTAAAGATTATCCGCAGTATCCAATTCTCATATTTATTTATCGAGGAAGTGTCTGAATTATATGCAGGATACAAGTTCAGGTAGAGATAATGCGGAGGTGAACAATAAATGCTGTAGAAGACAGTGCGGATTGGAGTAATAGTACAAATTTTAGTGGACAAATTCTAGATCTGTAAAGCTGAAAAGTGCGTACAAACGAAAGGAATCACAACTGCAATAATATCCAGTTAACTCCAAAACTACGAGAAATTGTCGATCTGTCAGAAGCGGCACCAAAGTAAAGCGGCACCAGAAATAAAGCTGACAAAAACGCAGTCTTTCGTAAATTCAATTCATCGAGATCTGTAAATCCACAACGTTTTTAAAGGCTCCTGTATTATACATCGAGAAGGCGAGAAGGCCCATCTAAATGGCCCGGCAAATCTAGTTGTATTGGCTAACAGGTATTTTGTCTGAGCCGATTTACGGCTCAGATTGGTCACCGATACGTTTTCGTAACATAAAAATATTAAGCCTAAAAAGAGCGCAATCGATTTAGTATATTAGTAGGCTCAACGAAAATTATGTTAAACGAACTTTTTCCGAGCTTTCTAGGCCAAATAGAACGTATTTTGTGTGCACTTAATCTTTTTGTAAGGCTTACATGGTTAAGAAATTATGACGTAATACTTTCTCGCTGGATAGATTTAAACAGATTTCTCGCTGCTCTTTTTTTTACTCAGTAACACGAAGACTCATGTATATAACTTTGTATGGTTGCTGAGATCATTTTATGGTGTTCAACCCGAGTTGATCACCAGAAGCGAAAATTTGTTTATTTCAGATAAATACTTACACTATTTATATAGTTTGACTCAGTTTTAGAGGCCACGTCTTCTGAGCACAAAGGCTGGCCTAAAATCTTCTTTGGCAATTCTTTCTGTTTGTTTGTTCTAAGCCTCTATATTTTTGGCTATGGGAATTTTATTTAAGCTTGTTTTTTGTTCAGTCATTTTTGGCCAATCGATAGATAATAGATAATATCAGTCCAAATAGATAAATAGAAATTGGAAACTATTGATTCACAGTTCGGTACGTTCTAGTTAGACGCCAAGTTGAAAAAATATGGGTAAACAAAACGACACAAAAAGCAAGCGGTGCTTTCAATCATTGACAGCATGGAAACACGAACACGAGATGGACAATAGGAAGATCCCTAAAGTCTGACAAAATACGAAAAAAGAACACGCCAAATTTTGGCCTGAGCTCATCAAAGCTCACAGTTTTGCACATATTCATCTAAATTGGTGAAAAGCTGGGATGATTTTCATTCAATAAAGCTCTTAGGAAGCGGAGGTTAAAGTAGTATTCATCTGGCTCATCAATTTTTGTTTCAGCGGTTTTCAGGTCTATACTTCTGGCATACTTTGACAAAGTGGCCTTAAAAACATAATTTGCGCCTTTTTCTTTATAAAAGGTTGCTTTTTCATTAGTTTTTGCTAAAACTATCGTCAAAAAGTCAGATGAAACACTTCCACAACCCTGCTTTTTAATTTTAAAACCAGTAGCACCATCGTTAACAACTTTTACATGTTTTAGCTAAATTCTTGAAAGTGAGCAAAGCTTAGAGAAAAAAAATCTTTGGAAATCCTTCGATTGTCAACTTTTCGGAAGAAACGAAAGTCATAAAATTTTATAATTTGATATTCTATGCCTGAATGTCTTTCCAATGATGCCACTCACAACTCTGTACAAAAAACATATCAATCGGTCAAAATTGACTGAACAAAAAAAACCCGTTGAACATATAGCCCCCCTGAGGTGAGTTTACTAAGTAAATAGATTTAAAGCAAGCGAATGTTAACTAATCAGAATAGAGTATTAAAAATACGTTCTAATATACGTAGAAAGTTCCGAAAAAATTCGTAAAACCGACTTTCAAATAAATATAACCACGATATAAATCAAATAAGGTGGTTTTTGGCTTAATATTTTAGGGTTCTTTAGACGATTGTTGATCGATTATGAACCGATTCTGACGTCAATAACTTCAGACAAAAAACCAGTAAAAGAGCATCAAAAAAACCTTGCCGTCTAAATTGTCACTTGTTGCTATGATCATCGTTAATGCTAAAACGTTGCTTATTACAATTGTACGTCGAAATTGAAGTTATCAATCTAAAGAGTTTTTTTCACCTTTACATTGGTGCCGATCCTTACTGAGCCACCTTTCAGCTTTACTTTGTTCATTTCACAATACTGTGTTGATTTCACAACTGATTTGGAGCGGCATTCTTCCAGTACGTAGTTGCAGGAGTCCACAGTCAGAATATGACTGTAAACAGACAGATGGACAGGGGCAATTGGAAAGCCAGTTGTTTTCATTGGCAAACTGGACAGAACGAACGCTAACCCTGACCAGGTCACTTTGATGTCACAACAGAGGTATTTCAAAACACTGGTATTTAAACGCCCCCAGAGGAGTTATAAATCTTATCGACGATTATGCGATCAAGTGTGACGGCAACAATAGCAATTTTGAGATATGAGGAACAACAAAAGAAATACGCAAGACACAACAGCTTCTGCAAATGAAAAGGTTCCTCCAAGATGCACAGGCTGAGCCTATTTTCCTCTTGACCCACACTGCTTGACCCACACTATGAGACAAGCAACAAAAACTGTAAGACAGATCTGAATTTTTTTGCATGATATTTATAAACTGTCGATAAAAAAGATTGTCAACCACTTTAGCCGGCAAGTCTGAGAAACCCAACCCTTATTTTTGATATTTTATCGGGTATTAAAACCAAACAATTGCTGTGTTATCTAAATTTTTTGCATGATATTTATAAACTGTCGATAAAAAAGATTGTCAACCAGTTTAGCCGGCAAGTCTGAGAAACCCAACCCTTATTTTTGATATTTTATCGGGTATTAAAACCAAACAATTGCTGTGTTATCTAAATTTTTTGCATGATATTTATAAACTGTCGATAAAAAAGATTGTCAACCAGTTTAGCCGGCAAGTCTGAGAAACCCCACCCTTATTTATGTTATTTTATCGGGTATTAAAACCAAACAATATTCGTAACTGGTCACCATTAAACCCCACAAACATATTTTTCGATACAAAAAACACCGATTTTGAAAGTTTTTGGTCAAATTGTCGAAAATTGGGCAAAATTGATCAAGCCGGTATGTATCTCAAAAAAACCTTTTAAAAGAAGAAATTGAGAGAACATCATACTAAATTGTTCAATCATAAAAATTTTTGGACAATTTTGGTGCAATTCCTTAAAAAAATAGATCAATATCGAAAAAAGATAAACCTAACTCTCAAGCATAAAACCATCAGTTCACTGGATTACCGTTCTGTACTCATCAATTTGCAAAAATTGACCCAAAAATAGAAGTATAAATTTTTGACAAAATTGTCAAAAAACAAGTTCGCCCAATTGCAAAGTTTGTCAATTGAGTGAAACTCAAAACAGACAAAGTGTGAAAAAATCCACAACCTCCGGCCTACAAAAAAATTCATTGCCAAACATTGTTCTCGTTCTCGATTCGATATCATACCGTATTTTTCGTATTTTGACTTTCTTATTCTCCTTATTTTTCAATATCGTCGCTCTCCTAAAATTTCGTTTTTCATTTTTCGTATGAGATCGTTTCAATTTTTTTTGTTTTTTTGTTTAACGTCGTAACTATCCGCTTCATTGGTTCCTTCTAAGTTGTATGTTGTGTTATGTGATGAAGTGTTTTTCTGTTTTTGCTGCAGTATGTCGATTATGATAGCATGCTGGTCTGTTGCTTCGTTCTCGTAACTTTTTAGGGTGTGACATAGTTGATTCAAGAGTTACGGCTGGAGTATCTCTTGACCTTTTCATTTTAACTAATTTACTCGATCCCTTGTCGTAGTATTTTGGTTTTTGCTTCTTTATGTTTGCGTGTAACTGTATGATTGTTAGTCGGTTTGGTCTTTTTGCTTTCTAGGGTGTGACTTAATTTTTTTTCTAGAGTTACGGTTAGATTGTTTCGCCACTTTTCCAGCTGCCATAGACCACAAAGACACTGCATATTATTTAAGTTGTCTCTAGTTTGTTTAATATTATTAGTATGCTATTTGGTTGTTTAGGTTTGGGTACTGCTAGGGTGTGACTTAAGTTTACTCTGGAGTTACGGCTAATCAGTGTCAAGCCTTTTTCATCAAATTAGTATACTACTGCGTTGCCGTAAATTAGTTTCCTATCGGTATATTAAGCCCCCTAATGACTTGTGCTGTTTTGTCTTGCAGTAGCTTCTCTCCTGCTTCCTAAGGTGTGACTTAAGTTTGTATTAGAGTTACGGCTAGTTTGTTTGGTTGAGTTTGTTGCTTTGGTCTGCTAGCATAATATTCCCCACCACCCCGCTCGTTGCTTGCTTGTTCCCCGCGCGTTCTTTCCCGTCTTCTCGTTTCGTTGCGCGCTGCTTGCTCCAAATTTGCGTTCAATCCGTCCGTCTTCACGCCGCGTCGTGCGTCCGTCGCTCGACATTTTCGTCCCTTCCGTTGCGTGGCCCGTTTTCTTCTCGCGTTTACGCCCTGTCCTTTCCGTTTCGCGTTTCGTTGTGCGCCTTTTAACCGTCCTTCACACCCCAACCGTTCCGTTTCCTGTTTCGTCGCGCTCCGCAAACCCGACTCTCACTCGCGAGTTGTCTGTCTTCCTGTTTAGTCTCACGATGCTTGAAAACTTGTTAGACCTTCTTCTCATTGTTACTTAGTTTTGCCCAGCAGTTAGTTACTCGGTAATTTCTTTCTTGCTCTTCGGCGTCTCGATTATCAAATCGTCGACATTTGGGTTTGGTATAACCCTCATTACAAGTATTTGATTGGAAGTTACCCTCTTTTGAGAAACTAGCCATTTCAATATCTTGGCCGACCAGTAAGAGGAATTGAAAAAGCTGTTTAATGCAAGATCTAATGTAATGTAGAATCCGAATTGTAGAATCCGAATTGTGTAACGTCCACAAGGACATTGCTGATGCCACCGAATTGCAAGAGAGAAGAGGTAAAGCTGAACGCTTGTTTTCTAAGTTGAAGGATTTATTCAGTAAACTGGTGCAGAAGATTGAAAAACTAATTCACTTGGCCAGTGAAACCGAGAATCCAGATTCGATTTATCGTGTCCTTGAGCAATGGTTGGATGATGTAACTATGAACAATAATAAATTTTTGCTCGCGGCTAGAAACTATATTGACACAGTTGCCGACCAAAACACCGCATGCGAGGGCATCATACCTCAAGTTCATACTAAGAGAAGTTGGCGCCCAACTACGTCATCAATGTCTAGCCAGCGTAAACATGACTTTCTCATGACAAAACTAAAACGCGAACAGGCTGAGAAACAAGAATAAGCTGCCATGCGCTTCAATAAGCAAAAACACGAAATTGCCATGCGGAAAGAAGAGCTTGAAATACAAATGGAGCAGATAGCACTTCAAGAATTGGAGGAAGACCACCGCCAGCGTTTTGCCGCAGCTAAATTAAATGAGGCCTAATTATTGGATATTCGATGAAAATTTAGTCGCCACTCAAGTAAACTGAAATTAATTAATGATAGGGGATCAGATTGAAGTCAGAAAGTTGTTCGGGATTGGGTGTTCATTCGCAAGTAAGCTAAACTTTTTTAGCCCTGGTTCAGCAACCGCTGACCCTCCCGTTCAAGACACTGCTCTCAGTAATTCTCCAGAAAACTCAAGTAAAACTGCAGGTAACTTAAATCACCTTGAAATGCTATCTCAGTACACACGGCCAGGAGTTGCAGATTCTGCTGCTCAAAAACAAGCGTTGTATCAGGAATACCTCCGGACTCAACTGCAGCAAGCTCTCAGTGATCGAAGATTGGAGCAAGCACTCAGGTAGTGGGTTGGTGGACCCAGTGAACCAAGTACCATTCAACGCACAAAATGTCGCACTCCCACCACTTCAGCCACCTATGCAATCTCCCCGGCCACCGACAACTGTTTTGCCACCATTCACTTCCAACATTTCCTTATTTTTCAACAATCCCACAGGCAAATCAAACCATGGATCAACTTGCTTTACATTAAGAGCAAAAATTGGTAGTATGCCTGGTCAGTTGTATCTGCCCAACCCTCCTTTTGCACAACAACAGAAGCTACCTCAAGATAACATTCCACACGAAACACAACTCCCCATTACCCATCCCATGCGTAATCTCCCTCCAACTCCGTACCCACTCGTGAACCCGCCACCCTTTCTCCCGCCTCAACAATTAGTTAATCCTCAGTTCTCGGTGATTCAACCCTCTATCCCAGCGAGCACAACAACACACTTACCCGTTCCAACATTCCACAGCAAAACATTGACCATTCACCTCAAGCCCGCTTTGTATCATGTCCTAGGGCACCGAAACGTCGCCTTAACTGTAATTATGTTCTAAACTTGCGGCATTTTCCCCAGAATAACCCCCAAAACGTAAATGAGGTGACAAACAACGCAGCCGTTTTCAACAATTTCCAACCAACCCTACCCCGAAGCACTGCTAAGATTTTAGAACACTAGTGTTGACGAATGGAACCACGTTGCCTCAAGTGGTAACCCGGCAGACGCTGGTATGTCCGCTGAGGTATTGCAATCATGTATCTGGGTGAATGGCCCGGAGTTCCTACGAACCAAGCAGTTCCCGTTCGAATCAAGCACTGAAATAGTTAATAACATCAAACTCGGTATGGCAACGAAAGAGAATGATAATATTAACAGATCAATGACCGCATCCGCTACTAATCCCCTTTGACAAGTTGAGTTCCTATCAAAAATTGCTTCCAATAACAGCATACACACTCCGGCTGTTACCCTCGCATGAATGCTACCGTAATATCGATGGTAGTATAATAGATCCCACTGAGTTTGACGAAGGGGAGCGTCATCTTCAGTATCGCGTTCAAGGAGAAACTCTTCCTTCCGAAAGAAAAATTTTTCCTGGAAAACAAATCAGTTCAATGGAGTAGCCGTATTACCCCAATTTCCCCCTTCGTTGGACCAAAAGATCTAATCCGTTTGGCTGGCCGCATCAAGCGGTTGGTCGAAATTGATTTTGATGTAATACATCCTATCGTTCGCGTTCCTGACTCCCGCCATATATTTTTAAAACTCATTTTGCGGCATACCCACGTGAAAACCAACATCAGGGCGTTGACTATCTGCGGGATAAAGCACAGGAACGTTATAAAATCATTAAGTTACGATCCTCTCTGCGTTCGGTTAAATCCAACTGCGTCACATGCAAAAGGTTCAACGCTGCCATTATTCAACTCATCATGGCTGACCTCATAGAAGAAAGACTTGCATACCAGTCTACTACATTCACAAACACCGGGGTTGACTACTTCGGTCCGTTTAAGGTTACTGTACGTAGAAATAACGAGAGGAGGTGGGCTTTCCTCTTCACATGCCTAACTACTCGTGCCGTTCATGTCGAAATCGTTCCATCCATGGACGCCAGTTCGGTTGTAATGGGAGTGGAGTGGTTCGTTACCCGTCGGGGTACAGCAGTCACTATTTGGTCTGATAACGGTACTAACTTTGTTCGTTCGGAAAAAGAGCTACGCTAGAACATCGAAAAGTGGAACACCATCAACATCGCCGTTGAAGTTGCCCACAAAGGCATTGAGTGGAAGTTCAACCCGCTCAGTAGGCGACACCAAGATGACATCTCGGAGAGGCTAGTTCGTAGTTTCAAGTACTTTACACAATCCTTGGAACTCGTCGCCTCACCGATTAAGTTTTAAGTACCACTTTTTTTCTGGTTGAACATGCATTTTATTCACGTCCGTTAACGCCCGTAATCGCCGACCCGTCCGACTTAGGCGCATTAACAACTAATCTTTTTTGTCCACGTTAACCAGTTTAGTAGTCTTCCTTCCATCATTGGCGTAGATGAGTTTGATCACCGCAAGCGTTACGCGCGCGCGCAGTCTTTTACGCTAACGCTATTTGGTTTCGTTGAATCAGTGATTACGTCCCGGCATTGAACCGTCTATGTGGCAAATGCCTGCCGAGCAACACCTAAAGACTGGTAACTTGGTTTGGGTATTTGAGGAGACCAATCCTAGGGGATACTACCCTACTGTTCGGATCACCGAACTCCGTTACGGTTCAGACAGCGTCGCACGGTCCGCCGTATTGCGCACGTCCGCCGGATTGTTCGTCCGCCCGCTTGTAAAATTAGTGCCGATTCTCCGAACATCTTCCTCTGGTCCGGAGGATGTTACTAAGTAAATAGATTTAAAGCGAGCGAATGTTATCCAACCAGAATAGAGTATTGAATGTACGTTTTAGTGTACGTAGAAAGTTCCGAAAAAATTTGTATAATCCACTTTTAAATAAACATAACCACGATATGTATCAAATAAGGTGGTTTTCGGCTTAATATTTTAGGGTTCTTTAGACGATTGTTGATCGATTATGAACCGATTCTGACGTCAATAACTTCAGACAAAAAACCAATAAAAGAGCATCAAAAAAACCTTGCCGTCTAAATTGTCACTTGTCGCTATGATCATCGTTAATTCTAATACGTTGCTTTATACAATTGTACGTCGAAATTGAAGATATCAATCGAAAGAGTGTTTTTTCACCTTTACAGGCGAGGTTCGAACATTAAGTACATTGCTGAGTTTAATATTTAAAGTAACCACAGCGTGAATCAAATTACTGCTCTTTGACCCGGACTTGCCATGAGTATTACCCGATTTAACCGCGTTTCTTTTCAGATACGTCCTATTAATGACATATTTCTGCAACCTGATCCCTCTGATTGGTGCAATTTCATCGTGCGTTTCAGGCCCTGAAACGCACGAAGATTGCAACGAAATTTCACCAATCATTGTACTTTGTTACATAAAGAATGGGAACGTTCCCATTCTTTGTGACAGTCAAATCACTTTAACAAATTATATAGTACGATATTACCTATTTTTTTACGAACTATTCTGTCGACTGCAATGTTTTTCTGACCCCTATCACGTTGAAAGGATATGGCCAGGAGATTGAGGGGTTGGGGGGGGGGGGGGGGGGTTGCAGAACAGATCCTCACTTTACATCAACAAATGGTAAAACTTTGAGTTTAAGTTGTCACATTGTATCTCACTGCAGGTGTACTCATCTGGTGATAAGGCCAAATTGTAACTCATTTGCTTAATAACATCATAGACATCCACCAATTTTTTATCACCTTTCTGACTTGAAAATGGCTCTCGCAGGCAATCTACCAGAGTTTTCTTCCCAATCAAATCTAGGATACTTTCGACGTATGAGTGAGCAGAAGTCACGAGGCATTCCAGTACTAGTTCGCAGTCTGCGTTTCTGCTCTGCTTCTCAATTCTGCAACCATCAGGAGCTAGAAATGAAAATGGAGCAAACTTGAGCACATTTGGTGGGAAATCAAAAATTGATACATCCGGGTAAAGGTCGAGGTCCTGTTGGTAGCGGTGAAAAATATTTTTCACCGCCTAAGCGATGAAAATAAAATTTTTTTACCGCTAAGAATCGCTAATCTTCACCACAGAAAACAGTAAATCTTACATAAATTCAACAGTTTTACCGCATTGATGGCTAAAAGATGCAAGTGTTTACAGTGAAAATTTTTTTCACCACTATTCATCGCAATTGTTACATTATTTTTTCAACAAAAACTTGACCCAGGCAACTCACGAAATATCTAAGAGTTGAATTCTGGATATCTCTCCCAGGGATCCTGGAATTTTTATAGTGTGAGACCTTGCTACTTTTCTACAATAAAGACTTATCAGATAGCTGTGAGGGGTTGCATTTCTTATCAAATCTGATGGGACAACAAAAATTCACCGCTAAATTTACCAAATATTTGCACCGCAGAAAATAATGCAATAATGCAAAAAAAAGATGTAATAATAGTGGTGAATAAGATGACAGCGGTGAAAAAAATAATTCATCATTAGGAATCGAAACTCTTACAATAATTTACCCCGCTTAATATACCAGATATCTTTACCGCACAAAATATTGCAAAAACATGTAAGCATAGCGGTGAATGCGTTGACAGCAGTGAAAGAGACAATTTCTAAACAAAAGAGTTGTTCAAATCAATTAAAACACTAATGTCAACATTTTTAAATGTGGGCAGTGCCAATAGTTAAAATGCCAGAAGTTAATACTTAGCCAGAAGTTAATTTCCGTTTACTTTCTTCATTTTAAAACGTACGCGTTTCGTGTTTTAAGCATGATTACCTTACTCTGCAGAAGAAACGCTTCGTGGTTTTCGACAGCTACGTTTCCATGAAGAACAATCACAGCTTACAGAACGGTAACGGACACTAGTAAAGAACGGTAACGAGTAAAGATTAGATAACAAAAGAAAAAATTTAAAAAGTTATTTTTTGGTGTCTGTGTTTGTATTGTGTTTGTTTGTATGTGTTTGTGCGTCTGTTTGTGATTGTATTGGTGTGTCTGTATGTAAGTGTGTCCGTGTGTGTAATAGTTTTGGTTTGTGTGTAAGTGGGAGAGAGAAAGAGAGAGAGTGAGAGAGAGAGATGGAAAGTACCAAAGGAAGTGACAAGCAAGGATGTGACAAGCGTTGCAAAAAAATTGAAGAAAATAACCATTTTTTCCCTTAACATTATATAGAAACAACTCATTAACAGCGGATGTAACAGTTGCATAAAGTTATAGACTTGAAAAATAAGGTCAAACTGTTCAAGTTTTTCAAATTTTGCAAAAAAATAGATAATTGATTTATTTTTCCAATTTGCGCTCCTTCTTGGATAAACTGCATAGATTGACACCTGATAAAAATATCAAAGTAATTTAACTGATAATAAGAACTTTCGGATTTTGAGCAAATTTCAGTCAATGGTGTACTGAAAAAAGATTAATGGTATTCATCCTAGCTGCAAGTTCACTTCATCACGCTATTAAAACTGAGCCTCAAGTAACACAATATCGTTACAAAAATAACATTTACGCATTATCGGGTTGAAGCTTCAACCCTAACGCTGTCAAAGTCCAAAAAACGGCGCGTTTCCAGTTGAGTCAATTCTTTTATCATATGAAGCGACTAGTTATATGGCATAGTGTAGTGAACAATTCTTTTTCTCGTCATCGCAGCCACAATCTTAAGCCTGTAACACCTCTGCAGCTTATTGCATTCCTGGAAAACTATCAGGAGTGCATAGAAGCTATAGTGTATTGCCCCAGAGAGGGAACTCCTGACACTTACAATTAGCTCAAGCGTCGCACTCTAGTTACCATCCACATAGTGAAAGACTTGGTGTCTAAGCGTACAGAGAAAGACCCTGGTTTACTTAAAGACTACAGAGCATTACATCAGAAACCTACGCATGAGCTGAAAAAACGACAATAGTATCAGCTCACAAGAACAATCTTTAGCGCATAAAAACGGTCTTTAACTTCACATGCGCGACCCAAAACGCTTCGTAACCGCCGTGCGTTTGAGGAGGTGGAACGTACTGAAACTTCCGGTAACCTTAATTGATCTTAGTTTTGCGTTTTGGTTGAAGTCCATCCGCTCATTGGCGGTGTGACTTAGTTCAATCACTAGTTACGGGTTAGTTTGTGGTTGTTTCCGATCGGTAGCGCTCTAATAGAAATTTGCTCTCCCCATTTTCTTTGTCATTACACACAACTCAATGCCTTCGATGCTCAATTTGTCTGCAATGCTAAACTTATGAGCAAGGCCCCTCTCCCTAGTTCAGTCAAACGGCTCATATCGTGTCCCTCTGTAATCTAAATACTCTATAGACACTAATCCATTGGAAGCAACGTTCCCATCTTCGGAGGACTCCATCAGGCGAGTCTTCTGGATTCCTTTTATAAATCATATTGTTGTACTGAGGCAAGATCTGGTGTTTAGTGTTCTGCATGCACTTTCTCATGGCAACGAAGTTTTCTCCATCTCGTGTAGGTATTCATTCAGTTCTTTAATCAGATAACCTCCATCCTCTTCCTCTTCGCCGTAACTAGCACCTCTGCCTTTGCGCTCCCATTCTCTTTGGTTTCTTTAGCAGAAGCAAGCATCCTTGAGGCAATATATGCTGTGTTATATCATGCATGTGCTTCTACAGGGATGCGAAGTTTTCTTCACTTCCATCGGGTAGGTGGTTGTTTTGTTCTCCTATTAGAATACCTCCATCCGCTTGGATTGATTTAGCTCCAAGGACAGGCATTCTTATTCTTCCCGATAATCAAGATTATCCTTAAAGAGCTCAATCTTAACATTTCTCGCTTTTGCCCTGACTTCCTTCTTTTCCCCGTATATCTATTGTACGATGTAATATGTTGTCAAAAGTGATAAGGTATGTTTTTTTAATGCTGCAGTATGTTTATTGAAGCTAGCATGCTTGTTTATTGTTTGGTGTTGCCGTTTTCTAGAGTGTGACTCAGTTGATTCACGTGTTACGGCTAGATTTTACTTTGATTTTTTCAACTTTACTAATTTACCGGCTCACCTGTTGTTTTATATTAAAATTTTGTGCAGTTGTTTTGCGTGTAACTGTATGATTGTTAGGTGGTCTGGTCTTGTTGCCATCTAGGTTGTGACTTTAGTTTTTCTGGAGTTACGGCTAGATTGTTTCTTGACTTTTTCAGCTGCCATAGTAAACAACTACACTTTTGAAGATCATTTCACCTTTGTTGTAATTTGTTTGTAGTATGGTGGTTGGTGCTAGTGTGCTGATTGGTTGTTTAGGTTTGCGTATTGCTAGGGTGTGACGGAAATTTATTCTGGACTTACGGTTAGTAATTTTTTTTCTCTTTCATCCTTTTAGTAAACTACTGCATTGCAGTAATTTAGTTTGCTATTGGTATATTGAGCTCAAAACTTTTTGTGCTAGTTTAAATTGCAGTTGCTTCTTTCCACCTTCCTAGTGTGTGACTTAAGTCTGTTCTGGAGTTACAGCTAGTTTGTTTGGTTGAGTTGGTTGCTGTGGCCTGCTAGTACACTACTTCCCCGGCTCCTTGATTGTTGCTTTTTATTTTCAAGCCCATTCTCTCCCACCTTCCCGATACTTTGAGCGCTAATCGCTCGGCGTTCGCGTTCAGTCCGTCCGCTTTTCACGGCGAGTTGTGCGCCCGCAGCCCAATTTTTCCGTGTTTTCTTTTCCACCAAGTCCGTTTTGTTTTCCACCCGGTCCATTTTGTTTTCCACCAAGTCGTGCGTTGCTCGCCCGGCGTTTCCCTCCCGTCCGTTTTGTCTCCGTTTTGTCGTGCGATGTGCTCCCGGCGTTTTCAACCCGTCCGTCTTGTCTTGCAGCTGTGCCGTGCGTCATTCTTTCGGCGTTTTTCCCGCCCGCCCCGCCAACCGTTGTGTGGCGCGTTGCGCACTTTCGTGCACTTATCGCTTTTCTTCTTGTTTCGCCGGGTACTTCTGTACTCGACGAACACTTTTGCTCTTTAACGGTTTGCTGGGCAAAACGTCACACTAGGGTTCAGTTTAACCCATTTGTGTTGTGAGTTATATGCATGTGATTGTATTTTGTAGTAGCACCAAATTAAACGTTTAGTTTCTGTTTCGATAAGATCAAAGCAGCATTACGGGGACAAAATTGGAGGCTGAGCTTAGTAACACCTATGGTGACATCAACAGTTCTATTGATTAGCAGGACAGAAAATTTAAGATCGAATGTCTGACTGTAGAATCCAATGATGCATTTACTTGTGTAAGTGAGAAGAATGAGGAGCTCTTCGACTTTGCGCATAAAATTGAAGATCCGGACGCCGCTCGTAAAAACCTCGAGCAATGGTTAGAGAATGTAATCAAGAAAAGTGACGAAATAATTGCTGCTACTTGAGAGTACATTGATTCAGTCCCAGACATAGAGACAGCGGAGTAAAATACATCTCACCATTCAGAATCAAGATCGCATCTGAATTCCTCAAAATGATCAAGCTTGCGTCAACGTGAATTAGATGTATCAGAACTTAAAAGGGAAGAAGGGAAGAACTTTAAAAACAACACAAGGCCGGGCTGCGCAATGCGAGGGAAGCACCATAAAAATAAAAAAACAAAAGCAGTTGAGAGATTTGGAAATTCAGCAGCTTGGTGAACAGGTAGCTGCAGCACTCCGTGAAGAATTAAGTTGATGAAAAAGTCATCAGCGGACGGTTCCGATACAGGTAAACTGAACAATCTCTTTACTGAAAGAAACACGGTAAAGAGTAAAAATCTTGTTCAAAGTTTGGGTAATTCATCACTGGCCGGGAACACCGCAGATGTTGCAAATGAACGAATTTTCCACCTTCCTGGTTCCATGGCTCAGTCAAACCCAGCCACCGTTATTCGTGCTTCTTCAGCTCAACCTCTGTACTCGCACCTTTTGGATCTCAATACTCAAGGTCAAGTCGAGGCTAATATCAACCTCACTGCCAATAGGCCGAAAACAACGGTAAACTGGATCTTGTAATTTATAATGCACCTCTTGAAACTAACATGATTCAACAACAGAAACAGCCCCAAAAAACACCTCCAAATATTTTGGTATGCCGGCACAACAAAACGCCTCAAACACAGCTGGACAACTGTTTGAAGTTACCATGATTTTCGATGGTCTGCAAGCGTACTATCAACTAGTTCCCCAATCAAGCATACGGTGACAGTTGAACCTGGGCAGCCCTACTGGTTTACCAACATTAAATACAATTGCTAATGATCTTATAATTCTTAATCAGCCACGAGCATACAGAATTGTACCTGCCATTCTAACCCGGTCCTTAACCACATATCCCCGCAACTCCAGTTAACTCCACTCGCCTTTTGTTTTGCTCCCACACTACCACCAGCAGCTCTCCCATTAAATGTCAATAACCCCGTGGCAAACAATGCCACTCATTTACCTCCCTCTCCGCCCGTTCAGAACATCTCTCCTGGTGCAAATGTTTTTGTACCACATTTATATTATCTAACGGCCCCACAGAACAGGTACATGCCTCGCTCCGCTTCTCCACTCATGTACAGGCATCAGTAATGTCCCAAACTCATGTAACATCGCACTTCATATAACCTAATACAATTATTTCCTCCAATGGTACCACCCAAACTTTTTTCACTCCCGTCGTCCCTGCAATGTACGGAGCTACCGTTTCGAACTCGTTGTGTTGGGGAGAACCACAGCATACCACACCTTCGGCTCTTTATTTGGACTCCGGGGATCTGATAAAAAAGTCATCCTTGGGCGTCCAATAGTCTTGCAAAAAGACTTGGTTTGCAAGGTACAGCAGTTGAATTAACAGTCAAGTGTATAAACACCGAGAAGGTTGTAGACACTAATTTTGTTGAACTGACTGTAACATCACGCGACAACCAAGCAGTTGAACAGTTTAAAGTCATTCCTTTTGCAAAAGGATTGACTTTAAACTGTTCAATTGCTTAGTTGTCGCGTGGTGTTACAGTCAGATCAACAAAATTAGTGTCTACAACCTTCTCGGTGTTTATACACTTGACTGTTAATTCAATTGCTGTACCTTGCAAACCAAGTCTTTTTGCAAGACTATTGGACACCCAAGGATGACTTTTTTATCAGATCCCTGGAGTCGAAATAAAGAGCCGAAGGTGTGGTATGCTGTGGTTCTCCCCAACACAACGGGTTCGAAAAGGTAGCTCCGTACATTGCAGGGACGACGGGAGTGACAAAAGTTGGGGTGGTACCATTGGAGGAAATAATTGTATTAGGTTATATGAAGTGCGATGTTACATGAGTTTGGGACATTACTGATGCCTGTACATGAGTGGAGAAGCGGAGCGATGTGGATACATGAGGGTTGTTGAACAGTGCCAGTGGTATTTTGCTTAAGTTTACGGATGTACCAACAAGTGGGATCGAATTAGCTGGGACGGATGCCGGGAAGCGCCAGACGTTTAGGTCCGGCAGATGGAGAGCTACATGAGTTGAAGGGACAGAACTTAAAGGCAAGTACCTGTTCTGTGGGGCCGTTAGATAATATAAATGTGGTACAAAAACATTTGCACCAGGAGAGATGTTCTGAACGGGCGGAGAAGGCGGTAACTGAGTGGCATTGTTTGACACGGGGTTATTGACATTAAATGGGAGAGCTGCTGGTGGTGGTGTGGGAGCAAAACAAAAGGCGTGTGGAGTTAACTGGAGTTGCGGGGATATGGGTTTAAGGACCGGGTTAGAATTGCGGGTACAATTCTGAGTGCTCGTGGCTGATTAAGAATTATAAGATCATTAGCAGTTATATTTAATGTTGGTAAACCAGTAGGGCTGCCCAGGTTCAACTGTCACCGTATGCCTTATTGGGGAACTAGTTGATAGTACGCTTGCAGACCATCGAAAACTCATGTAACATCGCACTTCATATAACCTAATACAATTATTTCCTCCAATGGTACCACCCCAACTTTTGTCACTCCCGTCGTCCCTGCAATGTACGGAGCTACTGTTTCCAACCCGTTGTGTTGGGGAGAACCACATCATACCACACCTTCGGCTCGTTATTTCGACTCCGGGGATCTGATAAAAAAAGTCATCCTTGGGTGTCCACTAGTCTTGCAAAAAGACTTGGTTTGCAAGGTACAGCAATTGAATTAACAGTCAAGTGTATAAACACCGAGAAGGTTGTAGACACCAATTTTGTTGAACTGACTGTAACATCACGCGACAACCAAGCAATTGAATAGTTTAAAGTCATTCCTTTTGCAAAAGAAGGTATGAATTTAGGTGCCGACGTGATAAACATTAAAGCACTTCAAGAAACATACCCTTACCTAGCAGTTTTAGACCGAGTAACATATTGCTATGGAAACACCGAAATGAAACTTGGGCAAAATGTGTCCCATGTCATCGGCCCATTAGAGTACTTCACTAACGACGAGAAGGGCTCGCCCTTCGCTGTTCGCTTTTCTATACGTTGGTTCTTCTCGACTTGTTTCAAAGCTAATATGGAGCAGGATTTTGAACTCGCTAGAGAGGTAAAATTTTGGTTCATGAACCTGTATGGCAGACTTGAGCAAGTAGATCCACGATCCACCTCGGATGCACGTGTACATGACATTCTTATAAATACTACAGTGAATAGTGGAAAAAGATATGATGTCGGAGTGCTATGGGCCCAAGATTTTGTCCTATTGCCCAATAGTTTCTTCTCAGCGCTGTTCAATTAAAATCGTTGGAAAAGCGGTTTACGAAGGAGGACCAGCCTTCCAGAGAAGAGTTTTCGAACACCATCATGAAGGACTTATACAAGGGCTACGTAGTATAGATAAAAGACGCTCAAAAGGCAGAGTCGCTCGGAACAAGAGTGGTACCTACCACAACGTCTAGTTGTTAACCAGAACAAGACAGGCAAGGTTCGTTTGGTACTAACCGTAGCAGCTAAATTCCATGGCGCATCTCTTAAAAGTCATCACTCACCGGATCTGACTTGCTACAGCATCCATTTGCCGTATCCGCCGACATCCATGGAAATTCCTCCTAGTTGGAGTTTTACCACGTGATCAGCCATCATTTCGTTTTTGGTGGCGGGAGGACCCCATATCAAATTTGGTGTTAAATCAGTACACAAGCCACATTTTCGGGGCAAAAGATTCGCCCACATGTGCCAACTACACACTTCTGTGCCTGCAAGTGATAATACCATGAAGTAACCACAAACCGCAAAAGGCGTCCTTGAGAACTTCTACTTGGAGGATTACTTAGATTCAGTGTAATCCCCCGAGAGAGGCCTCATTAGCCAGAAGGAATTGGTACAACTTTTCTATCTAGGTGAGTTTAGTTTTACTAAGTTTTTAAGCAATGTGCTAGATCTTTACACCGATTTGACGGGTCTGCTCAACCCACTGAACCGTAGGTCACCGTTCCATCCAAGGAGGAATCAATGCACATACTTGAGTTTAAGTCGGATCATACCAATGATACTATGAGCAAGGGTACTGATAGCACCAACTCAAAAACTTTAACACAGCGCTTCGTCATAAATTTTGTTTCAAAGGCATGCGACCCAATTGGTCTTGTTGCACCGTTTAATGTAGGTGTTCCTTTAGTCTCGAAAAAACATTTAGCGTGGCAAAGGACAAAACTTGGGATAATGGGATTCCTTGCATGTTGTGTCAAACTACCACAGTTGGCTAAGATCCATATACTAAGAAGTTTTTTTGGGAACGTTCCAATATCTGAACTCCACATGTTTGGTGATAGCTCGCAAGACGTATTCAGTGTTGTAGTCTTCCGCAAGTAACTTGCATTTGCGGGGAGATTAGAAAAGAGCTGGCGTTTGTCCTGGGCAAGGCTGGCGTTGCATCTATGAATTTAATGACCTGTTCCTAACTTGGAATTACAAGCCCCTCTCCTCGCCGCACGCTTAAAAAGAGAAATCTGTTGAGCATTGACCGTTACTGTGTATAAGGTTCTGAGAGCACCACCATCTTGCAGTGGATCATCTCAACAAATAAACATCCCATCTTTAATGCATATTGGGTAAGTGACATCTTGGAGAGCACCAGTGTTGACCAATGGAACCATGTCACCACTTGTGATAATCCGGCAGATGCTGGCACGCCTGGTATGTCCACTGATTTTTTGCAATAGCTGAGTGAGGTGTCCTGACTTCTTCAGAAATAAGCAATTCCCCTTCATACCAAATTCTGACGCCGTCGATAAAATCAAGCTCGGCGTTGTAAGCAAGAACAAAATGATGACTCCACCTCATCTTAGCCCCATCAGAAACCTATCGTGCAGGATGCACGTCACACATTTGTTAAACAGTTCCTGCAGCAAAATTATTTAAAAAACCATCATCAGGGCATTGACTACCTACAGTCAAAGGTACAGGAACGTTATTCCATCCTTAAACTACGTTCCCCACTGCGTACCATCAGGTTGCGTTCTTTGGCGAATGTCCCGTGCGACAATCATTCAACCAATCTCAGCGGACCTCCCAAAGGAGAGACTTTCATATCACTGTCTTACCTTTACCAACACCCGGATTGATTATTTAGGCTCACTCTACGTCACTGTTCGACGTAATACCGAAAAGAGGTGGGGATTTCTCTTCACTTGCTTGACTACTCTTGTTGTCCATGTTGAAGCCGTTCTGTCCATGGACAAAAATTCTGTGTAAAGGAGGTTGAGTGTATTGTCTCATGCGAGTGTATGCCTATTATGATTTCGTCAGATAAAGGTGCAATTTTTATCGGAGCGGAAAAAGAGCTCCGTGAATGCATTGAAAACCGGAACGCGTTCAACACCGCCTTGATTTTGCGCATAAAGGCATTAGGTGTAGGTTCAATCCTCCTAGTGCGCAACGCCAAGTTGACATCGGGGAGAGGATGGCCCGTAGTTTTAAGAGAGTACTTCATACGATCCTTGGTACGCCTCGCTTCACAGATGAGGTTTTGAACACTAATTTTTTGTCTAGTTGCACGTCCCTTACTTAAACGCATGTCCCTTAACGCCTGTAAGCGCCGACCCGTCCAACATAGGTGCAATAACACCCAATCACTTTCTAACTGCTAACCAAGCAACCTGAGTTTCGTCAATCGATAGCGTTGATGAATTCGATCATTGTAAGCGATACGCTCGTGCGCAGTCCTATGCCAATGCATTTTGGATGCTATGGCTTAAGGTGCATGAACCGGCTCTGAACCGTAGATCTGAGTGGCAGAGGCCTGCCCAACAGCATTTCAAGGTCGGTGATATAGTTTGGATAGTAGTGACAAAAGGCATTCCCAGGGGTTACTATCTCACTGCTCGGATCGAAAAGCTCCAACATGAAATATACAACGGCAGCCGCTCCTCAATCGTACACACGTCACACGAATCGCTGGTGTGCCCGCTCGTTAAGCTTGTATCAATCCTCCCAACAGCTTGTTTTTGGCCAGAGGATGTTAATGAGCAAACAAAAGAGTAACGAGGAATGAAAATGAGAAATCAATTCAACAGTCAATCCAGCGAGAGAGTATTACGTAGTGTTCTAAACCATGTATGTCTTACAAAAAGATTGGAATGCGCAGAAAATATGTTCTTTTTCACGCAGAGAGCTCGGAAAAATTTCATATAACATAATTTTCGTTTAACCTACTGAGTTACTAAGTCGGTTGCGCTCGTGTTAGGATTAATATTTTTGTTTCAAAAACTTCTCGGTGATCAATCTTAGACTAAGTCCTGCCAAAAAGTATTACTGGGTCTGGAAGCATAAAAAAATTAAGTGTTAATTAGGTGTTAATCTGGGAATGGACGTTTCTGTTTTCCGTCCTAGTATCAGCTTCTCACTCCATTGTGCAAAAACAAGTATAATAAATAATTGGTTACGGATAGGTTAGGTGTTATTTCTTCTAACTAGATAATAACTAAATTTTAAACGACGGCCTCTTTAACTACGATCAACTGTGAGTCAATTTAATATAACACACGGCCACTTTAACCACAGGAAAGCAAGGAAAATTAAAGGAAGTTTTTGAAGGAGAATAATAATGAGTAGGTACTAGAGCAGATGGGCTCCGTGTGGGGCCTCAAAATTATAGGCGGCACCAGAATTAAAGGTGATAAAAACTCACTCTGGAATATTATAACTGTCTCAGTCAACTATTCCACGTAACATATCAAAATCCACAAACTTCTTCAACAATGGCATATCGAGCAACACTTCTTGGCAGTTCTTAGGCTAAGATCGGTAACGGAGAATTTTGGAAATATTAAAAATAATAAGCCTAAATTGAGCTCAGTTGATTAGTAGTGAAGTGGAACCACGTCAACACTTGTGATAATCCGGCAGATGCTGGCAAGCCTGGTTTGTCCACTGAAGTTTTGCAATCCAATAGCTGAGTGAGGAGTCCTGATTTCTTGAGAACTAAGCAATTCTCCTTCATGCCAAATTCTGACGCCGTCAATAAAATCAAGCTCGGTTTTGTAAGCGAGAACAAAATGATGACTCCACCTCATCTTAGCCCCATCAAAAACCTATCGCGCTGGATGCGCGTCACACATTAATTAAACTGTTCCTGCAGCACAATTATTTAAAAAAAACCATCATCAGGGCATTGAGTACCTACATTCAAAGGTACAGGAACTTTATTCCATCCTTAAACTACGTTCCCCACTGCGTACCATCAGGTTGCGTTCTCTGGCGAATTTCCCGTGCGACAATCTATCAACCAATCTCAGCGGACCTCCCAAAGGACAGACTTCCATATCAGTGTCTTACCTTTAGCAACACTCGTATTGATTATTTAGGCTCATTCTATGTCACTGTTCGACGTAATACTGAAAAGAGGTGGGGATTTCTCTTCACTTTCCTGACTACTCTTGCTGTCCATGTTGAAGCCGTTCTGTCCATGGACAAAAATTCTGTGTAAAGGAGGTTGAGTGAATTGTCTCAAGCAAGTGTATGCCTGCTATGATTTGGTCAGATGAAGGTACAATTTTTATCGGAGCGGAAAAAGAGCACCTGCTCCGTGAATGCATTGAAAAACGGAACGCGCTCAACATCGCCTTGATTTTGCGCATAAAGGCATTAGGTGTAGGTTCAATCCTCCTAGTGCGCAACGCCAAGTTGACATCGGGGAGAGGATGGCCCGTAGTTTTAAGAGAGTACTTCATACGATCCTTGGTACGCCTCGCTTCACAGATGAGGTTTTGAACACTAATTTTTTGTCTAGTTGCACGTCCCTTACTTAAACGCATGTCCCTTAACGCCTGTAAGCGCCGACCCGTCCAACATAGGTGCAATAACACCCAATCACTTTCTAACTGCTAACCAAGCAACCGGAGTTCCGTCAATTGATAGTGTTGATGAATTCGATCATTGTAAGCGATACGATCGTGCGCAGTCCTATGCCAATGCATTTTGGGTGCTTTGGCTTAAGGTGCATTAACCATCTCTGAACCGTAGATCTAAGTGGCAGACGCCTGCCCGACATCATTTCAAGGTCGGTGATATAGTTTGGATAGTAGTGACAAAAGCCTTTCCCAGGAGTTACTATCTCACTGCTCCGATCGAAAAGCTCCAGCATGAAATATACAACGGCGGCCGCTCCTCAATCGTACACAGGTCACCCGGATCGCTGGTGTGCCCGCTCGTTAAGCTTGTATCAATCCTCCTAACATCTTGTTTTTGGCCAGAGGATGTTAATGAGTAAACAAAAGAGTAACGAGGAATGAAAATGAGAAATCAATTCAACAATCAATCCAGCGAGAGAGTATTACATAATGTTCTTAACCATGTATGCCTTACAAAAAGATTAGAATGCGCAGAAAATGCGTTCTTTTTCACGCAGAGAATTCAGAAAAGATTCATATAACATAATTTTAGTTGAACCTACTGAGTTACTAAGTCAGTTGCGCTCGTGTTAGGATTAATATTTTTGTTTCAAAAACTTCTCGGTGATCAATCTTAGACTAAGACCTGCCAAAAAGTATTACTGGATCTGGAAACATAAGAAAATTAAGTGTTAATTGGGTGTTAATCTGGGAATGGACGTTTCTGTTTTCCGTCCTAGTATCAGCTTCTCCCTCCATTGTGCAAAAACAAGTATAATAAATAATTGGATACGGATAGGTTAGGTGTTATTTCTTCTAACTTGATAATAACTAAATTTTAAACGGCCTCATTAACTACACTCAACTGTGAGTCAATTTAATATAACACACGGCCACTTTAACCACAGGAAAGCAAGGAAAATTAAAGGAAGGTTATGAAGGAGAATAATAATGAGTAGGTACTAGAGCAGATGGGCTCCGTGTGGGGCGCCAAAATTGTAGGCGGCACCAGAATTAAAGGTGATAAAAACTCACTCTGGAATATTATAACTGCCTCAGTCACTGTTCCACGCAACATATCAAAATCCACAAACTTCTTCAACAATGGCATATCGAGCAACAAATTTTGGCAGTTCTTAGCCTAAGATCAGTAACGGAGAGTTTTGGAAATATTAAAAATAATAAGCCTAAGTCGAGCTCAGTTGATTGGTAGGTTCAACAAAATGTATGTTGAACGAACTTTTTCTGAGCTCTCTACGTGAAATGGAACGCATTCTGTGCGCATTCTAACCTTTGTGTAGGGCTTACATGGTTGAGAACATTACGTAATGCTCTCTCGTTGGATAGATTGTTCATTTCATTTCTTTCTTTCATTTCTCGCTGCTCTTTTATTGAGTATTGCCGAAAA
The DNA here is from genome assembly GCF_964194025.1 of Convolutriloba macropyga. Taxonomy (NCBI): domain Eukaryota; kingdom Metazoa; phylum Xenacoelomorpha; order Acoela; family Convolutidae; genus Convolutriloba; species Convolutriloba macropyga. The sequence goes on from NC_134476.1 coordinate 33,977,593, forward strand.
GTATTGAAACCTTGAGTATTGCCAAAAACAAAATTTTTCAGACGTTTCTTTTTGTATTGGTGTTTTTTGCGTAATTAATGTGGTGCGTGTTGATTTGCATGATTTTTCAGTGCCAGTGTGTTTCAAATTGGACTACTTTTCTTCCTAGATTGGTGTAAATTTTTCGTTTTTGTCTGCCGAAAAAGGACGGCTTATTTTTTTGTTCAAACAGTACTTTTAATTTTTTACAAGTAATAAGTTGATTTCGGAAAATCCCAACGGTTTCTCTAACGAAAATTAAAAGTTATTTTTGCAACCTTGCCACGCACAGACTTGCAGGAGCCGTTTTGTTGTTTAGTATCGTGTCATTTTCGAAAGTGGTGTTTGTCTTAATCGATTGATTTTTATACTGTAAAATCTGCACTACCGTCTGATTAGTTGCTTTACAATAAACATATAACTAAGAAATGCATAAGGAATCATAATGCTTGAAAAAGTTCAGAATAAGTTTTTATTTTTCTTTTAGAAAATTTGGGATCTACCTACTACTTTCCTTTGCTGTAATTTGGGCTTGTGTGGGTTTAGCAGAGTCATGCAAAAATATTGTGACATGCTTTGGAAAATTCTTAATACTTTTATACTTTTCCACAAGAAAACTTGTAGAACCATGGACCAACGAGAAAATTGTTTGTTCAACCAGTACCGGACCCACTTAGAAAAAGTATAGTAATAATAATTCTTCAAAATTTTCTTCAAATTGAGGCTCCTTTTTTTGGGGGGGATATACATCGCTATGTAAAAATATGTAACTGAGGATGCACATGTAGGATTAACAACTTGGTTTGTTTTTGACTTTTTTACTTACAAACAAAATAGTAACCCAGCTTTTAAAATGATAACCAACTATTCTACTAATCACTTTTGTTCGCTTGTTTTACTTACTTCGAGGTTGATTCCGAATCACAATTGTTTCCATTATTATCCACGCCATTTGGATATGATCCAAGTTTGAATAGTATTTCGAAATACTCTCCACCACTGTGCTTGTTGCTGTGCATTCGTCTATAGAACTTTTATCATCCGAGCTCTGCTCTAAAACAACGTACAGTTAGTTATTGAGACTGACCAAAATTATGGCGTTCTATGTTTTGTGCTCTGCGATGTGTTTGTGACTTTAAAAGCAATGACTATATGATGCCCCCAAGCCCCAGGAGGTGGGATCCAGAGCATATAGATTATAAAAAAATATTTAAAAAATGGCATTTTGGCATTTTAATGAAGTCTGTTCTCTGGATTCGGCTTCCCGGGCTTGCAGGCATCATACACACATTACTTTCAGATTGTGACCAAATCACTCCATTATTTTTTTATAATACAGAATTTTTCCAGAACTCTGCTGCTTTAGATTCTGAAATGCTTTCATATATTTCATATTTTAGGTTTCAAAATCGTGACGCGATATATAGCACTCGTATTATTCTATTCCACTACTGATGGCTCTATGGCAGTTTTTGCAACAATCTGCAAGTTTTTGCGAGCAAGATTGTTTTAAACACTCTTGCTGTATTGCAAAGTATTTTGTGAGACATTGAAAAATTATTTGAAAATCTTGCAAGATAGCTGTCCAGAATGTCCGAATCAACCAAGTCCTCTGCCATAACCTTTTGGATCTTGTAAGAATATTGGCAGAAAAAGGTTTCAATTAAAAATGATTAGATACAATTGAAAAACTCAACTCTTCTCAAAAGCACTATTTTTTTGAGTTTCAAATTATATCCTCCATTAAATAACAATTTCTTTTTCTTTTTGATCAACGGAAAATAAAATTTCGTTAAACTGACTTTTTATGGAACGATATTGAAAAGAAAGGCAGGCCCTCAAGCCGACCTACTGATGTTTTCTGTTTGGTGAAAAAGATAGAAGTAGTTGGATTTTGCCGAGAGAAGTTAGATTCTACCGTTAGATTCTTGATAAAAGTGTCATTCACGCACCCAGTTTTATGTCAACCCCACTTTCATTGTCTTCAAGTGACGACATTCTTTCATGGCAAATCAAAACCATCTTAGCACCTTTTTATTTCTATAACTGAGAAAATGTATTTACTGAGGGTCATTATCAAATATTGATTTTGGTCTATGGCCGATTATTATATAGTGCTAGCTCCTTTAAATACCTGTCCGTCTATTTTTCAAATGGTTCCACATATTTAAACAGATTCTCCATTTTACAAACTCTGAAAATAATTGTTACTACTCTTTTAGGAAATCGTTTAGAATATTTTAATTCTTGAAGAACCAGCGAAACCGCCAAACCCACAATCGGTGGTCAATTTGACCATCAAAAACGCTTTTGTGCCTACTTTAAACATTTTTGTTGTTAATGTGAGAAGTTCAAGTCTACCAATAATTTGAGCTTTTTGGTAGCTCAAATATATTTGTTTCTATCAATGACCTTCCTTAAACACGTAGCCTAGAACAAAAAACTTGCTGTCGACAAGAGTTAACAGATTTTCAAAGAGCTCTAATGATCATTGAAATACAGATACAAACCTTAAAATTAAAACGCTAATGAAGACAATGACTCATCCTTTTACATTGACTAATGAAACTACTGTATCAAGCATAAACATTAAAAAAAAATGTTAGAACTCATTCGAACTCATTTTCGCCTGTAAAGGTTTTTTGAACCAATTACTTCGATTACGCTGGATTACACAGGAAATCAAAACGCCATTTTAAAGAGCAATCGCATGTTTCAAAAGTGGGCTGTAGAACTCACTATAGAAAACCAGACCAGCTACAAACGAATATTGCACGAACTAACTAATCTTATGAGAAACTGAAACAAAAAAAGGAAAATTTTAAAACAAAAACTAAGCAAAATAGTGCACAAAAAACTGATTTATAAGATCCTTAAAACTCGCAAGACAAAAAACAATACCATCGAATAATTCAGTCTTCATTACTTGAAGGATTTCTTTGTTTCAGTGGATCAAAAATTATCTGAAAAATTTTTTAACAGGAAACAAGCTATAATTTCCCTAATATTGAATAAAACGATAGCACTTCATGAAACAAATGAATCAGAATTTACAAAAACTTAAGCAATCTGAAGACAAAGAAGTACTGATGAATTCTCAATGAAAATTTGTAGTTTTGTTCTCCATTATTGAGTGTCATCCTGCGAAAGCCATTAAATATTGTTTGCCAGAGCATATTACCCCGAGTCCATAAAAATTAGCCAAAGTAATACCCTTATATATTAAAAAAAGATAGAATAGATCCTTGTAATTATAGATCTGTCAGCTTAATGAGTACAGTAAAATTTTGGAAAAAATTTTACGGAAGAGGATGATAAAACTTTTCTTTATAAAAGATCTTGCTACTTTGAAATCACTTTGGATATAGGACACAAATTTCAAGTTCACTTGCCGTTACCACCCTAACTAAAAGTATTACAATATTTTTCATATTATGTGTTTTTAAATCATGATGTGACATATAGCTCAGATACTCCTTTTTTTCCATTGCAACACGAAACACTCTTACGTCAATACAAAGTATCTTCATCAGGACAAATTGTTCAAAACCTTAAAACCTAGCTGTCCAGAATGTGCGAAAAATACAAGGTTTCTGCAATAACCCTTTTCATCTTGGAATCATGATAAAAATCATGATAGATAAAAGTTGAACAAAATTTCTATTATTTCTAACAACTATGATTGGACTTAATTTTTATGCATTCGAACATATTAATATTGTCAAATGCAATTTTAAACATCAACTTTTATCAAGTGCACTATTTATCTGATTCGAATTAAATCCTTCATTAAATAGTGAACTTTTTTTATTTTTGATCAACGGAAACTAAAATTTTTCGTTAATCTATCTCTTTACGGAACGATGTTAAAAAGAAAAGGCTGGCATCATTTAGAGTTTCTTAATTCCTGATGAACCTAAGGAGCCGCCAAGTCCTCCATGATCAATTTGACCATTAAAAACGTTTTTGCGCCTGCTTTAAAAATTTTTGTTTTTTTTATGTGTAAAGATTATGTCTACTGATAACTTTAATTTTTTGTCAACTTTAGTGTTTTTTATCTGTGACTCTCCTTCATTACGTGGTATCCATTTAGCAGGACCTAGACTCGTATCTTTAATTCAAATAACTGAGTACAGTGATCAAACTGTCTGTCATTCAAAAAGTTACTCAACGATGCTCTTTATACCAATTATTCTGTAGGTTTCATCAGTATATCATTTCTTGCCAGAAAATTTATTTGGAAACATGGAGAAGAAAAAGTGAACCTGATTCGATGGCTTCTAAGCCAATATTTTGCATAAATTCAGTTTTTCCCCAATTTTCCATTGATAATATTCATTTTATGAGTTTGCTTCTTCATTGCAAAAGGGTATAAGAATTAGCTATAATAGCGATGTGAAAAAACTATAATGTTATACCGAAAACGAACAACAGAGTGTCATGGTAAACCCAAGAACCCAGTTCCTTTATATTAATTTTTTATCATTTTTCCTGAACCTTGTCTGTTTCTACACTATTCTCTGTGGACGCTTTTGATAATATGTCCTAATCGGTGAAAGCAAAATGAACCGAAGTAAATGAAAGCCGACACAAAAGCAAGCCGAAAGTTATGTAATAGTTATGTAATCAGAAATAATACCTTGTTAACCATTAAAATCAATACTTCGCGTAGTATTATAATGCGTAATGTATACCAATGCACCAATGAAACAATAATACGTCAATTTTTAGAAATTTAGTGGGTGGGGACCGCTTACCATGGCCATGCCTATCATCCGCTGTGGAATTTAATCCAGAAACTGCGGGCCGGTTATGACGGCGAAGCCGAGACGCCCGCGAAGCGTGTCAAACAGCCCGCCACGTGCAAGTTAAAATACGGATAAACCAAAAATTTTTCAGCTTTTTGACCTAATTCTCAAAATCCGACTTGCTTGTCTATTGGCTTGCTTGACTGCCACCGTCATAAGGTATTAAGTCAGAATAAGCACCCATATGTAATGATAGTTTCTTAATATTGAACTTCCGCTTTTGATTAAATTTAATATATTATATTACATCTTATAGAATGAACATTTCAGCCAAACTGTGAAGAAATAAACCTTTCAACTCAAAATGAAAAGTCATTAGAGCGCTCAAAAGATTTGGTTGTGATATCTTCAAATTTTTAAAAACTACTGGTACTAATTAATAACTATGGATAACTTAGTTTATTTTGATTAATTGTGTAATTCTTGATTTTGTTGAATTCTGTACCACATAACAAAAAAATTACATGAATTTTTGAGAATTTTTATTCCCATCCTGTGACAAAAGTAAGAAACAAGAATCCTTTAAGACAGACCAGGTTGGCCACGGACAAATGTTTTCAGCGTATTCAAACAACATTTTTAACAACAATATCTGATGAATCATTGATTCTTTTGACAGTCCTGTGAGTCGAATTAACATTCATGTCTCCTTTGATTTCCAGTTGTAGACCAGTGCTTCAATACAAAACTTATACTCATCAAAATACCTTTTTACATCAATTTGGAAATAAAACCTTTGAAATGCGAACTTCAAAAGGCGAATTATTGTGACAATTATTTATTTTTACCACATTTTAAGAAACTTGTGGTCCAACATAGCATTATTTCATTTTTCGGTCAAAATTCGATTTTAAAAGAAACTATTTGTTTTAATAATATTTGATAATTTTAGGTTTCGGGAGAACTTCTTATCTGGTGATAATCATAAAAGTGTACTGTAATGAATTGTACTGCTCAAGATTTTCCGTCATGCGAAAAAATTTATTGAAATGAAGAAGATAATTGCTCTGCAAATACTACAATCCTTGTGGATCCATTTGTCACATTTTTGTTCCGACCCCACTTGTGAGGGGAGGAACTATATACTCAAATGGGTTTTTTTGGTTCAGTCAGTTTTTGCCCATCGGTATGTTCATTGTAGAGAAATGTAAGTGGTATCATTAAACAGCTCGTTCAGTGTAGAATTCAAAATTAAAAAGATTTTTTTTTAATTTCGCGTTTATCGAAGAGTTATCTAGGTTTAATGTTTTGTGTGAACACGCGACATTTGCATAGTTTTGTTCACTTTTAGCGAATATTTTGTTCAAATTCAGGCCTTCCTATAAAAATATTATTTCAAGATTACATTTCACGCTTTAAGTTGAAGCAATTTTGTGTTACCAATAGACCGATAAAAAGGCTAGTTCTGGTCTCTTGAGGAAGTTTACTATAAAAAAAGTCGAAATCAATTTGCGAGCTGCCTTTTTTAGAAAAATTTCCTATTTATTATTGTTTTTGGTTAGAGTCAGTGTATCAGAGGCAAATTTTTCAAAGCAAAGATTATGGTCTATTTGGCTCTACTTCATTACGTGGTATCCATTTAGCAGGACCTAGACTCGTATCTTTAATTCAAATAACTGAGTACAGTGATCAAATTGTCTGTCATTCAAAAAGTTACTCAACGATGCTCTTTATACCAATTATTCTGTAGGTTTGATCAGTATATCATTTCTTGCCAGAAAATTTATTTGGAAACATGGAGAAGAAAAAGTGAACCTGATTCGATGGCTTCTAAGCCAATATTTTTCATAAATTCAGTTTTTCCTCAATTTTATATTGATATTATTCAATTTACGAGTTTGCTTCATCATTGCAAAAGGGTATAAGAATTAGCTATAATAGCGATGTGAAAAAACTATAATGTTATACCAAAAACGAACAACAGAGTGTCATGGTAAACCCAAAAACCCAGTTCCTTTAAATTATTTTTTTAAACATTTTTTCTGAACCTTGTCTGTTTCTACACTTTTCTCTGTGGACGCTTTCGATCATATGTCATAATCGGAGAACGCAAAATAAACTGAAGTAAATGTAAGCGGACAAAAAAGCGAGCCGAAAGTTATGTAATAGTTATGTAATCAGAAATAATACATTGTTAACCATTAAAATCAATACTTCGCGTAGTATTATAATGCGTAATGTATACCAATGCACCAATGAAACAATAATACGTCAATTTTTAGACATTTAGTGGGTGGGGACCGCTTACCATGGCCATGGCTATCATCCGCTGTGGAATTTAATCCAGAAACTTTGAGCCGGTTATCACGGCGAAGCCGAGACTCGCGCGAAGCGTGTCAAACGGCCCGCCATGTGCAAGTTGAAATACGTGTAAACCAAAAATTTTCATCGTATTGACCTAATTCTCAAAATCCGACTTGCTTGACTATCGGCTTGCTTGACTGCCACCGTCATAAAGTATTAAGTCAGAATATGCACCCATATGTAATGATAGTTTCTTAATATTAAACTTCCGCTTTTGATTAAATTTAATGTATTGTATTACATCTTATAGAATGAACATTTCAGCCAAATTGTGAAGAAATAAACCTTTCAACTCAAAATGAAAAGTCATTAGAGCGCTCAAAAGATTTGGTTGTGATATCTTCAAATTTTTAAAAACTACTGGTACTAATTAATAACTATGGATAACTTAGTTTATTTTGATTAATTGTGTAATTCTTGATTTTGTTGAATTCTGTACCACATAACAAAAAAATTACATGAATTTTTGAGAATTTTTATTCCCATCCTCTGACAAAAGTAAGAAACAAGAATCCTTTAAGACAGACCAGGTTGGCCAGGGACAAATGTTTTCAGCGTATTCAAACAACATTTTTAACAACAATATCTGATGAATCATTGATTCTTTTGACAGTCCTGTGAGTCGAATTAACATTTTTGTTCCGATTCCACTTGTGGGGGGAGGAACTATATACTCAAATAGGTTTTTTTGTTCAGTAAGTTATTGCCCATCGATATATTCATTGTAGAGAAATGTGAGTGGTATCACTAAAAAGCTCGTCCAGCGTAGAATTCAAAATTAAAAAGATTTTTTTCTGAATTTCGTGTTTTTCGAATAGTTATCTAGGTTTATAATTTTTTGTGAACACGCAATAATTGCATAATTTTGTTCACTTTTAGCGAATATTTTGTTCAAATTAAGGCCTTTCTATAAAAATATTATTTCAAAATTACATTTCACGCTTTAAGTTGAAGCAATTTTGTGTTACCAATAGACCGATAAAAAGGCTGGTTCTGGTCTCTTGAGGAGTTTTACTATCAAAAAAATGTCGATTTCAATTTGCGAGGTGCCTTTTTTAGAAAAATTTCCTATTTATTATTGTTTTTGGTTAGAGTCAATGGATCAGAGGCAAATTTTTAAAAGCAAAGATTATGGTCTAATTGGCTTCGACACTTTCTTCTGGAAAATTTGGTTGATTTTTGGTTGTTTGTTGCCTGCATTTGTAGTTGTCTTCATAATCATTGGACTTATTGTGATGTCTTATTGATAATATATTGATAAATTACATCATGGATTCAATTACATCGTCCCATCGAGGCATAAGGTAACGTATTTTTGAATTTACTTGAAAGCTCTTGAATTTAGTGGCTGTTAAGACTTCATAAATTTTATTTTATAAGTTTTTGGACATTAACCAAACTTAAACTTATTTTCGTGAACTGTTAGTCAATCTCTTCTTTCTTGAATGACTTCTTGAATGACTTCTTCCAAAAATGACTTCTTTCTTTGCAACTGCCTCTAAAGCAAATCTGGTTAGCGGTTTCATCTTCTAACTGTTGGTTTTATGATTTCGATGCCACGAGTTCGCATAGTTTTCTTAAAAACTTTTGGATACATTTATTGTAATTTTGATTACTTTCTTCTTTATTACAGTTTTATAAAATTGATAATTCGCATTGACTTAGAGAAGATTTTCTCTTGATCATAGATAAAGTTTGCAGAGGAAAAATTATGAATCAAATGGCTTTGACACTTTCTTACAATTTTCGACTGAATTTTTCGGGGTTTTGCCTGCTTTTTTGTTGTTTTCATAATCATAGGACTTATTATGATGTCTGTTTGATAACATCTTGATGACAAACATCGTTTGTTTATCCGGATATAATGTAGCTTTTTTAATGAATTTTTTTGAAATCTCTTGCACTTAGTGGCTGTAAGACTTCAAAAATATTTTTTTATAATTTTTTTGACCTTAACCAAACTTAAACTTATTTTTGTGAACTGTAAGTCAATCTCAGTAATAACAGTACCTCTTTGATTGCTACTGCATCTAAAGCGAATCTGGTTATCGGTTTTATCTTCTATCTATTGATTTTATGACTTCGATGCCACTAGTTTTCATAAAGTTTTAAAAGTTTTTGGATAAATTTTTTGTAATTTTGGTTACTTTTCTATTTTTATCACAGTACTTTAATATTGATAATGCCCAGTGGCTTAGAGTAGATTTTCAATTGATCACAGAAAAATCTTGCAGAGAAAACATTATGATTCAAATGGCCTCGACACTTTCTTACACTTTGCTATTGAGTTTTTTTGGTTTTACCTGCTTTTTTTTTATTGTTTTCATAATCATAAGACTTATCTTTTTGATAACTTAAGAATGACAAACATCATTATGATTGTATCGGCAATAACTTTGCCTTTTAATTGACTTTCGCTGAGAGCTATTGAGTTGAGTGGCAGTTTACACTTTTTTTAAAAAAATTCGAATCTCTTTGGACGCTAACCTCTGTTAAACCTATTTCCATGACTTGTAAGTAAATCTCAGTAAAGACATGACCCCTTTCGTTTTTATTGCATACAATATTAATCTGGTAAACGGTTTTAACTACTGCCTATTGGTTTTATGACTTCGATGCCACGAGTTTTCGCGATTTCAAAAAATTCTAATCATTAATAATTCTCATTGGCTTAAAGAAGCCGTACCTTGGATCATAGATATAGTTTTTAGAGAAACGCTTATGGTTTCAATGGCTTCGAAATTTTCTTCTCTTAATTCTCTAATGAATTTATGGTTTTTGCATGTATTGGTTGTTGTTTTATAATCATAAGACTTATTGTGATGTCCCGTTGATTACTTTTGATTGACAAACATCATTTCGTTCTCATTGAGGATTCACTTAGCGTACTTTTTGACTTCCGTTGAAAGCCATTGATTTTAATGGCGTTGATATAACTGGTTTTCTCAAAAATTTCGTTGTTTTATTATATTTCTTTGTACCCTTGAAGTCATGTTGTTAAAGAAAGAACAACGCCATTGCTATTAATAAGTATATGAAGAAAGAACATTTTTAACAAACAACTTCTCTTTTGTTGGGTTTGACACTTTTCTCGCTCAATTTTTTTCTGAAATTCTTCATGTAGTCTTGAAATGCTGACTGGTCTCATAGGCTTCTAAGTAAAGATTAAATGAATGATGTTAATCAATGCAGTCAGTTTATAGCGATTACTATCAAAGTTCATGATATTGTTGGTTTTGAAAGACTTTTTTCTTTTAAGTTTTTGTTCTTTTCGTCAACTTGTAATTTATTTTCACAATTGAGAAGTTCCATCCAATTCATTCTAATTAAAAAACTACTTTTCCATTGATATCATGTCGTAACTGATGTTTTGTTTATTGGACAGTATGCGTTTTCATATAAGTTTTGTGAGTGGTCAATGTTTGTGTTTCTTTTTCTCTTCTTTTAGCACTTTCGCTAAAACATTTATGTTTTTGTTTATTTTGTCGTTTGTTTTTTTTTTTCTCGTAGTCTTTCTAATGGCAGAAATTTTGAGCGCTGTAATGAGGCGTGGGGTTATGTATTTCAATACATAACGCCACGCAATAGTAGTTCGGTTGTGTAACGATTTTTTTAACTCAAACATCTAGTTTTAATTATCTCATCAATAGGTTGACAATTATGTCAAAAATGTAGATGAGCTCGGGTCGGAACATCATGTGCGAACTCACATTAACGAGCATCCTCGTTTGCAAACAAATTTCAAATAACGAAAAATGGAAGGAAATTATTACATTGTACTGATTTTCAAACAATGGCTATCTTTGCTCCCATATAGTATTATTTCTGAGTATCTGTTGCTTTGCCGAAGTTGTAGAAAATGTTCGGCTATATGTCGATTTTTTTATACACCGTTTTCCTGATGTTTCTCTTTATCTTCTCAAAAAATCTCACAAAAATGAAGCCCCGAAACTAATTTCTACTGTTCTTTTGTGAGATATTATTAGAGCTTTGAGCCAAAAATAGGTGTAAGATAAATACCTTGTTTTCAACCTGGGATTAAATTTGGTTTTAAAATATATAAATTTTATTATATTTTGTAATGACTTTAAGAATTAACCCTGCAAAAATGTTTTTAAAGTGTGATTTTTTGAAATTTGTACTTCAATTGAATTTGAAATTGTATAATTATTTATTCCAACGTTCCTTGCACTCTTTTAGTGTGTAGGTTCTAAGTCTTTTTTAACTCAACTTTAAGTACAGAATGGTATCTACAACAGTTTGTGCTAATTCCACTATCAAAAATTTTGTTAATCCTCTATTGCTAATTGTCTTCGCCGAAGCAAAAAATAAATTAATTCCTTTAAAATTATGTTGAACAATTGCCTCTTCCTTCGGAAAATGTGGGATCTGGGAAAGAGAGGGCGTCAAATCTTTCAAGGCATTTTATTTGGACGCATAATTGTTGTTCCAACTATGTTTCAACAAATTTTGCGTTGAATTGGGAGATTTTGTGGCTGTTGAAAATTCAAAAAAAACATCACGTGGTCCAGGCTTGTGTGGATCAGCTCTTAAAAAATCATAAAATCGCAGAATCAAAATATTTGCACGAGGAACTCTGAATGCATCTGTTTAATTATAGCAACAAGAAATTTCGACAATCAAAAAAGAATTTTAAAGTGAACACATTGATGAGATTGGAAATTTGAGTTGAATTGGTTTTTATCACAATTGCTGTACTCTCATTTATTTTTACTCATGCCTTCGGTGTAGCTCTACCCGCATATAGTCTAATTCCTTTTTCTTTGAAATAAATAAGTTCATGAAGATTTTTATATCGGCAGTTTGTTGTATGTCATTTTTAATTTGAAATAGTGTTACTTATGGCCTAGACAAGAAACAAATTTTATTTCTTGTGTAAGTCAGGAAAAGTCTACGTTTATTGACTGACTTTTCCGTAATAAGTTTTCAATCTCGCAATAAAGCTCGAAATACGTCTGCATGTTTTCAAAACAGAAAAAAAAGTTGTCTCCTTTTGTGAGAACTTTGTGTCTGGTGATATGTGAAAAAAAAACAATGCAACCTGTGCGTTTGATTAAGGTTACAATAATTTTATAGTTTTCTTAAAAGTGTATTCGCTCTAAACTCATTTTGCCTCTTTTGTCATTTTCTGCCTCTACAGCTTCTACCGCAATAAAAAAAAATTTCCAGGTCCTAATTGAGAAATATTTCCCCCTAATTTTTATTCAGCAATATTTTGTTAAGTATTGTTAAGTTTAAACCTGAGTAACGGCATTTCGTGGCCTCAGAGAGAACTGTGTTGTTTACATTAGTTTTGATATACAAATGTTATGAACAAAATCATTCTTGGGATCAACGTTGAATTTTGATGATTTCAAAGTGATGATTTCAATGTACCTAGTCTATTAAAATAGAACTCGCCGAAATTTCTCCTTATTTTATGATAACTTAGTACAGTAGTAGAGTATCTCGTTAACAAATTGTTATTGCTCTCATATTACTTTTGTAAAGGCTTAGAAAATTAAATATTTCGATTTTCCTTCAGCATATTTTTTTTCAATAAGTTAATTGAACTATCTTTCGGGTTCATTCCCAAAGCACCGTCAAATTAAGAAATTGAACAAGATGTTTGAACAAAGTACATTAATTTACAAAACTTTGAGAAATCAACTTGAGAAAGTTTCCCAGTTACCTCTATGCTAAGTGTGTTTGGTATTAACTTTGTCGTTTTCTTCAGTTGTTTTCTTTGTACAAAAGCTGCATGATGAGGTTTTCCTGCTTGTTCCGTCTCAATTATTTGTTGTTTAATTTTTGACAGATGTGAAAAAGAAGGATGAACAAATACTTTTTGAAAATTAATATGCTTTTTTGCATTTTTTGCTTCTGTTATCAAATTTGGCTGTCATGGTAGCCCTTTGTAAAAAGCCTACCTCACAAAAAATGTGAAAGAACAAACCGCCTCGCTTCTAACTCTAATGCGAAAACTGGCAATCTGGAAAGGTCTTTCGCAAATCTTTTTTTGCACGAATCTTATCTTGCGAGAAACGTTCAAACCTGCTACTTGAAGGATCACAAAAATTTGACAATGTTGGCTCCGTCTGCTCATTTTCCCTGATTTGATCTCCTCTGCAGAAATCCAATTAACTTCTTCAAAATTGTCGTCAGTGAGTAAGAATTTGCGCTTCATCAACTGTTTGAACTGCTCAACAGAGGTGTTCATCATATTTCTAAGGTACTTCATCCGTGACTCGTCAACAACATTGAAAATTTCAACAAATGTAAACTTTGCTGACTTCAGTTTGACCTCAATAACTTCGTTGATACTCGTTATGGAGCTGCTATTAGATCCAATATCTATCAAATTACATTTATCGTATAATGAAGGCAGAAAATAATTTGACGCAAGTCGAATTTCTTGAAATTTTTGTGGCGATCCAACTGCTTTGTGAAAGTCGTATTGAAATTTTAAACAAGAGCTGTACCAGAAATATTTTCTGCAGCTGTTACTTTCTGCTAAAAGCGTCATCAGTTTTTCAAGTTTCTTCACTTCCGTGCCAACTTTTATATGGTCCCAATTCTCTTCTATCGTTATTTTTCCCAGCTTAGCTGTTGAGTGAACGACATTTAAAAGCTCTTTGAAGTTAAATGGAAAATTGAAACTCGACTTTCCTTTCTGGATATTGTCACAAAATTCAAGAATTTTGTCATATTTTTGCAGCTCGAAACAAATTTCCAAATATGTAGTTGAAACATCCACGTTTATGAAGTCAAGCGAGCCAAAAACTGTTTTGCTGCAGTTCTGTTCAAAAATTTTGGCTACTTTTTGACCATATTTGAGTTTATCTTCTTGGTCGTCGCTTCGCTTGTACAAATTGTAGTTAACGAGAATCAAAAAAGTTAAATACTGGTGATGTCTTTTTGCAGATGTTTTCGTTTGCTGCACAAGCTGCCATTGTTCAGATGTTGTTCTAACTAGTTGGTTAATAAAATTAGTCTCTTCAGATGTCAGAAATGTTTGGCATTTGTTGAGCCGCACAATAATTTGACGTTGCAGTGCCAGAGCTTTCAGAACCGGATCCGGGTTGCGTTTGAGAATTGTCTCCGCGTATTTATCAGTTTGAATTGCATCGTTTTGCGCAGTGTACATTTCCATTATATTGTTGTAGAATATGTCTAACTGATATTTAATAAATGGATCTGTGTTATGTTGCGGATACATTTCAAACATTTCCTGAACTTTGGTCATAACTTCATTTTTTCGATCCGTTTCGCCAAAACGCGCTAAGGCAGTTAAGTAAATCATTTCCAGGTAATTGTTAGTTCTGAAACAATTGATGCAAGAATTGTCACATTTTTTGTTAATTTTTCTCGAATTTTTGTACAAAGTTTTCATAACTTTCAAATCGTTGTCATTTTGTTGTAAAATGATACTTCTCAGCTTTATCGTTATGTACCTCAGCTCCACGTGTAAGATATGATCTTGACGCTGATTTTTATCAAGTCGTGGTAAGAGACTTTCGGCTCTTGTTAAGTAATTGCTTCCAAGTTTTGTCCCATCTTCATCAACAAGTAACATTTGATAAGCACAGAATGAAAGATATAAGTTGTCCAGGAAAATAAACAGCTGAAGATTTCGCTGATGATCATTTTGGGCATTGCACTTCATATACACGCTGGAGGCTTCTGAAATTGTCAAATGGAAGTTTAATTAAGGGAGATCCAAAAAATGTTGGTTACCATCTATGAGAGAGGTAAACTCATTCTGGAACTAATATGGTCTTAAAAAATTCAGATTAATTAAAGCTTGGCATTCCTTGAAAATCGCATTCCTTGAAGAAACAGACAATAGGACCATATTGATTAGTAGAGGCAAAAATTCTACCGTTGATGTATTGATATATTGAATTTACAACAATTTTTTTTTCTTTTGATATTGAAAAAAGGCAATTGTATTGTAAAGGACAATCTCTATAGGATTCCAAAAGACAGAGTCAATTGAGTGACATTATTGTGCAAATATGAGAAAATAATCACCAGTCGAAGACAAAGAAACAACATTTTCATAACAAAAAACTAGTGCTCTAAAATAATTTTTTCAATGTCAACACAGCCCTTTTAAAATTTATATTTGACTCATTTTATAACCGAATCGTAAAGTATTGAGCAAATGGAAATACGATAGACTATTTGACGCCAAGAAATATTCAGCAATCTACTGCTCATCTTAAAGTATAAAAAAACAACACAAATTGGTTTATTTTGTTGTATTCACTCGGTTTTGCCAAATTTTTTATTGTTTACCGATTCATGGCTATAGTACCCTAACTATTTGGGCTCCTGACACAAAGTTCCATAAAATTAAATTTGAGTTGAGACCAGACTTTTTTGGTGTAATATAAGCCCTGGAAGTTTTTTTATGATAT
>NC_134476.1:33998145-34033145 GCF_964194025.1 Convolutriloba macropyga
AGCGTGTTGTGTGTGTGTTTTTGTGTTTTTGTGCTTGCTTTTGTGTGTGTGTCTGTGTGTGTTTGTATGTGTGTGCATTTGTACGTGTGTGTGTGCGTCCGTCTGTCTGCTTGTCTGTCTGTCTGTCTGTCTGTCTGTCTGTCTGTCTGTCTGTCTGTCTGTCTGTTTGTTTGTCTGTCTGTCTGCCTGTTTGTCTGCCTGTTTGTCTGTCTGTCTGTCTGTCTGTGTGCGTAGTTGTGTGTGAGTGTTCGCGTGCATTTGTCAGTGCGTGTGTGTCTGTCTATGTGTCTGTCTGTGCTTGTGTGTGTGTTTTTGTGGTTGTGAGTGTGAATTTGTTTATATTTTAATGTTCGTTTGTTTGTATGTGTGATTGTTTTCAAGTATGATTGTTTGTTCCTGTATGTGTGCGGTGCGTCCTTTGTGTACAATGTTTTTGTATGTGTGTGGATTTTTATGTGTCCAAGTGTATTGTATGTTTGTGTGTCAATTCGCGTGTATGGACGTGTGTGTGAATGCGTGTGTGTGAGTGTGTGTGTGTATGTGTGTGTGTTTGTGTGTACATATGTGTATCTGTGTGTTTTTGTGCGTGTGTTTGATTTTGTGTGTTTTTGTGTGCATAGATGTTTCTAGCAGTGTGTGTATTTAGTGGGTTTTGCTGTGTTCAAGCTTTTGCTTTTGTTTTGTGTGTGTTTGTGTGTTGGTCTGTGTGCGTGCGTACGCATTTTCGGGTGTACGTGTGTGTGTGTGTGTTTGACTTTTTAAGACAACGTTTTTGTGTGCTTTTGCACGTATGTTTGTTGTTTTATGTTTATTTGTGTGTGTATTTTCTGTAAGATGTTGTGGGTTTAGATTTGTTTTTAGTGTGTCTGTCTAAGTTAAGAACACAAGTGTCTTGTGTGATTGTTTATGTCTTTATGTCTTGTGTCCGTTTGGTCTTGTGTGTGTGTGCGTGTAGAAATGTGGGTTTGTGTGTTTGAGTCTATGTCTTATGTTTTTGTCTGTGGCTGTGTACGTAGCTATGTGTGTGCTAATTAGTGTGTGTGTGTGCCTTGCGTTTGCGTGACGTTTTGTGTTTGCTACTGTGTGTGTGTCTGAGTATGTGTGTGTTGTATGCGTGTGTGTGTGTGTGTGCGCATGTGTGTGTAGGTGATTGTATCTGTGTGTCGATTTTGGTGTTTTTGTTTATGTGTGCAAGCGTGCTGTTTGAGTGTTTGCGCAAGCGTGAGTGTGTTTGTGTGCGGTTTCGTGTGTGCGAATGTGTGTATGTGTATTTGAGATTAAGTTTCTCCTTTTTTGTGTGTTTGCGTACGTATATGTGTGGATATGTGTTTATGTGTGTGTTCGTGTGCTGTATTCGAGTGACGTTGCGTGTTTGTGCGAGTACACGTGTGTGTATCTCTGCCTGCTTTTTATTTTGTCTCTTCATGTGTTCAAGCGTCTGTTTTTGTGTGCATGTGCGTTTGTGTGTGTGGGTGTTTATGTGTGACTCTTGTGTGTGTGTGCGTTTTTGTTTGTCTGAGCGTGAGGGCGTGTGTGTCAGATTGTGTCGCCGTTTGTATGCGTACGTTTGTATGTTATGTGTGTTTTTGTTGTGCGTCAGATGTTTTTTTCGTTTGTTTTTGTATAGGTGTTTGCATCTGAGTGTGTATTTTAGTGTTTCTCTTCACGTGTGCAATCAAGATTTGTGTGTTTGTGTTTATGTCTGTGTAAAATTGTGTTCATGTGTTTTTAGGTTTTTGTGTCAGTGTTTCTGTGTGTGTTTATGTTGACAAGGGAGACGGGAGGTTTTTCATGCAAACACTTTAACGGAGTTTAAGAGACGGGAGACACTTAATAGCATTTCACAAAATGAAGTTTTCTATTTTAGATGAAGTTTTCTATTTTAGACAACCCCTCAGGGGTTGTTTATTTTATGACGCGAGGAAATTTTTTGCTGGTAAAAAAATTTAAAGCCGAAAAGATAGCGTGTTCGTTTTTTCATGCCTTTTGTTGTTCATGTGCGGTTTATGAAGTTGTTTTTTTATTGTGAGACTTTAATGTTCTTCCAATTATTTTTTGGACTACAAGTATTACAATCATGTTGTTGAGATTGCCTTCTGACGTTTTCTTGTAATCGAAGGGTGTTCTACCCTAAATTGAAGGTTTCACAACTAGTTTGCGGAGTTTCATGCTATTCTTGTTTTCTGGCTCATTATTCAGCTCTATTGAGTTCGTTGGTGACTTACTTGACACCAATTGTTCGTAAAAGTTGTATTTTGTCAATTGGTCAGAGATATGAGACCTTATTTTATGAATTTAGATTACAATAAATGAGAAAATTGTTGGATCTTTTTCACAATGTCTTGTAAAACACCCTGTAGGCAGGTTTTTGTTTTCGATTAGAATGAGACAAAGAGTTTTCACTTGTACTTCTACTATATGAAAAGTTAACTGAATCTTCATAATTTTTTAGTTAGTTTACTTTTTTATTCACTTTCTGTTTTTTAATTGCCTTGAGATTGTTTTTGCCCAGGCTTTTCTCTACCATATTATAATACGTAAATTAAGTACTGGTTTATTCAAGAAGACGACTCTGACTCGTTTCGAGAACTCTTACGCCTAAATTTTTTGTGAAGATCTGCTCACACTTTTTCTTGTTTTTTGAAATCGCATTAGTGCACTGATTTTGATCACGCTGAAAAAAAAATAAAGCAAAATTGAAAAATTTTGCAGCGGGAAACTTTTCACTCTGATTTTTATAGTAAAATGAAAAACTCTCTATGAACAAAAATAAGATTTCTCGATTGTGATTGTTTGTTCAAATGCCGTGATTTTGCTCTGTTTTTCAATTTTTGAATCGTTTTTTAAATGCTTTGTCAAATCGCTTCCAAGACGTCAATTTTAGGTCAATTTTTTATTTAGTCAATTAAAACTATTAGAACTTTAGCTCAGGACTTGTTCTGTTTTTTTCTTTTTTGTTTTCTCTCACTACAAATTGTCAATCTTACCAGGTTCTACCGCAAAATAACACGAAAAGTCAGATTAGCTATCTACATCTCTTGACTCAAAACATGTCATGCAAATGTTCGCTTAATTTCTGACTACAATGTTAAAAAATCAGTGATAGAATTTATTTATTAACCGTATCGAAACTTAGGCCCATGTAAGATCTCGCAAGATCTTCCAAAAGATATTTAAGACTGTCACCTTTCTGGGGTTCTAAAAAAGCATTAATGAGAGTTCAAATTAAACTATTTAAAGCATAGTCTTTTGTAAGCAACTCTCCAAAGACGTCAAGGAACAACCGATTAACTGTCAATAAAATATTGCAATATAGCTGATGTCATTGTTAACTATTTAATATATTTGTTTTACATGTTATTACCTAAACTAAAATTGTCGTTGCAACATGAAAATAAATGTAACGAAAATTTAACCCTCAGAATCCGAAGTAACTATAACATGCAAAAGTAATCATAATCCACAACGTCACCAAAGGTTATGTGATTAAACAAAGGCATGCACGCATTGTAAACAAACTGGTTTATTAGAAACTTGATTTCAATCGACTAGTTAATCAGCTTTTGTTTCGGATTTCGGCAGCAGAACAGATTTTCTAACAAATACAGAAAAACATATTTTCTAGTCCAAAACCGGCTGTTATCTATCACGATCTTGGGATCTTATAAGATTCTTAAGCTTTTAATTTGTTCATCATAAAACGGTTATCTTGCAAGAGTCATGCTACGGGACTGCTGTCATGAAAGACTCTTGTACTAAAATAAACGTCTTCTTGGAGCTCTTGCACGAAAAGTGTCATAGACAAAGTTGTTGCAAGATCTTGCAAGATAGCCATCGGTGTTGGACTCGAGTGGCCCTCGCATGCAAAGCTATAACTGCCGCATCATCCGCTCTTTTGAATCAATTTGTTTGGAACACAAGTGAATTCTTTGTTTGACCATGGCATCTGGTAGCGAGGCAGGTACTTCACATGTTATTGAAGCGGCCAGTTCCAGTGTCAAAAGTGTAGTGGGAAGCAGCAATGTTGGAGATTGGGTGAGTAAATACGTGGATCCTTCTTTGCTCTTCGATGAAGATGTCGTGGGCGTGGTTGCCAACACAATAGCAGCACAATTGGGGTTGGAATTCAAAGGTACATGAAGATACTAATTGAGCTTGTGTCTTAATTCCATAGTGGGTTTACGCAAAAAATGCAGAAATAGATTTGCCCTGATTAGAGCGCAAAATTGAAATATTTGGTATAGAATTGATAGAAAATAGATGTTTAGATTTCCAGGTTGAGCATGGTGACCTCTGAACAGTCCGTTGGGAAATAACCTCAGATCGAACTCAGCCAAGGCAGACCATTGTTCAGACTTTCGTGCACTCTAAACGACCTCTGATAAGAATTAAACCACCGGATTTTGAGCAAATGACGTTCGGCAAACGTTGTCCACAACTTTTTGTAGACCTTGGTTCGGTCAAAATGACATCTGATCAGACTTCCGTGCGTTTATGATCTATCTCTGATCAGAAACGTTTCGAGCACTCCAAACGTCTCTGATCAGACTTTTACTGTGTCCAAAGCCATCTTCGATTGTGGCTCTGGTCATGGTAGCATTCAACGTCAAAAGAGTGTGATTATTTTATAAGCAATTGCTACAAGTTACAGGCATCATAGCTAATCTGTTGAAGACTGGACCCTTATCTTTTACTCCGGCCCAACATACTGAAATTGAGTCGCTGATAATAATGGGACTGAACTTTTGGGTCTTAGCACAGCCAAAATAAAATGACACATAGCTTTCCGGTAAATTCACCTGCCATTGCAGGTCTGTGCAGGTAGTGTGCAGATAACTTGAGGAAGCGTGCAGGAATGCTAAGACAAGCACACAGTTTAAGTAAATTTACCTGATTTTAGGTGGTTTTAACTGCTCACTTTTTAGAGTGCATGGGTTTTGAATAGACACTTTTTCGCGCGTTCGAACTTTTATCCAGACCGTAATTTGTTCTCTATGGAAACACTATTATGCACTCGATTTGCTTTGATCATAAGTGATTTTGGTGTGTCAACTCAGTCGGAGACATATTTTTGACAAAGCTTCCGTTGCTCCAATAGAGCCTGTGGAACCCCCAACTCCCACACAAAATGGAATAATATCTTGCTTAATGAGCACAAATACAATAAAGGTTACAGACCTTTTCTCATCAATGTCATGCAATTAGTATTGAAGTGTCTTCTTAATAAGATATTTATTGTCTCTTGACCTTATTTTGGGCATCGATTTTAAAGGTGATGCAACACAGAAAGCCGTCTATGTTTTGTCATACGCGGCTGTGGTCGAAATAGCTTCGCAAGTATTTGGGGTGGGTGCCAGTTTCTCATCTATGGATTTAACAGGATTCACTCTGGCACAAATAAAACAAACCCTTAAGGTTAGTTTCAAATTTTTTTCATAACTTCGATTTGAGCAAGCGGTTAACATCCATACTTTTTTAGAAAAAAAACTTGAGCTGCGATTTTATAAAAGAAACCACGAGAGAAATCACCATACTGTGTTTTTATCTGGTCTGGTCTGGCGTCGGAATTGGCAAAATTTTTGGATTCGGATTTAAATAAGTTTTGATGGAATGAACTGCATACAAACTCCGTATAATCTTTGTAATAATGATCACCCTGAACAACCTCAACCTGTACCTAAGGTGTCATGTTTTTGCAACCTTTTTTTTAGCGCACTGTAACTCATCTCGAATATTTGAAATTCTATATTATGCAACACTGCCATAATATAACTATTACATTGTTTCATCCAAATTTCCATAATTAGAATATATTTAGGGCCGTTAATGGGGATGACAACAGGGGTGAAAAGACTGAGGTGCGGTTATAAAACCTTCACTTCAGTCAATTTACACCATTTTTTATTTACAATTCTCAAGAACTTGAGGCCACAGTAAAGTCGTTTCTAATTTTGTGCACCTTGCAACCAGCATGGCAAGGAACTACTGACTTCACTTTCACTATTTTCTCCAGAAACAAAGAAATTTTGGTAGAATGCCATGATTTCTATATATTAAAATGATGAAAACTTTTTCACTGCCTGTAATTGATCCAAGCATCAAAGCTGCAATTGTCGCCCTTCAGCATTTACAGAGGGTAACCAAAGTGCTGCTGCAAAAGTTCAGCACAATCAACTTGCTAATATTGGACAGCCAGCCAAGAAGGCAATGAAAATGAGGGAAATGTTAAAAAGAGATCAAAAATTTTAGTAAAATTATAATACCCTAAACAGCTGTAGGCGCGGAACAAAACCAACAACCGAAATATTCTCAATAACAAAACGCCAGTTTTCAAAAAAAAATGCAAATCCTTTTATAGCAAAAAAATGGCAGACCTGGAATTTGTTTTATCCCATTTTTCAAAGAAAAATACAAACTGATGACAGGAAAGAATACCATGAACATATTTCTACCTTCAGTGATTAATCCATTATAGTCAATCTTATAAAGAAAGTTCGGATTATCTCTGAAGAAGTTTAATATCGATTATACACTTTGCATATGTGCCTTTTTGGTATTGCTGTCGCTTCTCTATTGGCAATTCTACACCAGACAACACGAAAAACGTACAAATGGTTACAGGACGAAGTGGCAAAAGTTTTCCTGGTAATAAAAAAGCCTAATGTGCAGATATTTTCCTGGTGCTAAAATCTTTCGAATTTTAACGTGTGATTTATTCCAATTAGTCCATTTTTGGTTATTTTCCATAACTGATTACAAAACGAAAACTAGAAAGCGCTCATTCCATCAATTGTTTCAATTTCGGCTACGAACATAAGTAGTAAGATAATAGGGTACTAATATGGGGGGTTATCCTTCGAATTAATACGTGTGATAATAGGGGGTTATCCTTGGCGGCGCTACATGTAAAACATTTGATTGTGGCCGTGCATGGGTGATACATGTAAACTAGCTTTCTTCTGGATACATGTAGGTGGAAATGTGCATTTATGTGGCTAGAGTCATTTTTGAGTGAGCGTTTATAAGATCATATGGCTACCATTGCTACAGTTGATTTGAAGAGTATTCAAGAAACTTACAAGGATATCAAAAAAGTATTCAAAATACGGTGAACGATTTTTATACTTTTTAGCTACTTGTCTGCATTTGGACCCTGAGATTGATTTAGATATAGCTTTGAAACTACGACCTTATGGTGGTTTGATTGCTATCCACAAATCAGCCCTCGACAATTTTTTTAATTCATTCAAAATTTTGAGACTGCATGCGATACTTCACGACGCTTCCGGTTTTGTATATGAATATAGTGAAAAAGGTCCAGGCTATTCTTACGTATTACCTTGTTCAGTGACAAATGAGTACTTTGGTCAAGTGATTAGAATTGCTTTTTGTTTATACGTAAAATCCATCAAAAATAGTTTATTCAATTTGCTGGAATGTTGAAATCCAGAGCGGTTGTTCTTGATTTTGAAGGCTTCGAAGTAAAAAATCTGTATTTATAATAAAAGAAATTGCGGTATCTACCGAATGTTACAACGACAAAATTTCGTTTTTACCTCCAAACTCATTTTACATACTTTCTTCGAGTGAGCAAAGATCTTTCCTGTGGGTATCTAAATTCCTTCATGGCCTCTCGTGGGAGATAGGAGGGTACCCTTGTCATTATTTGCAACAGATTTTTCAAATTATAGTTCTTCGATTTCCCTTTTCTGATTTTTATCTAAAAGGATTAGAAAAAACGGAAACTTTACGGCAGCTGTTACAGAGGAACGTTATCAACTCGGAAAATTTGCTCTAAGTTTATCGGGAGACACCTGTTTAAAAATTACATACATTGAGTTGCCCAAAACGACAGAGAAGCAAGTATTGCGCCAATAACAAGGCAAACCTCTTCAGCCAGTGGCTGACGAATGAATAGTCGGTTCGAGAAAACAGCTCCTTCTCTACTGCAAGTGAATTTGTCTCCAAATTTTACAGTATACAGTTGCATAACGCCTGAAAATCAGTTAAAGGTTACTCTTATCAAGGAAGAAAAAATTGACACAAGAGGCCAAACAGTTTTGAGAAAACAGCAGATTGTGTGTGCTGGTGCTGAAATAGAAGCTTTCAAAAAGTATCTTTCTCCACTGGAGTACTTTCAATTGTACCATGTCTTCACAAGAAGAAATTAAAAGGTTGAAACTAACCCCTTTACCTACGCCCAAATGTGCAGTACTAGTTCTGATGTCTCTGGACAATGAGACTCTTCCCGATGACATCAAGCAGCTGATTAAAAAGAACAATGTAGAGTCAATTGTTTTTAGAGATAAACAAGATTTGATGAAAGCAAACTATACAATAACTTACAAAGAAGGAGACGAAGACTCTGGATATGTTTCTTATGAATTTTTTATTGTTAAATAATTATGTAAAAATTTTTGGAAAGCAATTCTTTTTTGAATAATTTTATTTCAAAATGAGTCAAACCGAAGATCAATTAGATTCGGGCGGAAGCATAATTGACTTGGTTTTTGACACCGAGCACCAAAAAGACAATATTGGAGGTTGTGCAATTCGATATTTCCTCGATCAGAGGTTGTATACTTTACGCAAGTCATTATATTAATTTTTCTTATAACTGTATCTCTCGCCAAGTTCGTTTTTTCAGTTTTGACTGTGAAGAATCCACATTTTGGTTTTCACTTCACTCTTGTACAGTTGGATACGCTCTTCCAAATCCAAAGTTATGTATAAAGCTATTTCTACCACTCACCGGTTGTTCATGGCTGTTTGCGGGCCATCTTGTTGCGGGAAAACTGAGCTCATTTTCAAAATGCTATTAGTTGGCACATTTTTTCCAGAGTTTCAAACAATTTATTATTTTTATCAGCATGATCAGCCAAAGTTCCAATCGTTAGAGAAAAAACTGAACATACATTTAAAAAATTCTTCAATTTTCAGCTCATTCCAGTGTTAGAGAACTGCCTTCTTGTATTCGATGAGTTAGAGAAAATTGAGGAAATTTTGATTGACAAAGAATTTTCCAAATTAGCAGCCGCAGGGCAAATAGAAACATCAGTGTAATTTATGTTAAACACAATTTGTTCCAGCAAAGCAGATGGTCCAGAACAATTGATCTAAACACAACACATATCATATGGTTTAAATCACCACGTGACAAACAACAGATTAGTTTCATTGGTCGACAGTTGAATAATGCACATTTTTCAAAAAATAGCTATGAGTTCGCAACCAAAGAACCGTTTGGTCATTTATTAATTGATTTGGATCCCAAAACATCAGACTTCTTGCGCTACTGCTCAAATATTGTTACTCTAGGACCATCAATTTTTTATCTGCCATCAGCTAACGCCGTTATCTCAAATTTGAGCGATGAGAAAGAAAAAAGTTTGTATGCTGGGGCGGCTGCCAGACATATCGGATACAGAACTAAAAGAGAAGATTGAGAGAGCTCCAAATAAATTCATTAAATTCCTTTGCAAATGTTTGCTCAAAATTGTCAATGTAATGTTCCAATAAGAAAAAGTTTTATAGAAAGTTATGAAAAATCATTAAGAAAGCTATTGTCTAGGCAAACAGGTTTGAAAGGAAAGAGTCAACTTTTTGCTAGAGAAACAGATTTGGTAAAAACATATTTGACGAAATCAAAATGCGCACCGAAGAATTCATTTTAATTCCAAAACGAACGTTTGCTTTACATCAACTGGTAAAAAAAAGTTTTCGGCAATCCCCTAAATAAACAGAAAGCTGCACAGTTGCCTTTTTGCAAAAAAAAACAGTCCAATTTAATGGAAAAATCAAAAAAAGCACTTGAACCATTTGAGACTGCAAACAAACTGATGATTGAAACAGCAGAAGAGGAAAAACAGAACCCATGAGCGGAGACAGCGAGATTGGACCGGTAGTGAAAAAACAAAGAAAAAGCGACGATTTTGACTCCATAAAGAGAAAGCTAGAATTTATGAATAAAAACCATATCAAACGATCAAAAATCATATGTGACTTGATTAACCAATCTGAAACAGTCACCACAGAGTCGAACAACTTTCTTCACGTTAATAAAGAAACACTATGCATTAAAGCTTCATTATTTCTGTACAATCTACAGCAACCAACTGAAGTAATTGACATCGAAAAATACTCAAAAGTTTTAATTGCTCCTAATATCTCACCTTATCTTGTTGCAAATACACATGCCAAGCAAACCTTGGAAGCCTCGTCTGAAAAAGAACAAAAATTTTTCCCAAGTAGAGAACAACCCAGTCGACAATAGCTCTTCTCTACTGGAGAGCGACCCAGTGGTTTAAAATCAACCCAATAAAAATATAAAGAAGAAACGAACCAAACGCCATACACAGAAGAGACCAGTCAGAAAATGTGGTCTTTCTTTTCCTGAACTAAAAAAATTGGATCGGTTTTATTTAAAAGGACCAGCTTCTTATGGAAGCATAAAACGACTACAGTCTCAAAGCAAGCCCCCTAAAGGTAAAGTCCTGTCCTATTTGGAAACAAAGCCGTCTTTCACAAAGTACCGTTCAATTCGATTAAAATTTCCTAGGCTTAAAGTTTTTGTAAAAGACATTAACGAAATTTGGTCTCTCGATTTGGTACACGTTGGTAAATTAGCAAAGTATAACCGCAATATCAAGTATCTCTGAGTAGCGGTTGATTGTTTGTCAAGATATTTTCGAGTGGAGCCATTAAAAACAAAGTACGCAACAGAGACATCTGAAGCGTTCAACAAGATGATCAAAAACAAACAGCCCGAAAAAGTATGGGTTGACGGTGGCACAGAATTTCTTGAAGATTTCAAACAATTGTGCAATAAACGCTGAATCCAGATACATAGTAATTTCAGTGAAAAAAGTCAGCTTTTGCAGAAAGGAACATTAGATCTCTCAAAAAGATAATTCATCGGAATCTCGAAGAAAAGTATATTGACCTACAACTACATTGACCAATTAGATCAATTTTTGAAAACAATCAGTTCACGAGTCAATCGAGTAAATAAAAAAGCTCCTAACAAAGCTACAAAAAAGGACGTGCCACGACTAGTGTCATTGGCAGCCCTAAAAGGCTCAACTCAGAAGGCCAAGTTTTGCATTGGAGAATTTGTGAGAATAGTTAAAAAATTTAAAGCATTCAGGAGAAGTAACAAGCAATCGTTCACAGACGAAATCTTTGAAATAACGAGAATACAACTTTAAGCTCACCAACAAATTCCTTAGTCGACGCAGACAAAGAACCAATTCAAGGAAATTTTTATCAAGCAGAATTACAACTTGTCAGGCTCCCTCTCGTTGAAAACGTCCAACAACTGGTTCGAAGACGAGTTTACAGCTCACGTTGTTTCATCCGCTTCAATGGAACTATTTGATTCAAACACACTTGCATCATTTCAGATTTCTTTTATTGATGAAATTCAACTTGCAGTTGATTGGAGAGTGGCGTTAAGTGAAATCATATTCCCAACAAAAATAGAAACCATAGTAAACGGAAATCTAATTGTGTACAACTTAAAAGACTATGAAGATTCCCAAAAGATGTCTTCGGGAGCTAATGTTTTTGCTAGACCTTATAGTGACAACAAGTTAGTGCTGAAATAGAAGCTTTCAAAAAGTATCTTTCTCCACTGGAGTACTTTCAATTGTACCATGTCTTCACAAGAAGAAATTAAAAGGTTGAAACTAACCCCTTTACCTACGCCCAAATGTGCAGTACTAGTTCTGATGTCTCTGGACAATGAGACTCTTCCCGATGACATCAAGCAGCTGATTAAAAAGAACAATGTAGAGTCAATTGTTTTTAGAGATAAACAAGATTTGATGAAAGCAAACTATACAATAACTTACAAAGAAGGAGACGAAGACTCTGGATATGTTTCTTATGAATTTTTTATTGTTAAATAATTATGTAAAAATTTTTGGAAAGCAATTCTTTTTTGAATAATTTTATTTCAAAATGAGTCAAACCGAAGATCAATTAGATTCGGGCGGAAGCATAATTGACTTGGTTTTTGACACCGAGCACCAAAAAGACAATATTGGAGGTTGTGCAATTCGATATTTCCTCGATCAGAGGTTGTATACTTTACGCAAGTCATTATATTAATTTTTCTTATAACTGTATCTCTCGCCAAGTTCGTTTTTTCAGTTTTGACTGTGAAGAATCCACATTTTGGTTTTCACTTCACTCTTGTACAGTTGGATACGCTCTTCCAAATCCAAAGTTATGTATAAAGCTATTTCTACCACTCACCGGTTGTTCATGGCTGTTTGCGGGCCATCTTGTTGCGGGAAAACTGAGCTCATTTTCAAAATGCTATTAGTTGGCACATTTTTTCCAGAGTTTCAAACAATTTATTATTTTTATCAGCATGATCAGCCAAAGTTCCAATCGTTAGAGAAAAAACTGAACATACATTTAAAAAATTCTTCAATTTTCAGCTCATTCCAGTGTTAGAGAACTGCCTTCTTGTATTCGATGAGTTAGAGAAAATTGAGGAAATTTTGATTGACAAAGAATTTTCCGAATCTCGAAGAAAAGTATATTGACCTACAACTACATTGACCAATTAGATCAATTTTTGAAAACAATCAGTTCACGAGTCAATCGAGTAAATAAAAAAGCTCCTAACAAAGCTACAAAAAAGGACGTGCCACGACTAGTGTCATTGGCAGCCCTAAAAGGCTCAACTCAGAAGGCCAAGTTTTGCATTGGAGAATTTGTGAGAATAGTTAAAAAATTTAAAGCATTCAGGAGAAGTAACAAGCAATCGTTCACAGACGAAATCTTTGAAATAACGAGAATACAACTTTAAGCTCACCAACAAATTCCTTAGTCGACGCAGACAAAGAACCAATTCAAGGAAATTTTTATCAAGCAGAATTACAACTTGTCAGGCTCCCTCTCGTTGAAAACGTCCAACAACTGGTTCGAAGACGAGTTTACAGCTCACGTTGTTTCATCCGCTTCAATGGAACTATTTGATTCAAACACACTTGCATCATTTCAGATTTCTTTTATTGATGAAATTCAACTTGCAGTTGATTGGAGAGTGGCGTTAAGTGAAATCATATTCCCAACAAAAATAGAAACCATAGTAAACGGAAATCTAATTGTGTACAACTTAAAAGACTATGAAGATTCCCAAAAGATGTCTTCGGGAGCTAATGTTTTTGCTAGACCTTATAGTGACAACAAGTTAGTTTTATGCCAGCAACCTTTGATACAGTGGCACAACTTCTTGCTACAATTAAGCGAACAATTGGACTGCCCCATTTTTCTTTCAGAGAGTTGAAGAGCTCTGGAAAATATGAAATTTTATTTGGCAAGTATTAAAGAATTACATTTCCCAGCGAGAAAATTTTGAGCATTATTGGATTTAAGTGTATTTCTGACGGTAATTGAATACATATTGGGTCCAAAATGATTCCTAATGCGAACAGATTTTTGAAAAGTGATTATCCGGAAGCTTATTATGGGGAGTTCTCAATTGACCTTTGTGCTGGAAAGCATCTAATTTTCATCTACACTAACATAATTGAATATCAATACGTCGGTGACATTAAGGCTCTTTATTTGCGAGTCATTGTTTCAAAACAACCAACTCAAAACAACCAACTCATAGGTAGTGTTTGTGAGCTTGAACCAACTCATCGGATAGTTTTTTTTTACAAATTTAGACTATAAAAAGCTCCTAACCAACACAATTCAATCGATTTCAATTGAACTTAGAACGAAAACAGGACAATTAGTTCTCTTTTCGGGAATTAGAAAAGTTATTCTAACACTTCAATTCAAAAAATGTTCCTCATAAAATGGATTCTTTTTATGCTAATCAAGCAACGTCTTTGCCTCACTGCTCTGGACATTATCGCCAAATAGGAAGTGGTTTTGGAGCTCTAGCTGCAGGAATTGGACGTGTTGCTCTGCCTCTAGCACATCCTTTCATTTTGCCTACAGCGAAGCGTATCGGGAATGAGTTTTTGAAACAAAGTGTTCCAGAGGTATTGGATGTGGTCGGAAGCAAATAATGTCCTAAACAAGCGTTTAAAAATACAATCGCATAAACTGTCAAAAAACAGACAGGGGGATCTCGACGAAATACTTCACGTCGGAGGAAGTCAATTCGAGTCAAGCCGCAGAAAGCAATCAAATAACACAAAAAAAAACCATTTCAACGCACAGAGCTCCGAAAAGAAGTCGGTCAGATTTTTTTGCCAGAGTGAACGATGATCGCTAATTTGTTACCATCAGAAGCAACTCACAGTTCTCTGGATTTATTCAAACATTCTCTTTAAGTAACTTTCGATGGTAGTTTTTGTCAAAAGTTGGGCCCAGTCTACAGTCCAAATGGACCCATGTTAGAATTTGAAGTACTTCTTGAAGTTAACTTACTTGAAGTTGACTTACAATAATAATTCTGGAAGTAAAATGAAAAATTGTCCAGTCATCAGAAGCTGATTTGAGATATGACTCGGGCGCAGCAACAGATGTTACAAAAACAGATGCTCCCCATTTTTGCAATAATGTGTTACATTCACTCTTGTCTGACTGTACAGTGTCTACTAATGGACTAAAAATTTCAAACGCAAACGGAAACTATGCTCATTAAAGTTTTATTGAAACAAAATTTTCACATAATAAAGATGCAAAAAACACTTGGTTGGCATGTTAGGGCTACTCCTACGAAGAAAATCCAGGAGCGCTGTCAACTGGAGAAGTGAACAAAAGGAAAGCTTTAGTGAGGCAATCGGCTGAGTGCACATTCTACGGTAAAGTTGCAGTTGACTTCTTTACTTGTGACAGACATTTGCTAAAAGGTGTGACACTTTGCATTGCATTTAGACGGTCAGTAGATGCTTTTGTTATAATGTCTGACGATGCAGTCAAGCACTACAAAGTAAAAACTTTCGAAGCTAAATTGTATGTGCGAAAAATGACATTGAACGATGATGTCGTATCGGCTATAGAAAAAACTGGCGTCAACGGGTGTCGACAGTTGGAAACAAGAAGATATTTTTGCTAGAGAACCGATTCGTAGACTAGCAATTTGTCTGAACACTAACGAAGCGTTTCTTGGTAACAACAGACAAAATCCATTTAAGTTCTTCAAATTCAACCGTGAGCAGATTTATATTTACCGAAACGGTTTACCTGTGGCAGACATTCCGATATCAACGAGTGATGACAAACGTCTCTACTTTAATACAATATCGGATTTAGCTTACATCGACAATAGTCATCGAATAAGTTTGACAGAATACTCGAACCATTACGTAATGTTTTTTTATTTGACCAGCACCCAACAAGCATCCCACGACTTTATTCATCCGGAGCTTACAAATTCTTCAATTTGTATTGAGTTGAAATTTTCTGCGGCCTTACCGAACAATATAGAGATATTCATTATTGGCAAAAATGCGAGCACAATTTTTGTTCATAGTGCAAGAAGAGTATCAAAGAATCACATTCTGACAAATTAATGATGGATAAAGATGATAATAATGATTTAATCCAAGGCTGCAAAACTCTTAAATATGAATTCCGTGGTGTGTTTGCAGCCAACAACTTTCCGGAAAAAATGAAAAGAAACAGCTTCCCTATTGTTAATGCAGCAACTGCTGAAAATATCGGAACCCACTGGCTACTGTAATGCTGAAAAAACAGTCAACTTTTGTTTGCCAATCCCCTTGGCCAGCCCATTTCATCGTACAAACACCTATATCAAAGAATCATTTCTGTTGGCAGCAATCACAACTTTTATCAACTCTTGGAGAATCAACCAATTCAAAGTGCAAACTCTAAACTTTGTGGACTTTTTTGTATTTGTATTGCTCATTTTGTTTTTAACGCTCAAAAACTTGTAAATCTTATCGATATTGAATTGATTCGTTTTGCTTTTCATATAATGTTCTAATCTCACTAACTTGAAAAATTTATTTTGTTTTTCAAAATTTTACTTTTTTTCATACACAAACCGAACACTCAATAAATCAGAATCAATATTCAATTTTTCATATCCACTCATAAAAATATCCAAAATTTGACATAAACATCCAGAATGAGGACCATACAAAATTGTTTCAACTCTTCGTAAAGTTTCACAATTAACAAAATCAGTTCGAATTTGTTTTGATGGAGGCCGGCCATTGTAGATAGTCTTTTGAGCAACTACTGGCATCCTGGCACTCGGTTTGGGATTGACATTTGTTTTTTTTTTGCAGAGCTGCTTTTCGATAAAATGTTGTTACGAGCAAAAGCTGGAAGTCGTTTGCGCACTGTCTGTGAATTGGTTTTCTCTGCAGAACTGTTGAATTCGATTGCTAATTTAAAGTTTGAAAACACATCTCTATTAGTCTCCAACTTTGGTGTAGTCTTAGACAAAAATTTGAAAGCTGTATAAACACAATGCACAGGAAAGCTCTGATATCGTTTCAATGTTTCGTTCTCAAAAGCAGTTGTATCAATCAGAACGTGATAATGGCTATTTACTAAATTGCAAAATGCGGAATCAAAATGTGCACATACTGCATAAAAGTTTCAAATAGAGAAGCTAAATTTTTCTCCCACAATGAGAAATTTGAATTGTTTCTGAAATTGTTCAAATTAATTTGGAGAACGCTCAAACATCGTTTCAACCATCGTTGTTGACAACTTCTTTAGAATTTTGGGTTTCTTCGCTAGTGGTGGTTTTGTTGTTGACTGCTGATCAGCCAGAGTTCTGTATTTTGCTAGCTGTGCTGACCAAATTTTCAAACTCTCGAAGAGTTAACGGAATTTCTCTGTTCAAACTCGTAATCGTCTGTTGCTTTTTCGAACATTTCCAGAATTACATATGTCCCTGTACTTTCAGCGTTGCACTGATTAAGCGCTTAACAGATTTGGAAATATCGAATTTACAATCTCCAAACTCTGTGTCTTTAGTGGACGTGAAGGGCATAGTATGCAACTTTTTTTAGTACTTTCAAGTGTTATAATATGTAAAACTCCAATTCAATGGGGGCGGCAAGTTGCGTTTAAACAAGTGTCGTCAAACTGCCTAATTAAATCCAAAAGATTTGTGAATACAGTCTCAAGCACGCCTATGGCGTACTTGAGTCTGTCTGTTGTTCACATATTGCATAATTAACTTCAGCTGTGACCTTACATAAGACAAAAAACATATGTGACCCTATGTGTGTACTTGACGTCATTGAGGTGTGCAGTGTACACTTTTTAATGGAATTATATGCGGACCATATGTTTTGAGAAAACAAATGTGATCCTGGTTGGGTATTTGGACCAGCAGTGCAGTGTACACTGTTTTTTGAAATTATATGCGGACCATATGTTTTGGTTCTATAGAGAAAACAGATGTGACCCTAGGTGTGTATTTGGACCAGCAGTGCAGTGTACACTGTTTATTGGAAGTATATGCGGACCATTTGTTCATAGCTTGAAACAGATGTGACCCTGGGTGAGTGATATAATTAGAAGCAAATGTGAACCTACAGCTGTAAGGAAATTCTGATAAGAATAAACATGCACCAGTGTACAATGAAATGCTAATGGTAAATTTGACCCCCAGAGATAAATTGTTGAATTACACGTTGTGCAATATAAGTTTAAAAATAGTTATTCATTTTCTTTAAACCTTGCGTTCAGTTCACTTTGCATTCCTTCAAGAATTTGTTACCAGACAAACACCTATCAACCGTCTTCCATCAAATTAGTATGAATTTTTTTCTCAAAATTTGTACAAAAATTTATGTCCGTTCAAATACTTGCTGAATCTGTAATTTCGTTGGAGCGAACATTGGTTTATCAGACAGTGTTCAAAATTTTTTGTTGTGCTGATTCAACAGAAGAGACAAAGCGATGTTTGGCAAACTTTCAGCACTGTTTGATACCTAATCCTTTCATTAGCGCAATTGCTTCTTTACCA
Organism: Convolutriloba macropyga; assembly: GCF_964194025.1. Taxonomy (NCBI): domain Eukaryota; kingdom Metazoa; phylum Xenacoelomorpha; order Acoela; family Convolutidae; genus Convolutriloba; species Convolutriloba macropyga. The sequence continues at coordinate 34,016,075 of NC_134476.1, forward strand.
GAGAAGACAGAACCAGCAGAATGCAGTCTTATTACATCAGGGGGACATTTACCTCCAAAAACTTTGCCAACATTTTAACATCTTTGCATGGAGTCATTACCTGACGACGTTAAACTAATTTTGTTTCGTCACAATTGTAACTGTGTTCCACTGTTTGAAAACCAGCTAGGTGACATGTGTGGCATAAAGTCAACACCTTGCTCCCCAGAAAATCAATCGCAATTGGATTCAGTCAGCTTGCCAGTAACACCAGCAGTTGATCCGACCCGCAGTTTGACACCGACATCTAATCCATCTCTCTTTGCGGGAATTCACAAGAACAATTCTACGGCTCTATTCAATGACAACCAGTTTGATACAGTGTTACTGTCAGCTACACAATTTCAAACACCAGAACCAGCACGTGTTTTTGGTGTCACAGACACGCGAAAGATTTGCAATGCACCAAAGAAACGGCTACCTGAGAATTCTATAATGGACTTATTTGACTAACTTGAAAATAAAACTTAATGAATCACCACAAAACCAATTTATATAGTGAGATGATCACTTGATTTTGTTTCAATAATAAGTGATTTCAACTTTTTGAAAGCTGAATTTAACTTTTTATATCTGTTTTTATAGTTTTAAATCTGCTGAGCCCAAGAAAGTAAAATTTTGCTACTTATCAACTGCGAACTTGCTCAGAAACGATTTTCATTATGAGGTAAACATACATATTCGTTTCATAACAAATATTCAACTACTACAACTATTATGACGTGGTGTGATTTTTCAACATTATATCCAGAAACATTCCGCTCAATCTTCTCAAAATTTTTGTTAACTTTATATATATTAAACATAAAATTTAAAGATATAGCCATATGTAAGAGTATGCGGTATTGACGCTAATGACATGCTAACTCCATGCCACAGCTGTAGCATGGATTGAATTCCAAATTCAATTCATACGTTGAAGAAATGTTCAAAAAATGAAAAATGTTCAAAGAAAATTTTCGAAGAAATGCATTTCAAACGCCAAATTTTGACACCTAATTCAGTAGATGCGCTATTCAGCTTGCACTAGAATCAACTCTCAATTATTACTTTGGCATCAATGGAAGTAAATGAGCATGTTGGTTAAAAAACAAATTTTTTTTGACACATGACCTCTGACCTTTGACCCCAAAAAAAAGAAATTTCAAAAAAATACTTGAGATGAAACTGATTGTTCAGTAAGACTCAGCATACTCTAAAGTACAAAACATCTCATCGCACTTGTCAAAATTTACTCGGCCGTTATGGAGATAATTAGTGAGCGACTAATTAAGGGTTAATTAACCTAATTACTGATTACTAAAAAAAATTTCAAATTTTTGCAACGGTTTTGTAATCACTGCCTGATGCCTGACATTATTGCTCATAAGCGTCCACATCACAAAATGGCTTCTTCACCGATTTTTAAAACATCTGGCAATTAATGTCACATTAACATCTGGCATTATTTAGCATATGAAGTACCATAAAGAAAGATGTTAGATCGGTTTTCGGTTTTCGAACATTTTTGGACTTTTTGGGTCCTCAGTGCAAATTTATCTGATAACAGCTGTCATCAAAAAAGGCACAAGAAAAATGACACAAGTCAATGTCATGTAATTGTCATGTAATTGTTAATTAATGACTTGATTGACAGAAAAATAAACTTTTTTTCTGTTTATTTTTACTTAACAACTTAGGACAACTCTAACCACCCGTAATTGAAAATGCATAAAATAGTGCATTTTTTGTAGAATTTTTGAAAATTAACGAGTTTTTCTCGCTTCTCAGAAAACGTTTTTTTGAAGCAAATGATGACCAGCAATAATCTTTTTTCTCTCATGGCTAACTAAATTCAGAATTAAAGGTACCCGCCAAACCCAACCAAGCAGATTGCAGCATTTTGAAATTTTGAATTTCTTGCTCAGAAATTACATTTGTGCTTCAGTTTGGTGACCTTACTCATTTCCGAGTTAATTACTTGTTATCAAAGTTCTGTTATAAATTGAAATTCGTCAAAACTATTAGAAATGGTCTATTCGTGCAACTTCTGTTCCGCTACATTTAGCACTCGTGAGAACCGTTCAAGACATCAACATAAATTTCATCCAGATTATGTTTGGTTTTCTGTGTACAACTGCTCCCTATGTGCGTTCAATTCACGAAAACTGTCTGAAATAGAACAGCATATGCGAACTTGCCACTCGAAGTTTACAAACCGCTGCCGATAGTGCTTCATGGGATTCAATGATGCGCACCTGTTTGCGCAGCATATGAACTCCGTTCACTCGCTGCCTGTTTTTGGACCTGAATACCAACCAAAAGAGGCTACAGCGGAGACAGCCTTCAACGGTGTGTTAGAAACTTACGAAACTGTCAATAATACAGCTGACAGAGATCTTGAGAGCTTCATGCTCAATCAAAGATCTGCAACTGCAACGCTAATTGAGCAACGGCTGATCCAAGGGCCCCAAAAAGTACAATTTGCGCTGAAACTACAGTTATTAGTAAAGCTGTATCAAGATGAAAACGCAACCGGAGTGGAGCAGCGCATTGAAATTTATGCCATCTCTTTCATGACGCCCATTTACGTAGAGGGTCAAACAGACGAGTTGTGGTGGAGTATGGTGGAGAAAATGATGACCGTCTTGTCTACGTGTGCTTCAACTGGAAATGGTTGGGTTGTTAAAAAAATAATCAAACTCGACATCAAATTTGCCGCTACCGACCAATTCGCGGCTCATCTTATCTTGCCTTACCCCATAGGCTTGCAAACTGTCGCGGATTACACAATATTCGAAACCAAGACGATGCCAACTGTTTCAATTATTGCTTCGTGGCAGCGTATCATGCGCATTATGGAATCATTCTTGATAGAAACGATAGGAACTATCATATTGATAAATCATCCCCAGCAACATATCAACAACAAAACATTTACCAACCTGTAGGCGAATTTGAAATGCCAATGGGATTTGTGCAAATGAAAGCCTTTGAAACGCTCAATGATGTGGCAATCAACGTCTTTGGTTACGAAAAAAGACAACTTTACCCTCTACGAGTCTCCTCTTTCGAATCAGATTTTGCTATGGATCTTTTACTTCTTCATGATGCCGACATTTATAACTATGTTCTCATTACTGACCTTGTGAAAGTCGTTTGTAATGTTGGAGACCTGAAATTCAGATTTGGTTATCGAATTTGTCATAATTGTTTCTGGCTATGTCGTGATGGACTTGAAAGCTATAAAATTCATACTGAAAGTCCTAAATGCCCCTGCAGTTATCTAAATGCCCCTGCAGTTATTCAAATGCCATCAGCAGATAAAAATGAATACAAGTTCTCAAATTTTTCGGCTGCGTGGTTTGTTCCTCTGATCATTTATTTTGACTTTGAAACTTTTCTCCTACCCGTCGCTGGATGTGATGCAGCAACTGACCAATCATCAACACGCGTGATTGAAAGCACAAGCCATGTGGATTTGCTTTGGCAGTTGTTGATCATCACTAGAATAATCCCTATTTTCATCATGTGGACAGCGCGAAAGACTGTATGGGCAATTTTGTTCGAATGCTGCATGTAGCAGGGGACATAAATGAACGCAAAAAGTTTCCTTTCTACAACGGAAATTGTAGAAATGTGGACAAAAATAGCGCTACACAATGTTGGATATGCGAATAACCACTTGACAGCAAGTTTTACCCCATAGAGAGCATAGATTTAGATCATTGTCACTTTAGTGGCCAATTCTTGGGCTGGGCACACGAAAAGTGTACTCGAGCTAGACGATATGTCAATTTTACGCCTGTGGTTGGTCATAACATACAAAACTATGACTTACATCATATTTGTCCGGCTCTGAACAACTGTGAGTCTACCACAACAACAAAAGTCATTCCGTCAACAGATGAGAAACACAAATCAATGACATTTGGAGTTCTGATTGATACTATTACAACTCAAGAAGAAAGAACACAAAAAGTTTACGAGTATTTAAGATTCATCGGTTCGTACAAAATGATGAACAGTTCGCTGAAAAAAACTGGTGGAAATTTTGCCTGACACACATTTCGATATCATGAAAGCAATGATCCCCTCGGTTTCCGAATCAAACGCACACTTACTCAGACAAAAAGGATATTATCCTTATTTTTATGTATGTGATCGCACAAAGTTTTCTGAGGAACGTCTACCACCCCTCTCAGAATGGCGCAACACATTAGACGGCAGAAAATTGGCTGTTAGTGAAGTCATGCTAACCAGTTGTGGAAATTACTGGGGTGCAAAACTTTAAAAGACTATCATGACGCATACTTTAAACTGGACTGCGCTTTGTTAGCCTGTGTATGTGGGTTTCACCGTGAACTCAGCTTTCAAACATACAAACTTGACTGCATGCATTTCTACAATCTCCCCAATATGGCAAAAGAAGCGTCACTAAAGATATGCCAGGCAAACAGTGAGCTGATGACAGAACGAGAACATTTGGACATGATTGAACCAGCAATACGAGGAGGGGTAACATCTGCTTGCGAAGAGCGTCATTTTGTTGCAAATAATAAGTATTTATCAGATTACCGGCCCTCTGAGGAATCAACTTTTGCGCTGTGTGTAGATGCAAATAATCTCTATGAAGGTGTCATGCAGATGGACATGCTACCAGTGGGGGAATTTGCCTTCAACGTAGAAATTACCCTAAACGAGATCCTCAATACCCCTAACGACGCTTCATTTGGTTACTTTCATGATATAGACTTGAATTACCCTGTTCATTTGCACGATGACCACCGAGACTTCCCCTTGCCCCTACCAAGGAAATTGTTCCAGATGATTGGTTGGGCGAATATCAACTTGAGATAAAAGAACAACACATGTTACCCAACTCGAAAGTTAAAAAGTTGCTTCAAACGCTATTTGACAAAAAGAACTACGTATTGCATTACAAACTTCTCAAGTTATACGTTAGTCTTGGGTTAATTGTTGCAAAAGTACACCGTGTCCTACAGTTCAAACAAGTGAATTGGTTAGCACCCTATATTTCACTCAACAGTAATAAACGTCATGCCGCTTGCAAAAAATTTGAAGAGAACTTTTGTAAGCTCATGAACAATGCAGTATATGGTAAGAATTGCGAATCTAAAAGCAGACGAAGTAAACTTACCATTGAGCGAGATGCTGATCAAGTTCTGAGTTCCATTTCAAAGTTCGAGTTTGATCGATTCATGATAATTGGAGATAACTTGGCCGCATTGTTTTTCCGAGCTAGAAAGATTTGTTGGAATAACCCAACATTAATTCGAGCAACTATACTTGATCTGGCCAAGTATCAAATGTACAGTTTCCATTACTACACAATGCGCGCTCAATTTGAACCGCGCTCAATTTGAGCCACCGTTACTGAACCATGCCCAATAGGTTGCGCTGCCATTACTCATCACAAGCGTCTACCGGCGATCACCGACTAAATCCATTCTCAAACGACAGTACGTGACCAATGTCCAAAAAAAGTATTTTTAAAATAAATTTGCGTTTTGTGGAATGAAGTGACTGAGACTTATATCCTTTTTTCTCGATTCATAAAAATTTTTAACGCTGGAGCTTAGTTACGCAAAACATAGAAACACCTTATACCATGCAAAGGACTCATACTTTTTCACGAGTATTCACGGCTAAAAACCACAATTTTTGGCGTGTCATTAGATTTAGAACCCTATTGCCCATTTTTATTAGTAATTAGTTGAGACCACTTTCAAAGATTCAGTTGTTCTTGTCATAAGTCCTGTGGGTAATTGTAAAACCGCTTAAGGTCGTCTCACTCCACCAATTTTATTGAGGGGGAAATTTCTGAAATTAATCGTCAATTAGGTTTTCCTTTCAATTCGGTAATTAGATAATGTAACCGGGGGATTGTATGACGTGAACATGAGTTATTAATATAACCAATTATGAAAAAAAATGTCTACTAAATTAGCCTACTGTCACTCATTTCCACGCACGCTTAGAACGCCAATCTTAAAACATGTGTTGTGCAAAACCCCGACAAAATCGGGTATGTATTCTCAATTTCTTGACATTGGCCAGAAAATGGGCTTACAGACCAACTAAAAGTATTGAGTAAAGGTAAATGAAGTCCTATTTTCCAGAATACTAATTTTCCATAAAAATGAGAAATCCAATTCTAAAAAGGAGTGAATTGACTGCAAAATTTAGTACCAGTAAACGCTTGGTGCTCTATTTTTGAAAACCCATCTTTCATCTTTTATATCTAGTGTGGTCAATAAATGATATTAGTTACCCAATTTTGCCAAAGTTTCTCTCAGTTCTTGCCAGACAAAACTCCTTGCTTTTAGGAAATTAAAAAGATGATTGGCGTAATTCTGGAAACACCTCTCAAAAACGCAATCGAGAAAATGACGACAGCTTTTAACCTGCTCGAGAACTGCCAAATTGCAGACGCCATTATCAAGTTACGAGACGCTGAAAACGACGCTATAACTGCATACAATTACGCAGTGTTAGAGGGAAACAGTTTTGCAAGTTTTGAAAAAGCAGTTATATCAAGAAAGCTACAGATGTGTGCGAAGCTGTGTATTTATTCTTATGATTCTAAAAGTGAAATCATACAACCATTTGAAGTTCTAGACGAATCAAAGCAACGTGTCATTGCGCTTGAACTTGAACGCGATTGTCATGATCGGAATCAAAGTAAGGAAAATATAAAAATTCCTTCACTTTCTGTTAAAAAGTCCTCTAAGAGACAAGAACTTCAGACCTTGTTGAATAGTCTCTTGAAAGTAGCCTACCCAATCATTTCTGAAGGCTTGAAATAAATCGATGCGCGACAGGAAATAGATTTGTCGGATACGAATGGTTCTATCGACGTGAAGGTTGATGAACGAATTCTGCCAATTGGGACAAAAGACGCAGCCATGGTTAAGATTGGGCGTCGGAAAGTACCTCAAGTTTCGAGCAGTTTTGGTGGATTGGAAGACTTGGGTGGAAAAGGACGGGAATCGAAGTACGTCAGTTTCCAAATTTACAAGGAATGGAGCAAGTTGGACCTGGTGCGAAGTTTGATTCTTTCCTTAAAAAGTGTAAGAGTAAAAGTTCAAAATAAGAGATTGAACCAAAAAAGTACAGGACATAAAAATCTTGATTTTAACGAAAGTTGCTGGTCATTGTTGTGCGACGAAGCTTCAAAACAAGCAAAAAAGATTTAGTATCACAAGGCTCTCTCGCTAATTTGTTATCAAGGAGATTTATAACTGAACAATTTATTTTTAACCAATAGAGTAACATCTATGAGTAATGTTTTCATTCGTATGAAAAAATATTACTCACAGGTGCTCTTGAACACACACACACACACTCACACGCACACAAACACACGCACGCACGCACACACACACACGCACGAACAAACACACACACGCAGGCACACACACACACACGCACGCACATACACACACGCACGCACGCACACACACACACACGCACGAACACACACACACACACACGCAGGCACACACACACACGCACGCACATACACACACACACACACACACATATACACACACACACGCACCCACATACACACACACGCACACACACACACACACGCACACACACACGCACACACAAACACGAACACACATACACGCACACACATACACACAACAAGGAAACGCACACACACACACGACACAAACAACACATACACCCCAAGTATTTTTCCTTGTCTATCAAATGCAACTCCAAAAATCAAATTATTTTAACCAGATCTAATGTCATTGACTGATAGAAAGCATAGACGTACACATGAACGAATCCTTGATTATCTTTTACTGCTACAAAAATGTAGTTAATTTTTTATCAGCAACTTTGTTGTTTGTCAAACAAAAATTCAGAGTTTGTCATCACTTCTCGAGTAGTTCCAGGCTTCAGAAAAGCAAAAAAATGAGGACGAGAAAAAATAACCTGCATATATAAAATCCCTACTCTCAAAGTTTAGTCCCAGCAAAGTTTTTGGGTTGAACTATCATTCCAAAATTGTTATCTCAATTTATTGGTGTCTCTTGAGTATTTCTAGAGTAAAAATTCTGCTTTTTGTTAATTTAATTTTGCTTTTATGACTGGGGTCCAATACATTATTTAAGTCGAAAAGCTGTTGAAGCAAAACAAAGCATTTACAGACAAACAGAAAATTTAATTTCGTAACTTGTGTCAAAATTTCTTGCGGCAAAAAATGACGAACCATTTTTTGACTCTCTTCCAGAAATCTCACTTTCCTCCTGCAGAATTTTTTTGGCGTTCTTCGCCGAAAAATAGTAACCCATTGAAGTAACCCAAAATGAACATAAGAATAATCACCACGAAGGTACTGAACATGTCAGAAACATAGTCCAGCAAAAATTCTGGATCCTAGGCATACGAAATGCTTTGAGATCGATCAAAAACAAATGCATTAGATGTCGAAAGGGAAGAGCCCAAACAAAGGCACCAGTAATGGCAGATCTACCTGAAGAACGATTAGTCGCATCAACAGTGTTCTCGAATGTGGGCGTAGACTATTTCGGACCATTCACAGTAAAGATTGGTCGAAGAAACGAAAAGCGTTGGTGCTGTCTATTCACATGCCTTACTGTACGTGCGGTACATATAGAGGTTGCACCAAAACTAGACACTGATTGTTGTCTGAACGCAATTATGCGATTCATTGCACGAAGAGGCAAACCGGTCAAAATGATTAGCGATAACGGGACAAACTTCGTTGGATCTGAAAAAGAACTGGCAGAGTATATAGCAGCATGGAACAAGGTGCGAATTGAAGAACATCTGATTCAACAAGGTATCAGATGGAAGTTCAACCCACCTGCATCCCCACACTTTGGAGGAGTGTGGGAAAGACTGGTTAGGAGTTGCAAGAAGGCAATGTACGCAGTGCTGGGCAATCGATCAGTCACGGAGGACGTTCTGTCAACCACGATGTGTCTTGTTGAACAGACGCTGAATGCTAGACCGCTGACACAAGTCAGTTCTGATGCTACCGATTTAGAAGCTATTACTCCAAACCATTTCCTACTTGGCAACAAGAACCTTTGTTTACCGTATCTATCAGGTGCAGAGCAATTTGTTGATCATAGAAAGCTCTTTCGACAAACACAAGCTTACGCAGACCTCATCTGGGACAGATTCCGTAAAGAATACTTGCCAACGTTGAATAGTCGAAAGAAATGGCAGACCACAACGGACAGAAGTCTTCAGCAGGGTGATCTTGTGTGGTTAGTGGAAGACAGTGACAAACGTGGATATTACAATCTGGGTCGAGTAACCGAAACATTTGAAGGTTCCGACGGAGTGATTCGATCAGCGAAAATCCGAACAAAAGATGGATTCTACAAGAGGCCCGTAGTGAAGCTCGCTCCAGTACTACCAACTGACGATGATGTTTTCACGAAGGAAAACAGGGCCGGCGATGTTGGAGCTGAGCTTAAGGAATAACAAGCTTGCATAGGCGGGGGAAAATAGAAACAAAACATTTTCTGTTGTCTTAGTCATTTAATAGTTATAGTTATAGTTCTAGTTCTAGTTACAGTTTGTCACGTGAGAAAAAAGAGAAAAAGGGGGAAATAACAAAAAGCAACACACAGAACTCAACGTAGCAGCCGCAGAAAACGGCTTAAAGAATAACTCAGCAAAATATTGCAAAAAACAAATTGTCTTGAGCAGTAAATAACGTGTTACTGTGTCTTGAACTAGAAATATTCCTGAGCAGTAAATTGTTACTGTGTCTTGTATTCAAAATATTATTCTTGAGCAGTAAATTCTGTTACTGTGTCTTGTATCTACGAATTATTGGAGCTGAAATTCAACTGTTACAACCCCAACTTCTGGTATTCTCAACTTGTGAGTACAAACAGCAAAAGCCAACTTAAGTTTAGGCTTAAATATTTTTGCACAAACAGATCTTAGACATATATCTTTGTCTTCGATTTGTTTTCTCTATCGGATTGAACTGGTATACATAAAGAATTTTTTTGGCGTTCTTCACCGAAAAAATGTAACTCATTGAAATGTTGGAACACTCCAAGTGTGCACAAAAATTTTGACAGGAAAAAGGAGTCCACCAGACTGATCAGAATTTTGATGCAAAAACGATACCAAAAAATTTTATCGGAAAACTAAACTCGAAGCAAAGTTTGAGTTTTTCAATAAAAATTCATCTATTATGTGTGTGTTTGTATGTGTGTTTGTATGTGTGTGTATTTGATTAGAGTGTATTTGATTGTCGTTTATAAATATATTTATATATATATATATATATATATATAAATATATTTAGAAATATATATATATATATATATATATATATATATATACATATATATAGATATAGGTATATATATATATATATATAATTATATTTGTATATATATATATATATATATATATATATATATATGTATAAATATATATATATATATATATATATATAAATATATATATATATATATATATATATATATAAACATATATGACTATGTTTTTGTGTGATAGCTTGTAAGTAGCGTTTGTTTATATTAAATTGCGTATACTTTGCAAATTTTTTCGCAACCGTTAACGACAAACAATTTTTTTGACTTTCAAATATTTTTGGAGCAAGTTCAGATCTGTTGCAGAGATTGATTCTTTCCTTAATAAATAGTAAGAGTAGAAGTTCCAAATTTGAGGTGAAACCAAAAATTACAGAACTTAAAGTTCTTGGCTTCATGGAAACTTTTTCTGTTTTCAAGTAACAAAGCTTCAGTTCCGGCAATAAATTATGAAACTGCTAAATTGTCATTTGCGTAATATGTTATCTGAGAAAGTTTTACAATTAAACGTGTGTATCTGCGTCTTTTTTGAATTGTTGTGTGTGTTTCTGTGTAACTGTCTGCGTGAAATTTTTTAAATTGCATTTTTGAATTTGAATTTTTTTCGATATATATGCACAACCATTGCAACAAAAAAACATCAACCGTTGAAAATTTCTGGAGACATGTTTTGCAGATATGATTGGTGCTCACCAAGAAGAGTTTTGATTAAAACTTTGGAACTGTTCAATTGCACTTTTAAATTGGTTGTTTTGAAGACTAAGTCTTTTGGCAGCAAAGCTGGTTCCATCAGGGAGGTCAAAATTGGTTCCAATTGATATAAAAAGTGGTTCCAATTGAATTCTTTTAATCCTTTTTTTGAAGCGTAATTTTTTTCTATGAAATTGCCAAACTCTTTTGCGCGCAAAACATTTTTCTAGAAAAATTACAAATTAAGGCACCCTTTAGTTTTTCTACCCATTCCTTTCTTTGAAGGCATTCATTTCATCAGTTGAAGACACACTGTTCTGTATGAATGCGTCCAACAGTTGTAAAAACATGCTTGCTCTGCTTTTCGACTTTAAAAATTCAACAATATCAAGATGGAAAGAATTTCTGTGATTTTGGCAAAAAAATAACTTTTATAAAAATAAGATAGCAACTAAGCAAACAAAGATCATTGAATAATTAGTTTACATTTAACTTAATTGAGAAAAACGTTTCTATTTCTTAATAAAAGCGCCCTTAGACAACCTACAAATTGATTTTCTATCACTTTATATCATTCCATATAAACTACAAGCAAAACACGAAAGAAATTCGATTTTCTTGTTTTTCAAATTTTTAAGTTATGCTTTTTTCATGCAATTTTTGATTTCTACTCTTTTATTCATATTTGTTGATGATTTTATTGGTCGAAGTCGAGGGCCCGATTGCGTAATTGAACTACTTATCTTGTGGTTGCCATAGACAATAGCGAATTAGATTTCTCCAATTATCCGAACGATCACTATTTATACAGTTCAGAAAATAAACAGGTAGTCCTCAAGTTTAAGGACGAACTTGCGGGAGATTTTATTACGGAGTTTGTATGTTTAAAGCCGAAACTATACTCAATACTCTCAAAAAGTAAGTATTCTTTGGTTATTCAAAAGCATGTTAGTTCTGTCTTTAAATTACAAAGGTTGTTAGTAGGCTTCTGAGAGGTATTAGTTTTATTATTATATACATAGGGGTTTAGTAAACATTTAAAGACTTGATTAAGGGCTCTTTTTTCTCTTTAGGTTGACGAAAATTTTCGGCTAAAGGAATAACAAAGGGCGCTCAACAAAATCTCCGGCATGATGATTTCTTGAGCACACTGGCAACAGGGAACGTGTTTCGCACTGCAAACACACGAATAATGTCCGATCATCATGTATTAGAAACTGTTACTACCAACAAAATATGCCTTTCAGCGTTTGATAACAAACGGTATATTCTTCCCTGCGGAACAAAAACTCTACCCTTCGGACATTATGAGACCGTTGATTGTGGTGTCGATGAAATTGATTGGGGTAGTGATGATATTCAGTGGGATAATGACAATTACTCAAACTTACTTCTCAGCTCTAGTCCAGAATGAGATAATGATTTTGTAGTAACTCAAACTTACTCAACGGCAGCTCTCTCAGTGCCAGTCTCCACAACCAGCTCTTGGGAAACTCCCGACCCGGATTTAGTATTAACTGAGCAGATAACTGAATCTGATATTGACAGTGACGATATTGCAAATATTGACGCCAGTTCCAGTGATAGCTCCTCTTCTGACAACCCCTTCATAAATTTTGAAGCTGAAGAAGCAAGCAGCAGCGAAGAAGAAGAACCAGCACGCAAAATAAGACGGCGCTAATGCCAATTTAATTGCGTGCAATTTTAGTGAAACTGCGTGTAGTAACACATAGTGTACAAATTAATTTTGTTTTGAGTGTTTAGTTTGGTTTCAATTCAATCTTTTCTTACAAATCTAACAAACCGGAGAAAGGCGCAAAGGGAAAGGAATAAAGACGGAAGAAAGTTAATTTACATGTATCACCCATGCACGGCCACAGTCAAATGTTTTACATGTAGCGCCGCCAAGGATAACCCCCTATTATCACACGTATTATTTCGAAGGATAACCCCCCCCCCTCCTATCTTAGTATCCTATTATCTTACTACTAACCTAGCTCTAATAGCCTCTGGGTTTATTGTTCAATTTCAAACGACGCGCAATTTACGCACAGTTCAAAAAAGTACCGAGTCTTTTTTCTTTTTTGTTCAGTAATTTAGTCTCTCGAAAGATTGCTCCGTGCTAATTGTTCTGTCTGATGCCAAAATAGATCAACATCGGATCGAAACCGATTGAGGGTGATTAGTTTGCAGAAATAGATGGCATAGGTGCGTAATATGATAGGGGTTGAAAGATTGGGAGGTTAACTAAATTGGAGTGAAAAGAATTGGAACCGTTACTGAACCATGCCCAATAGGTTGCGCTGCCATTACTCATCACAAGCGTCTACCGGCGATCACCGACTAAATCCATTCTCAAACGACATTACGTGACCAATGTCCAAAAAAAGTGTTTTTAAAATAAATTTGCGTTTTGTGGAATCAAGTGACTGAACTTATATCCTATTTTGTCGATTCATAAAAATTTTTAACGCTGGAGCTTAGTTACGCAAAACATAGAAACACCTTATACCGTGGAAAGGACTTACACTTTTTCACGAGTATTCACGGATACAAACCACAATTTTTGGCGTGTCATTAGATTTAGAACCCTATTGCCCATTTTTATTAGTAATTAGTTGAGACCACTTTCAAAGATTCAGTTGTTCTTGTCATAAGTCCTGTGGGTAATTGTAAAACCGCTTAATGTCGTCTCACTCCACCAATTTTATTGAGGGGGAAATTTCTGAAATTAATCGTCAATTAGGTTTTCCTTTCAATTCGGTAATTATATAATGTAACCGGGGGATTGTATGACGTGAACATGAGTTATTTATATAACCAATTATGAAAAAAATGTCTACTAAATTAGCCTACTGTCACTCATTTCCACGCACGCTTAGAACGCCAATCTTAAAACATGTGTTGTACAAAACCCCGACAAAATCAGGTATATATTCTCAATTTCTTGAGATTGGCCACATAATGGGCTTACAGACCAACTAAAAGTATTGAGTAAAGGTAAATGAAGTCCTATTTTCCAGAATACTAGGATAAAAATGTGAAATCCAGCTCTAAAAAGGAGTGAATTGACTGCAAAATTTAGTACCAGTAAACGCTTGGTGCTCTATTTATGAAAACCCATCTTTCATCTTTTATATCTAGTATGGTCAATAAATGATATTAGTTACCCATTTTTGCCAAATTTTCTCTCAGTTCTTGCCAGACAAAACTCCTTGCATTTAGGAAATTAAAAAGATGATTGGCGTAATTCTGGAAACACCTCTCAAAAACGCAATCGAGAAAATGACGACAGCTTTTAACCTGCTCGAGAACTGCCAAATTGCAGACGCCATTATCAAGTTACGAGACGCTGAAAACGACGCTATAACTGCATACAATTACGCAGTGTTGTCTTGATCTGGTTCAAGTTAAGGAAAATATAAAAATTCCTTCACTTTCTGTTAAAAAGTCCTATAAGAGACAAAAACTTCAGACCTTGTTGAATAGTGTCTTGAAAGTAGCCTACCCAATCATTTCTGAAGGCTTGAAATATATCGATACGCGACAGGATTTGTCGGATACGAATGGTTCTATCGACGTGAAGGTTGATGAACGAATTCTGCCAATTGGAATAAAAGACGCAGCAATGGTTAAGATCGGGCGTCGAAAAGTACCTCAAATTTCAAGCAGTCTTGGATTGGAAGAGTTGCGTGGAAAAGAACGGGAATCGAAGTACGTCAGTTTCCACTTTTACAGGGATTGGAGCAAGTTGGACTTGGTGCGAAGTTTGATTCTTTCCTTAAGAAAGTGTAAGAGTAAAAGCTCAAAAAAAGAGATAAAACCAAAAAAGTATAAGACATAAAAATCTTGACTTCGACAACTTTTTCTTGTCATTGTTGAGCGACGAAGCTTCATATCCGGCAAAAAAAAAGATGTTTTTGTTATCCAGGAGATTTATTTCTGAAGTTTCCTTTCACCCAATAGATTAACATCTTTGAGAAACATTTTTATGCGTATGAAAAACTATTATTCAAAGATGCTTGAACACACACACACACACACGGGCATTCGCGCGCACACGCAAACACACACACACACACACACACACACACACACGCAAACACATACACAAATACACACACACACACACACACACACAAACTCACATACACACACAAACACACACACAAACACACACACGCGCACACATACACAAGCACACACACACACTTACACACACACTCACATACACACACAAACACACACACAAACACACACACGCGCACACATACACAAACACACACACACACAAACACACACACACGCACATACACATACACGCAGAACAGAGAAACAACACATAAACCCAAACTCTTTCCTTGTCTATCAAATGCAACTCCCAAGTTAAGATTACCAGAACCAGACGCAATGTCAATGACAGATGGAAAGTATAAACAAACCCACCGACGAATCCTTGATTATCTTTTGATGCTATAGAAATTTAGTTAGGTTTACTTCACCAACTTTGTTGTTTGTCAAAAACTAAAGAATTCTTCATCACCTCTAAAATCGTTCAAGACTCCAAGAATACGAAACAATTGAGGTTAAAAACAAATAACATGCATATTTAAAAACCAAACTCTTAAATATAACACCCTCAAAAGATTTTAAAAGCTATGTCCACTTGGTAGTGCAAATTGGTGTACTGATTTACAAAATATCTGTCTTGTCATATAATTCAATGAAAGGCTCAATAAGGAAACGTCTAATAGAGATAATTTTCAGCAGGAGAAAATTCCACTCAGTGAGCGATCTACGTAATAAAGCTTTTACATGGCAGTTTTAGTCAGGGGGCTAATTCCGCAAAAGTCCTCCCATCGCAGCCCATTGCAGCCCACTCTTACATGACGATTTCAGTCAGGGGGGTAATTCCTCAAAAGTCCTCCCATTGCAGCCCATTGCAGCCTACTCTTACATGGCAGTTTTAGTCAGGGGGGGGGTAGTTCCTCAAAAATCCTCCCATTGCAGCCTATTCCAGCCCATTCTTACATGGCAATTTCAGTCAGGGGGTAATTCCTCAAAAGTCCTCATATTGCAGCCCATTGCAGCCCACTCTTACATGGCAGTTTTAGTCGGGGGGGGGTAGTTACTCAAAAGTCCTCCCATTGCAGCCCATTCCAGCCCACTCTTACATGGCAACTTCAGTTAGGGGGGTAATTCCTCAAAAGTGCTGCCATTGCAGCCAAACTCTTACATCATTTTACGCTATCTGAACAAATTACCCCCACACTTTTACATCAATTTACCCCCCCCCCTTAGACAAATTATCCCCCCCCCCACTCCTACAACAAAATGGGAGGATTTTAGGGAGGACATTCGACCAGGGAGGTAAACTTTTTTCAGCAAAAGAACTGCACTTGTATGAAGTTCTCAGACTGCTGATGAAAATACTAAGAGATGAATGTGTAGTTAGGCACTCGAAATCTTCCATAAAAGATGTCGAGTTAAACAGGGTAAGCAAAAAAGAAGATTAACTCTGCGTCTGCATTGCGGCTATTGAAAAAAAATGTGGCAAACCGGTCGAGGTTTAAGTGTCAAAAATGTTGAATCTGTTGGTTTTTTTGAATCTTCCTCTGTAAATACAATTTTACAATGTCTCAAAAAGACAAATCATTTGTTAATTTTTTTGCCATTTGTTTATAGAGAACTACAAAGTTGACAACCAGAACTTTTCAAGTTTTTTTAAATTACGCTCAATTTCAATCACCTGCAATCAATTATCTGAATATTTTTTCTTTAAAATCAACGGATTACCTAATGCTGAGCTCGTTTCTTCTGTTCAATTTCAATATTTTTTAACATAATATGTAAATTTCCTTTCTTTAATAGATAACAGAAAATGAACAATTTATTATCACTATTATTATTATTATTATTATTAGTATTATTATTATTATTATTATTATTTTTATTATTGTTATTATTATTATTATTATTATTATTATTAT
>NC_134476.1:34035645-34050837 GCF_964194025.1 Convolutriloba macropyga
TTGATGAAACGTTGGGAGCAGCCTCTCTTTTTTCATATTTCTAATTGTACGAGGACTTCAATAATTCATCCAAAAGAGGCCCAATGAGAGTTACTGATGTTAGAGGAACACATAAATGGCCCTGGAAATCCAAAAATCACATGGACCAGAAAAAATAGATGTCCATGTTGCCTTCACCGTTAGCTGGCTCTCAGTTGCGGTAATGAGCGGATGTCATTCACTCACCAGCTAGCTTTCACGTTTGTAACTCATCTAGGCTGCTCTTCCCGATTGGTAAGAAGTTCGGGCCCATTTCTTTATGACACCAAAACTAAGTCGGAACAGGACTATATGATTTCAAGCTCATACAGAAAAAAACAAGTAAAAGATTGACAAAAATTGTCTACTGACTACCGGCGGAAGATCATTCATTGTATATTGTCAAAACTATGATACCTTTCTGTCGTTGTCTCCGAATGTTCATTTTAATTTTTTGAATTCAAGCAATGGGGCTCAAGTTTCAAAAGACAACAGGTCTAATTAAAATTGACTCAGTACAAGGGCCCTGAATACTCCATAATTGTGTTAATTTTACGCTTTGGTGGGCTTCGGGAAACATCTATCTAAACAACGTCTGCATGTTGAATTTCGTAGAATAAAAAAGCCAGTTGAACATTAATACAGTTGTAGCAGTGGCAGAAGGCATTCCTACAAATACAATTTTTTTGCAACAAGTAAATTAAAATTCTAACCATACGGTTAAATATACTTGAAACAAAAAATACTCCAAATCATTCAAACAAAATAAAGTAATAAACATCAACAAATTTCTCGATGAATTATATAATTATATTATAAAATTTTCTTCCGAATGTTTTCTTCCCAAACAAAAAAAAACTTTTAAAAGCTCCAACGTTACATTTCAAAGAAACTTTTTCATGTTGTGGGAGCAAGAAATCATTCAACGTTTTCTTAAAAACGCTTCCCTTTTTTGCCAACCGAAGTCACTGCGGTAACTTATTCTATTTTTGTACGCATTGACGAACGATCGAATTCATTCCAAAGCTGGCTTTGGAATTCTGTCTAATTTTGAATTGTTTTGTTCGAGTATTTTTATGAAGATTCAGCCACCCGTGAAAATTTTCAGAATTTTTTGGCCTGGCTATATCATAATGAAAATTGATTACCGACATTTTTGCTATTATTAGCTCAGCTGATAGGGTCTTTGTCTGGATAAGCGGATTTCTCGCTTTGTCATACTTTTTGCTTAGAAAGCACACCTTTATGCCCCAGATAATCTGTCCAATAAGGCGATTTAGGTTTTTTGCAGATATATTTTGGAAAAAGATTGCCGAAAATGATAAATGTGAAAGCAAAACTGATTTTAGAAGAAGAATGCGCGCGTTCAGGGGAATTCGATGTCTTGTTAAGTAAAATAATCTTATAGCATGAGCCATCTTTTTTAAGGCATTATTCAGCTGCTCATCAAAACTAAGATTCCTGTCAATTTGAATACCAAGATATCTGCAGATGTCTTCTGTTTTGAGAACTCCGTTTTTGTACAAAAAAGATCCGAAATCAGAATTATCGCGCGAGAAAAAGATTAATTCGGTTTTGTTTGTATTCAAAGTTAGTTTGTTCATCACTGCACATTCTTCTTTTTTTTGTAAAATCTCCATGACTTTTCCCTGTAGGGTACTTTTCTGTCCACAACAGATGATACTTGTGTCATTTGCGAATTGAATTACTTCATCCATTGTGTTTATATTAGATGAGAAATCGGTCACCTATAAAAGAAAAATGAGTGGACCTAAAACAGTTCCTTGTGGTACTCCGTGATTCACAATTTCATAATCAGAGAACATGCCATTAAGTTTTACCTTTTGTCTGCGGTTGGCAAGAAAAAAAAGAGTAATTCTTTTGCCACCTGGAAAAAACCATACATCTCAATTTCTTTAAGCAAAATGTTATGCGAAATAGAATTAAACGCTTTTGCAAGATCTAAAGAAATAGCCACATTTTTTTTGCTTTGATCTAAATTAGAGGAAAATGTTTCAACCAGTTCTAAAACTGCATCTGTCGCTGACTTTTTTTAAAATCCAAATTGCTCTTTATTAATCATTTTATGCTTATTAATGAAATCCATCGTCTGAGTCAGAAAGAAGCGCTCAAAGATTTTGCATAACTCGGAGTTAAAGATATTGGTCGATAGTTTGGGTTATCTAATTTATCACCTTTCTTTAAAATTGGTGCTACATAGGCTAGTTTCATTTTTGTTGGAAAAATTTTCTCGTTAATGCACTCATTTAAGGCGAACTGTAGATGTACGTCTACGGCTAATTTGCAAGACTTTATGAGACGAATTGGGATTTTACTAGGTCCCGCTGTTTTATTATTGTCCAGCGAGTCAATGACTGAATAAAGCTCTTTTTTAGTCACAGTTCTGAATGTGAATTCAGGTATATTAAGTTTATCAGAGTATTTGCAAGCAATATCAGAACCTTTGAAAACACCTAGATTAGCAAATGATCTATTTAGACAATTGACGACATTTTTTGGTTCCCTTGAGATTTCACCACTCTCTAATCTGATTTCATCAACCTTGACACTTTTTTCACTCGAACTGATCCTCTGTTTAATGAATTTCCCTTGTTCCTTACTTGTTGGTAGTTTTTGAAAGAAATTCATGCAAAAATCGTTGTGTGCCTCCCTTAATAAATCGTTGTGCGCCTCCCTTAAATGACATATTGTTCTAAGCGCCACCGTACGTACGATTGGACATGGAAGAGCCAGAAAAATCGATGTTCAGATGAACACGGATTTGGTGCACACCCACCTATCAGCCTAACGTCAAAAATTTTTCGAAACCAAAGAAGCGGACACAATTGAGGCCCTCGTAATAATTAAGCAAATTAAAATCTTTCAAGCATCTTGCGAGCCATCTTGCAAGAGAAAACACAACTTCTTGCAAGTCTTGAACCAACTTGAAGAAATTCACAAAATGTTAAAATGAACTTGCAATATTCTTGCAATATTTTAAATCCAACTTGCCACATCTTGCAGCATTGTGAAGCCTGCCTGCAAGATTTGAATTGGCTCCTCACTAAGATCTATGTTGGCGAGTGAGTCCTCTTTCGAGTAAATGAAAAAAGACGCATCAAAATTTCTATGACTTTTTGAAAAATTTTTTTTTCAAGATTAGACTTGACGATCAGTTTAATCCTTTTAGTTCTTTTATCAATTTAATTTGCTGTAGTATTTCCTTTTCCTGCTGTACTATTGCTAAACAGATAATTGCTGTTGCAATTACCGATGCTAAAAAAGTATTTTTATTATTTAACCGTCAACTTTTTGAATACTTTAGGCCGAATAGTTTAAACTGACTGGAACATTAAAAGCGAGCTGCGCTGCTTGATACATTAGAGCAAAAGACTACGTTTTTCATGGTTAATTCTGCTTCTTTTATGTAAATCACTATAACCTGGCTTAAGACAGCTGATTGCTGCCGCTAATAATACGTGCGTACAGTAATGGATAAAAACTATAGTCCGTGTCTGAAACTATCTCCACCTGATGAATAGTGGTGACTAAAAACGACTATTAGTAGGCTCTACGGAGGACCTGGGATTTAGTTTGAAGCTAGTCAGCTGACTCGTGATTAGTAAAAGCGTTGAGTCAACTGTAACACTTGCGAGCAAGGGTATAGCTAGGATAGGTGCTGTCAGTTAGGAATCTCAAATAGCGCGATTCAAGACGCTGAAAATGGCTCCAGTTTTCTGATTTCTCTCTGCTCTAAGAACGAACAAATCTCAATCTTTTTTGGTTATGATTTACGCTGACAAGGACATACTTTTTTATTCATTACGTTAAATATAAATAAACAAGACTTAACAATAAGTAATATGGGTCCTTTTCGATGCTATAAATAAAACGATCTTCCTTATATATAAAGCATTACATATCAGAATAAACTTTTTAACATCAGTTTGTTCTCTGAAGCTGCATCTTGACACAAGAAAGAAGAAAAACTTCTTAGGCAATCACTCTCTTGCCCAGTATGAAAATTACAGTCCCAATTAACAGACTCGGATACTTTTTACATTAAATGGCATATAATAGAAAGAAGTCAAATCTGATTTGTTACGGAAAATGAATGCTACCGAGCCGAGCGAGATTTACGTTAACGGACAGATGTTTCAAGCTGAAAAGGTGGTTGGTTTGGGCGATTCAAAAGACCTCCACATACAAACGCTAAGATCGGTGAGAATTTGTATTTACACTGCCGTTTCTGTCCGCATCGAATCTGATTGTGTTTTCTGGGAAGTTATCCTGGATTTTGAGAGCTTTAAGCCCGGTTCTGTCAGAATCGGATTCAGCAACAAAGCAGAAAAAGTTTACGTTTATAAAACTTTGGATAACGTTTGGCACCTGATAGATTTTTTTCGTGCATTAGATGAATCAATCACTGCCACAGAAGCAGCCCATGTCAACGATTGTTGGCGGGTCAAAAATTGGAAAACGACGCCAGTTGATCCAAAGAGTTTCCTGAACCATATCAACCAACTGTTTGCCAACCTGGAAGATTTTAAGAATTGTATTTTATATAAAAAACTAGTCTCATCCATCTGAGTTCAATAGCAGATATATTGAGAATCTTATCAGAAACAACTTATCAGAAGCAGCTAAAACATTGCCTGAAGAACGCCCAAACATTTAGAGTTGAATTAAAACTTTCGTCATTCACAACACAAACAGAAACTGCTCTTTTATTACGCTTTTGTGCCATTTAGCAAGGTTCCCTAGTCCCCGAGACAAGCAGGTTGATTAGCTTCCATTATCCTGCAAAAAATATCGGATGAATGGATATTATCTGAAGTTAAACAATGCATAGAGCTATTATACCAAATTAATAGGAATTCGTGCCAATGAGGCTTATGGTTATAACAGGAACATCGTGTTCCAAGGAACAATTTGAAATGTGAAGTGTTTACATTATGTTTTGTACCTGTAATATGCACCGATTGTTTTCTAAATAATTGTTAAAACAAAATAGAAATTTAATATTTTTTAAAACTTTTACTTCGGGTTAGTCCCAGCTAACGCAATTTTATGGTTTCTAGGTTCCAAATCATCATTACGCTAACATTGGGCTTTTGATATTACAGGTTCCAAAATTAAATTGCAAACTAGCTCAAAGTTTTTGAAGGATTATTAACATTCCGGTCAATTAATTTCTTTTATTTGCTAAGTCAAATTGCGTGCAGATCTTCTTGTCCCTTAACGTTTTGTTTCAATGTTTACACTGGGTTAAATATTGAAAAACAGTGTAACAAAAACAATTGTAGATCAAATTTCTCTTACCAATTTTTGAGGTTAGTTTACAAATATTGCCCAAAGCTGGCCACTGATAGTTACTCTGCAGGATCTTTTACTTTGCAATATATTACTGTAAACAGAAATTAATATAATAATTTTCACCTATAGGAAACCTGTTCATTGATAATGCTCAGCTATAATTATTAAATCTGTTTAATCGCTTAATTTACAATTTAAAAGAATATGAAACTGTGCACCATAATTGTGCAGACTTCTACTACTAATGGAAACATTCAAGGCCACTGGTTCCAACCACAGGGAAATTTAAACACGCGAGAACTCAATTACTGCGTGACTCAAGTTTCCCTTCCCACATACATACCCAAAGTTGTCAGAATTCAACTCCCGTTCGAAAACATACGATATTATGGAGTAAAGTACTCGTTTTCTACATACACGAGGAAAAGAAGAATTACGTATGTGAACAACAAAAATGATGGAGTTTATATTTACAAATCAATGGATAACAGATGGCATTTTCTTGATGTTAATGACAGTTCAAGTTTATCGTATAATGTGGAAAACGCAGTAGGGATAATTCCGCCTGTAAAAGGGTGGGTGTTAACACCCGAAGATTTTCAGAAGAGTGTTAGTAACGTATTCGACGAAGACCCGGATTTGATAAATTCGGTCCGGAAAAAATTGCAATTGACAAACTTCTGCAAAAAGTATAACTACAAAAAAGTATGAGGAAAAACAGCCACTGCTTAAAATTGTTAACGCAAAAATGTTCAAATAAAAATCTGACAAACGAGAACAAACTCAGAAGCTAACAGAATTAATTTAATTTGCATAACCAAAGAAAATTAATAAATATTTGATATTTGTAGAATTTTATGGAATATTTGTACGTTACAGTCAGTTGCTATATGCAATTAATGGCACATTTAGAAAATACGTTTACATCAGATTTCGTTAAGCTAAACATCGGATTCGGCGCCCTGCAAATTTTGTAACTGGTTTCCGATTTTGAAAGAGCGTCACATCTGATTTTCATCAAACTTTTATTTCAAATTGTTATTACCAAAAATAAAAGTTGCCTATAGTTCGAAACAAATCAAGCAGAGAAGTCGAAATAATTTCCTCAAAACAAATCAAACCATATCCAACTAAAAAGTCGAAATTTTACTTTTGAAACAAAGTCTGAGTAAAGATGAAACTATCGGAAACTATGCTGCGCGGCCAGGAAACTATATTAGCCACACTGAAATTAGGATTATTCATCACATTAGTATTTTATTGATTAAGTTCCATTTCGTGATTGTGCACTGAGGTTTTCAAAACTAATTGTGATTGTAAATAATGTATATATACGTGAACAAGTTGTCTAGACAAAAAATTATATTCAGTAAAGGTTTTTGTGCCAGTTTTGTTGATAATAACATATTTGCGGGTAACCGTTTTCAACTTGTTCATGGACTTGAGTCAAGTTTTCATACGCTGACACTCTTGACTTGATTGTTACACAACACGCTCCAAGAAGAGCAAGGGGCCAGCAACACAAGAAGAGGTCGTCGAAGAGAGGGAAACGCACAGGCGGCCAGCAACACTTGAAGAGGTCGTCAAATAGAGGATAACCCAAGTTGCCCAGAAAACGTTACGTGACAAAAATATACAAAATAGGGCCAATCAGCCAAAACGCGTGGAAGTGCGAAAAGGGGGCGAACGAACGTACCGTAAGCCGCATTTATCACCACCACACAATGTTGTCCATTTCGTCCAGGGTACACCTCCAATACAAGCCCAAGAGGCCATATTCCACGAGGAGACGTGTCTTGCCGGATCCACACAATGTCATTAACATTAAGTGGCGACTGATTTTTCTCATTCATCTTGAATCTCTTGAGTAGTGTCGGCAGGTATTCTTTGACAAGTGGCTTCCAGAAGTGATTCATCATCTGATGCAGATTTCTCCATGTCCTGAAACTGGCTGGAAACTGGCCGTTACGTTTTCCTGGTGGCAGAGAGTTGAATGGACGAATGATCAGGAAGTTGTTAGGTGTGAGAGGCATCTCGTTGTCAGAAAGACCAGCAACATTTGTGAGAGGTTGTGAATTCAAGATGGCTTCGCTTTCTGCTAGTTTTGTTTCGAACACGTCAATTGAGCGTCTTTTTGAGCCTATATTGATCAGCAGCGTTCTTTTCGCTTTCTGCATCAAACGCTCCCGGACACCGCCAATGTGGGGGCCATAGGGCTGGTTGAACTTCTAAGTCGTGTTTATAGCTGCAAGAGCTTTGTAATTTTTGACGTTGTCTTTACACTTTTTTTGAGCTCTTCTGACGCTCCAATGAATGTCTATCCATTATCGCTGTACACCAGTTCTGGTTGAAATCGTCTACTAGTGAAACGTCAAAATGCATTTAGGAAAGTATGGTGTTGAGATCTGCATGCTTGACTGCTCTTGTGATCACGCACGTTAAGATCATACCATAATATTTCTCAAGATTTCCTTCTGTGTCCCCTAAACAAACTGGTTCAAAAAAGTTTTGACCACTATTGGAAACCGGTAATTGTGTTGCGGCTGATGGGAAACGGAAAGCGGGAAGAGGAGCCATGATCGGTTGTATATTTTCTGCATTAAATCCTCTGCATAAGAAAGAGCAAAAGTTTATGCTAATTAGACATTTTCGCAAGCCAAATCCCTGGTAACGTTGCTGAACAAACGCTTTGACGGGTTGTTCCCTGATGAATGCATACGCGATGAGCTTTTTTTAGGTACAAGCAGTGATCGTGTCTTTCGGATGCTGACTAATTGGACATTTTAAAATTTCAATTCCATCAGGAGGAAATTGAAGACTGCCACTTGAACGAAGTATACTGTTTTGGTCGGGGATTGGCTCCAAAACCGTAGTTTGCATTTAGGGTGGGGCTTGAGACCCCTTTTTAATGAGGAAACTGTCGAGTGAAATGAGTTGTCTTGAGAACTTCGGATCAATTGCTTCCGAGATAGATCAATGTCATCGCTCTTGTACTGTTGTTTGTTGTCACGATTTTTTTTTGCTGTGATCAGTAAGTTAAAGAAAGTGGCTACGAAGAGTAGCATTTTCGTCCATGACAAAAAAACGTGCGAGGTCTATGATTTGCTCTGGAACATTCGAAGCTGTGTGTGCTATTGTTGCTTCGACAGCTGGTTTCGAAGGTAAAGGCTGGTTATTGATAGGCTCTGATAATGACAGAAACTCTGGTGGTTGCAACGATTTGAGAGATATTTCGCTTGGATCTAGGCCATGAGAGCGATGGTTGGCTGGACTGTTCAAAGTAGCAATATATCTTCATTGTTTTGCTTCGGTTGTTGCTGCTATTTCTCTGAGTCGGTTTGCAACATATACAGGTTGTTTTTTGAAAGACGCAATCCAATCAAGGACCTCCTGAATATCAGTCTAGGAAACAGTTTTGTCATTTGCGACAGAGGACTCTTTCACGATTGTAGAATTCAACCTAACTCCAACTACTGCCGATCCCAGTTCAAGTTTGGGTAGGTTTGTTTGCTTTATTGGAGCAACTTTACATTTTGCATTAAGGAAACAAGATTCTGTTACCTCTGAATGGTCGTGCGTTATTCGAAGATACGCTACGGCTGCCACTACAACTGTTGAAGCATCAGCGACTACGTGTAATTCTGTACTGCTTTCATAGTATTGATGCCCTGTTGGTGTTGTGGTAAGGTGTATTTCAGGCATATAACAGTATAGATCATTAATTTCTGAAAAGTTTTTTGTTGTTTTGTACGGATAGTGGTTCATCCCACTCTTTGCCAAGTTTCCAAATTTCTTGGAGAAGGATAATGAAATGGATTTCAAAGGTGACAGTATGCCAAGAGGGTCAAATATCGAGCAGAAAAGGCTAATTATTTTCCTCTGGGTGTACTCAATTTTGTCCTTTGAAAAATCTCTTAGTAGTTCCTTAATGATGAAATCATTTTTCAGATTCCACTTCTGTCCAAGTGCTCAGACAATGTCATTGTTTTCTTCGATGTCCTGTGTTGGTATGTTTTCCAGAAAATCGGGTTCAATAGAAACAAATTTTGTGAGGCAGAAACCGCCTTCAAGGAGACTCTGAATAGTTTCATGAACAGTCTTTAAGGCATTCGTTACCGTATCATAGGACTGGATGCAATCATCTATATAAAAGTGACTTTCGATGGCTCTGACTGCTTTCAGATATTTATCTCCGTTTGTATCAACGCAATGATTGAAAACATAAATCGCGCAGAATGGGGAACAGGTATCGCCAAAAATTAGTCAAGTAAAACTGATACTGTTGGATTTCATTGTCGTTTATCCACAGTAAACGGACGGCTGATTGGTCAGTTCGGTTGATAGCAAGATGCATTAACATGCCATCAATGTCCGCGAGGGCTGTAATTGGATTTTCACGAAAGCCCATAAGTACTCAAAGCAGGCTATTAAGCAGGTCAGGACCTGCTACCAAGTTAGTATTTAGTGTTTTTCCTCGGAATTTAGAGACGGCATTTCCGACGCGCTGAACCCTGCCAGGCTTATTAGGACTCTCAACTGGGTGATGTGGGAGATACCAGATTAGACCCAGCGGTGGATCTTGCATCGCAACTGGTTTCACGTAGTTTTTTCGAAGTCAGTTTGCAGAGTTCGGTTATAGTTATCACGAAGTGGAGGATTACGCTCGAGTCACCTATTTAAACTTTTGACTTGACTGAGGGCGGACAAGTCATATTATTCCAACTTGAAGTTTTCTTTCCAAGGCAGGTTAATTTCAAATCTTTCTCCATTGAAATTATTTGAGTGTTACATTATCTGGAGGATTCTTTGATCAAGGGGATATGAAGGCTTCTTGTCTGGTTGAATTCTTTCCGATCGAGTGCTCCAGAACTTTTGACCTGGTTTGTCTAGCTCGAGCTAGTCCATTCAATTTCTTGACACTTGAAAGAGGAAGGCTTTCTTTCGCAGATTGGAGAATTTCAGAGGGATGTTTGTGAAACAATTTTCATATTCAACGGCTAGTGTCCAACATAATTTAGTTTTGACACCGAACGATTGATTTTGATTTCCTTGAGTGACATGAGTGGGATAGGTGAATGCAAAGGCGTTAACACCAAGGAGGGCACCGATTTTGCCCTCGGCAATTTAAGGAAAATGAAAATGATGTAGGATGTTAAATGCATCGCTAATCTGATTCAATTGGAAAAAATTTTTGGCACTGACATTTAAAGATGGTGCTCGAAAGAGTGCAAAAGAAATCTCTGTTGATTTGTAAGGAATAAAGGTGACTGGTTTGTTTATTTTACAGAGATTTATGTTACGTTCACTGTTAAGGAACTGAGGAGGAACTGATTGATAAGATTCGCAAGGGAGTTTAAGATTTTCTGAAATGGCATCCAAAATAAAACTACATTGACTACCAGAATCAATTAGGGCATATGTTTAGAACGCTTTATTCTCTTTCAGAAATGAAACGGGGATGAGTTGAAGCTACCCATACCAGTAATGTGGTGCATCGGGACTCTGGTTGATGCTATAAGACTGATTGTTACTGCTTCCCTTTATGTTTTGTCTTTGAGGGTTGGTTTGATTTTGATCAATGAAAGATTGTCGGTAGCGGTTGTTTGAAATCTTGTTGTGCTGGTTTTTTGCCTGAGAATTGTTGATTGTATTTTCAACCGTTGTGTTGTGATTTGACGAAAAAGTAGGCAGATTTTTTGTGCGTTTTCTGTTTAAAAAGCTGTTGTTGGACCTTTGATTTGATTTGTTGTGTCATTCAAGGATGTATGATGAAAACCACTGCATACTTGGTATCTTTTAATTGACGGACTTGTCTTTTTCTGGCGTTTATTGCTAGGAAAATTTGTACACAAGTTTTTTGCTAACAATGCTGTATCTCTGACTAGGATGACAAAGCTGATATTCAGGGCAAGTTGCAATGCTGCTGGTTATTCTCCTGATGCCTTTGGTTCAGTTCCTGATTAACAACTAGAGAGTTTAAAGGCTGTGATGAGTAGTTTTTGCAACCTGTATTAGCGTTGAACTTTGAGTTTCCGAACTCTTTCGAAACTGTGGACATTGTTTCTCATGGGATATGCCCGGTCAACTTTATCATAAACTTGATTGTGAAGCTCTAATCACTGTTGGAATTCTGCAAGAGATGGGTCTGAGCGGAACTCAGTGAGAAACTGGTCGGTCCACCTCAGAATGAGTTTGTGCGAAACCTTTTCATTGGCTTTTTATTGCGAAAAAGGCAATGAAACTTCGCTTCTTCTGATTAATGACTCGCCAATTTTCATGCTAGTTAGCAAAGGCATTAACCACGATGGTTTGGTCACCGAAGTTATTCATCAGTTCATTTAAGGCTGTCTGGTAATATGACGGGATGCAAGAATACGCGTGTATCAAGTCATTTTCAGAATTCAGTAGATATGTTATTCGGTGTGTATCTTTGATTCCAGTGTTATAATGAATCATACTTTAAAAGTTGTTGATCCATTCATGCAAATGAACAGGACTTCCTTTAAAGTTTTGTATATTTAAGGGGGTAATTTAACTAAAGGTTTATAATCAACGTTTGTCAATTGTGGAACAGGGTTGAAATTAGATTTCGATGCATTAGCTTATGAGTTGGTCACAATTCAATTGCTTGGCCCATTATTTGGGTGAAAAAATTGGATTTGTTTTGCGTTGCTTTGCGTCGGTGGGTCAATAATTTCTTGTTGGGTGCGGGCGACTATTCGCATTTGTTGGAAATTGATTGCGGTTCTGACTTCTTCTGTTGAAGTTTTTGCTTCGAATGCAATCAGTTTTGAGCAAAAACTTGCAATGATTGCTGTTGAATAACAGGATTTGATTTGCTCGTGTTGTTATTAGCCATCTGTTCCTTTTGGTTATAATGACAAGCTGCACTGTTAAAGGGAAGTTTATCATGGGCTTGCGTGAAAGGATTGGGAACGTGGTTATCAGTTCCTGCAAGATCTTGTTCTTGTTGTCCGATTTCCCTGGTTTGCAATACTGTTTGTCTTTGGTGAGTGCTAAGAAGGCGTTCGAAATTAATTTTTGGAGCATTGGACTGTTGAAAAAAGAGTGTTGGTCTTTCTGGCCTGTCCGAGAAGGGATAGCAGGGGCTGATTTCGGTGGGCTGTGCTGCTTTTCCGTTGCTCCAGGTAACATCAGAGCTGGTTGTCTTCATTATTGTCTATTGAGAAATGCGTAGATCGCTGAAATCATCTTCTACTGCTTGAGATCATTCTGACGTCATCTCTGATCCGGCCACAAGACTGACTCATTTGAACACCATTGTCCAAAAGATCAACTTGCAACTGTATTAGGTTAAGACTGTTGATCTGTCAGTTTGGTTTGTGTGCTCAGAATAGGTGTTGCTGTATTCTGATGAGGCTGCTGCTTCATCACGTTCTGCGACAGCAACTTGAGTTCCTTTTTTTGTTCTCTTGCTCGTTCAATCAGCGAAGACAAGGATCGGAAACTCTTTCTTTGCTGAACGGTTTTCTCCAAAAGGTCGAGCTGGTTTTTCATGACCATTTCTACCGCTTTCAACATGTTGATGACAAACTGGCATTCAGCAGTGGTCTGTTTAGACATCTTCTTGCTATATTTACTGTTTTGACTGCTTGTTGCTGTTGTAGACGTTGAGTTTCTTCATTGAAGGTAAAAAACAACTTACAGAACCGGAGCGACGCAAATTTTGATGTTATTAAGTTGTCTAACGTTTGAATGCTAATGATCCTAGTTTTTTCTTGATTAAAAGACCAGTGACTAAATTTTTTCTAGAAACTGTTGTCCTAGGATGTGTTTGGTCTGCTACATCTAACTTCTGTGCACTTAAAAAAATTTAAAAGCTTTTCCGAACCATCGAGCGCTTTAATCGACTTTTGTTCAACAGACCTAAAAAATTGCTCGTCTCTTGCTGAATACAAACAAGTTTTGCTTGAATAGCTGGCTTTGGTTCTTTTACCAGTTTGTCTGCTTACAGAGTTTGACATGAAACTTGTGCCTTGATACAATTATGCAGTTGGCCCAATTTAAGACCAGAACTCAAGTAATTGTTGCATTAAACTCCGTTTTCTTGTAACCTTAAAAAAGTCTGTTTTTCCCAAATAGCAGTAAATATGCAACCAGAAAGCTTATGAAACTACCTAATGATTTTTTTCTTAGCCTCCCAGACCTAACCAAATAATTTGATTGATGAAAACTTTTCACAGCTTTTTCAGAAATAGAACTTTGAAACTGTTTTTTATCGAGGAGTTTTTTGTTGTTGTTAGGGCTAAAAGCAAGAAACTCGTAAAAATACAACGCGTTTACGCGACAAGGGTTATAGCAAGGGCAGAACAGGTTGAAAAAAAGTACTTGATTGCAGGAAATTAAAAAAAAATTGAATTTCAATACTTTCATCTTTTTTCAAAATTTTTTTCTTTTTCTCTCTTTTTTGTTGTACTAACTGGTCTGATGATGCTTTTTCGCTCTTAAAACTCTTTAACTGATGTCATATATGTACCTGAAGATTACTTTTTTTGTTCCTAGTTGAGTTAACGTCTGACATCTTTTTATTGAAAGAACGTTTTCGTTGCAAAGCTTTCATAAAATTTCGTTGAATTCTGAAACCTATTTTTCTTTCTTCAATTACCGTGTTCTCATTTTGGCAACATCTGAAACCAAAGGCCTAAAGAAATTCAGATACGGGAACGTCTGAGACCGATGTCCTTTAAAAAAAAATAAGTTTTTGCGAAAAAAAAAAGATATTATTTTTGCACTTTATTGTTTTGTTTTGGCAGAGACGGCAAGAATTTTTCTGTTAATTTGACAATTTAAGTTTTTTCTCAACTAATTTTGGTTTAAAAACTCATGTGAAACTACTTTAGAGACGGGTTTGAATCATTACAATTTCTTCCATATTTATATTTTTATATGCCCACAGTTTAAAAAACGTTTTTTTGATTTTATCTGGTCAAAAATGTTTTTTCGTCAATTTTCGTTTTTGAAAAACTTAGTGTTGTTATTCAGGTAATGATCTTCTTGGTTCACTGAAAACTACTTCAAAAGTGAGTTTGAACTATGAATAATATATTATATAACAATAATTGACCAAGAATTTAAAGAATTTTTTTTTGAATTTCTGTTGTCAAAAACAAATTTTTGTCAATTTTCACCTCCTAATAACTAATTGAATTTTTCCAATTAAAGAGCTTTTTTGACTCACTAACGTCGATTTCAAACGTGTGATTGAACTATGAAAAGTAATTTCTACAGGAATTTCAGGCCAAGAATTTGAAGAACGTTTTTTGATTTTCTGTTGCCAAAAACGTCCTTTTTTCGTTGATTTCCCTTTTTTGGAACGAATTCTTGCACAAAGAATTTGTCATTGTGTCCAATTATTTTTGACAAGTACAACCCAACGAAATATTGTCCTAAATAGCAGTGAAATATAGAAAAAAAGGACAATTTTTCCCATTTCGTCTTTTTTTTCTCGTTTTTGACATGTAGAAAATCATTGATTTTTGGATTGATCTCATCGAGGAACAGGACTTTTTGATGTGACGTCTAAAACCTTAGTAGAAAAAACCGTCAAGGGGTAACCTCTGACACCCCAAAATAATTGTCTTTCTGGGTAACGTCTGTAACCCAAAAATTTTGCTCCAAAAGGTGTCTTTGTCTTTCGGGCCTTTGTCTTTAGTCTTTTGGTCGTTTTGTTCTGTATTTTGTGCGTCGTGCAGTCTGTGGGCTTCACATTCCTGCTGTGACAATTACCGGATGATGCCTTTGTCTTGAGCCCAGCACAGAATGTAGAACTGTGGGAAGACTCAAGTCCGACATTTAGGGCACTAAAAGAAGGTTCTGTTCGAAGAGGGCTCATCAATC